>NC_080429.1:72072163-72672163 GCF_029873635.1 Malania oleifera | reverse complement strand
TGTAGACTTTAGTATACAATAGAAAACAATATCAAAGTATAGGAATAGATCTTGATAAGGGTAAGAAACGAGTAGATTGAGATTTTATAGGTCAATTAGGGAGATTAAGGTGAGAATTTAGGGTTTTATCTCGCAGCCTTGAGGCAGAGACTTTGGGGTGGTTTTTGTACTTTTCCTATAATGATGATGTCAAGAAAACCATAGTAAACTATCATCGGCTTCTGTTTCTGAGTGGTAAGATTGAACTTTAAATTAGTTTATTGGTGGTATGAGAATACTTTGTGGTTCTTAGATAGATTGATGTATTAGTTGTGTTATGAAGTTAGGATTCTAAGATTATTTTCGTTTTATTTCAGGATGGACCTTGGAAATAGCGATGCACACGCTGATGGTGGTAATGAAGCAGGGCCTTCCAGTGTGGGCGGCGGTAGTTCTGATGCAGTACTGCACAATGTCGCCTAGTAAGTAATGGTAGAAATAGTAGGGAATTCTAAATAGTAGCTGCACAATCAGACATTTTACTTGTATGAATCCCCCGACATTTTTAGGAGGAGCCGACCCATTGGTGGCAATGAACTAGGTCCAGGAGATTGAAAAAATACTGACAGTATTGCACTGCACTGATGAATAGAGAGTTCTCTATGCCACATTCAGGTTGACTGGTGAGGCCAAGCGGTGGTGGACAGCTGCGAAATTACTAGAGGAGCAGAGACAAGTACCAGTAGCCATGACCTGGATCCGATTTAAGGAAATATTCTTCAACCGATACTTCCTTGCCACCACTAGAGAAGCTAAGGTGGAGGAGTTTATGAATTTGACCCAGGGGCACTTGACAGTCTAACAATATGCGGAAAATTTTGTTGGCCTCGTACAAAAATTCTAAATGAGGTGAAAAAGGCAAGAAAATTTGAGAGAGGCTTGAGGTAGGAAATTTATGAACAGGTGGTAGTTCTAAAGGTGTAGGATTTCACAGAATTAGTGGATAGGGCGCTATTGTGGAGGCGAGCAAAAAGAGGGGTGCTAGGGTGTAGAGTTAAAGGAAAAGGCCTACACCTTCGAGATTTCAAGCAAGTACTAGTCGGGGCCCATGGAGGGGAGTCAAATATAGCGGGAGTCAAAGACAGGAGATGGGGAGTCATGGGTATCAGGGTGAGTAGACTTATCCTATTTGCCCTAGATATGGTAGGAGGCATGTGGGAGGATGTCGAGCATAAATGAATGTCTGCTATCTGTGTGGTAGACCGAGTCACATGGCACGAGACTGTTGTGTGCAACCGAGCAATGCTGATGTAGGATGAGAATGGTCGACCTATGTCCTACGATTCAACCCTCACATAGGCACATACACTTAAATACTTTAACTTAAGAATTTAATTATCCAAACATAAACACAATAAATCATGCTTTATTTCACATGTAGTTCAAGGATTTTGAAAAGGTGTATGACTTGTCTTGCAATTAAGTCCCAATTGGTTCTTTCACAAAGGAATCAAGTTATATCCTAAAAAGTATTTATTTCAAAGGTTCAAGAATAAAAGTTCTATGTTAGCAAACTAATATTCATACAATTGATTTTAACTTGCAAGTACCAATATTGCAATCTATGGATCAAATGGGTAATTCAAAATGTGATTTTAATCTACTAGCAAGGGTTCACAAGATATAGCAAAGAATTCAAACACAAGTACTGAAGTTACCAAGGGATTGATTTGGATGACTTGACCTTGTTCCACACATAGTTAGGTCACACCGTAGGTCCTTCGTACAAGCTTTGAATCACAAGATGAACGCAGCAATGATCCAAAACTCTAAACTAGCCTATATCTCTAAGAAACATGCAAGAATACTAAGAAGGAAGAATAAATTCAAAGAAGAATCTAAAACTCCGAATTAGATGAAGAAGAAACCAATATAAAGAAATCAAAGAATAAAATCCCCACATATTACAATTGCAAAAAGGATAGACACATAAAACCGGAATGTCCACTACTTAAGAAAGATTCTAAGAAGAAAAGGAAAAAGGCAATGAAAGCCACTACTTGGGACAATATGAGTAGAAGTAGTTCCAATAATGAATCAAGTGACCAAGAGGTTGCTTATACTTGTTATATGGCTTGGGACGATGAGGAAAGCTCCTCATCCAAATCCTTAAATAGTTCTTGTAGTGATTCATTTAATGAAACCAATTATGAAAGCATGTCATCTTATGAAGAACTTCAAAATGATTTATTCAAAATGCATAAGATGTTAGTCAAAGTAACTAAATGATACACATCATTGAAAAACAAGAATGAAGGAACTATGAAAGAGTTAGAATCTCTCAAACTTGTTGAAAAAGAAAAAGACTCAAAAATCAAGAAAATAGAAAATAAGAATGAAACTGTGATAAAAGAGTTAGAAGCTAGAAATCTTGCTGAAAAGGAAAAAGATTTGAAAATCAAGAAATTAGAAAGTAAGAATGAAAAGATGATGAAAGAAATAGAAGATCTAAAATTCCAAACTTCTATGGAGAATGAGAAAGATCTATATACTTCTGAATTAGAGAACAAAATCAGCAAAATGTCTCAAAACCAAGACAAGGTGAAAGAAAAAGGGAAAAATATAGAAAATTTAGAAATCAGTGATCTTAAAGGGAAAATTAAAGATCAAATTAAAGTAATCAACAATTTCACAAGAGGAAAAGAAAACTTTGACAAAATGATTGAATCACAAAGAATGTCCTTAAACAAAGAAGATATAGGATTTAATGGGGTTGAGAATACAAAGAAAAAGAATCTCTACATGGGACACTTTACAAAAGCCTCAAAAAATTATGCTAGCACTTCTTCAAATGCTTACACTCACACCACATGCTACCTATGTAAAAAGAAGGGACATATAAAGTTTGAATGTCCATTAAAACGAAGGGTGTGAAAACTAAACAAGTATGGAAAGTAAAAGAAATATCCTTTATTAAACAATCGAGAAACATCCTTTATTAAACCATCGAGACCCAAGAAAGTATGGGTACCTAGATAAAAAGCCTTGTTCAAATCAATGAAGAAGAGTTTAAGAGTTTATTGAAACAAATAAAAACAAAAATGAAAATTGTTGGCCTCAATTAATGAATAAATCATACAAGGCTTAAAGTAGAAAGTATTAAGTATTGAAAAGAAACATAAATATTGGGAACCCATATGAAAGAAAATGTAAAGCAAAAATCAAGCTTATTTCATGTTTTTTTTAAGAAAAAGATATTTGAGAATAAGAAACAACTTGAGCAAAATTATAGTATAATGCAAATGATAATGATATGCTCCTTGCTTAAGTGATGTGCTGATATGTTATATGCTATATATTGAAAACTTAAGCATGAAATTATTGACCTTGATTTTGAAGCATGAAATTTTGATATGATATCCATGAACTGTACATGATATAATATTAGCTTTCGTATCTATAAAGTATATTAGTATCCATGAATACTTTAATTGGTATCACAATTTAAAAGCTCAATTGATTTCATAATTTAAAAAGTTCAATTGGAATTTGAGCATGACTAGCATAATTGTATTCATGAGCATGTAGATATTGATGATATTGACATGGTAATTGATATAAGTATCCATGAGCACATACACGATATAAATCAATATTTGAAGCATAAGATGATAAACTTAAAAGCATAGTTAATATCAAATCTGAATGTGTTAAATTCAGGGTGAGTGTTATGACTTACTACTTATATTATGATTGATTCCCTATTTTCAAAATTGATATCATCAATTAATGAAATTTTAAATTGGCAGCATAATTTTCAAATTTCAATTGGTATTATTCTTTAATGTCTTACTTGGTATCACAATTCAAAAGTTCAATTCGTATCATGAAATCAACAATTGGTATCTCGAATAATGTTAATAATGTTAATGGGGAAAATGCTATTAGTAAAGATGTTACAACACACATGCATGACTATTAAAACACACTTCACAGGTTATATTGAAAAATAATAAATTGAGTGTGTACATATCTTTGATATATGTAACGCCCCGACCCCCTACGTGGGCCTAGAGTGCTATCAATTCATTCATTTACCTAATAATCCACATACTAATATCATGTACGCAGCGGAAAACATAAATATAATCTCCACAAATATAATATCAGAGTTTATTATTCCTATCCGTAATCCAAATTAACTATTCACCACCTGTAATCACATATATACATATCTCCAAAACATGAACCACAAATACTAGTATTCACAACTATTCATCTATCTGAAGACTTCAATACATAAAGTATAAAACATAAAATATATATCTCAAAATTGACATAAAAATATACCCTTTTCTCTTTATATTTTCCAAAAATGCTATAAAACCTCGAGCTCTCTAAGCTAGATCTCGAGGAAATCCTAAAAAAGATAAATTCAGATTCGAGTAAGACACATCTGAGTAAGGGAAAAAACAATACATTAAAACAGCATGTGGCTAACATGAGGTTTATAAATATCATTTTAATAACATTTGTAAAACGTTATCATAAACACTGAAATCATTCTCTGAGCCTAACCGAACACATGCAAAAGATTTAACCCACGAAATTACCCAAGGATAGGGGTGATTACCTGCCCATACAAGTAGCACCCCACTACTCTGATACATTTGGCAACCCAAGGGTCGCTACTGAAGCATACCAGGACACTCACCTTACTCAGTAAGCCCTCAAGTATTAGATTGATCTCGCACTCACACAGTTCAAACAAAGGTTTACCAGAAAAGGCCTAAAGGATAGGGAAATCTACCCGCCAATACAAGTAGGTTGCCTTTGCCCTAGTACGTTATGCATCTACTACCATATCTGAAGTTACTAGCGCACTCGCCTTTCTCAGCAAGCCCTCAGGTGAAGAGTACGCTCCGCCCAATCGTAGCATGTTCTACGAGTATAGCTACTTCTAATATTATAATACATTATTCTTTCTGTCATTATTTAACCACTCACATTTGTTCATGTTCATAACTTAAACATTACTTTGCATTTCACATTAAGTGACTCTTTCCCTTTTACATCATTCACATTTTACATTTCATTCTATTGTCATTTCATTCCATTCATTTGTACAACAGCCGCTCTTTAGCGTCATCAGTTAGTTCACATAGAAATGCGCTAAAATCTGCTAACACAGCTCCTTTTAGCTCTCATCAGTTAGTCCACATAGAAATGCACTAGAATCTGCTAACACGGCTTTCCCCTATCATACATTTTGCATTAACGTACACAAGTAGCTTGGTTTATTTCATATTTTATTCCCAATGCATTACTTACATAACTTGCATCTCATACATATAACGTACATTTGCACAGAATTTACATTTACTCATGCCACACAATTTAACAATAAAATTCATACATATTCCTTGTAAAATAAGATAACCCACATTTAGCATTTAAATACTTAAAATATAATTTCCATTTCTTACATAATTTCCCAGAAAATACCTTTCACTTTCATCAGTTCATTCCAATATATACTTAGCTAAATAAATGGTCCTAAACTCAAAAAAACATAATTTACATGGTTGGCATTTTTAAACCCATACCAAAACATATACATAAGTATAACATAATTTATTATCCTTAATTTCATAAAACCCGATTTAATATATAATTTCCCCTTACCTGGTTTCTTGAACTACGCCAACAGGGATCCCGAAAAATACCTGCGGCGCTCAACCGAACCCTAAATCAAAAATCCTTGTTCCATTAAATCAACATTAAATAAAATACTATTTTAACATTTCCTAGGCCCATAAATTGCTAATAAATAATTATATCCTCAAATATAACCAATTTACCTAATTTCCCAAATCCCACTCTTGCTTTGGAGTGGGGCTTAGAAAACCCCAATTGGAAATTTACTCATGCCAAAATGACGACGATCACGACTAGGACCTCGTGATGGTACTTGATCGTCGATTTAACGACATATTTAAGAAGAAATTAAGAATTTAGAGGAAATATACCTTTCCCCAAGAGTGGTGCCTACGCTGCTCCTACGATAAATCCGCTCTAGTAGAAATGTCGGTGGCAGATCTAGGAACCCAACAGTACCTTCCATTTTCCGTTCGGCCGAATATCCACCGAGAAATTAAGAAGAAAGGGAAGGAAGACGAAGGAGTGGCAGAGAGAATTTAACGTCTCCAGAAGAGAGGGTAACTTCAATTTCTTTCCTGAGGAAATCTTCCTCAGGAAGTTAGTTTTACTTTACTTTATCATATATTATAATAATATTATATATATATATATATATATATCATATTTTTTATTCAACAAATCAAATTTAACAATACTTAATTAATTAATTGATTAATAATAAATAATTTTAATTTAATTTAATTTTTTTTATTCCTTTTATTTGTTTATTTAATACATTAGTTTAATAATGTTTAACTAATTAATTGATTAATATTTTTAATTAATTAAATTTTTTTTCCCGAGTTATTACATTCTTCCCTCTTTTAAGAAATTTCATCCTCAAAATTTTGCTGGCTAATCAATCATTTCCTCATTTCAAACATTCATTAACTCACTATATCCCAATATTTATATCAAATGAATTCCTACATTATCCACAATGGAATAAAATCATCATATAAACTCATACCTGAATCAGTCGGGATCAGCGAGTACACACGTGCTGATCCACCTCTACCTAGAAGTACCTACTGGTTTCTCCCGATACCATAACCTCTGAAATCAACTAACCAACCTCATACCACACATTTCCTTATCCTCCAATTTAAATATCAAACACCCAATTTGACCACAAACCATTTAATCACATCACCTAAATTATTCTCCTTCAAAGATTTTTCTTCCTAAATCAACCAACCTAATCTTCAAGTTCAAATTCCAAGTTCTAATTTCTCTGCTCAGAAACATCACCATCGATGGATTTACCATGATTTTCTAAAATTAGCTACTTCAAAAAAAAAAAAACGCAGAAGACCATCAAAGGATTTACGCCCCCAAGCTTACGAAACACAACTCAGAATTCCTAATGGTATCTTAATCTACCCATCCCTATCCTTATCGCAACTCAATCCTATACTCTAGTATAAATCATCCCTAACCTAATACTCCAACATTTCCATATCCAAGCGATGTGAAATTAATCACCCTTCCAGCTGGACATTGCTCTAATAGCATCTGTAATGCCCCGACCCCCTACGTGGGCCCGAAGTACTACTAATCCATTCATTTACCTGATAATCCACATACTAATATCATGTACGCAGCAGAAGACATAAATATAATTTCCACAGTGTGGACCTTAGTTTCCAAGCCTAATGAGCACACCATCATTGGAATTAAATGGGTATATAGAAATAAGAAAGATGAGAATGGGGTAGTAACTAGGAATAAAGCTAGACTAGTTGCCCAAGGGTATAACCAACAGGAAGGGAAACAGGAAGGGATTGACTTTAATGAAACATATGCTCCTGTTGCTAGATTAGAAGCCATTCGTATGTTACTTGCCTTTACCGCTTTTAAAAATTTTAAACTGTTTCAAATGGATGTTAAAAGCGCTTTTCTAAATCGCTACATAAATGAAGAGGTATACGTAGAACAACCATCTAGTTTTGAGAATCATAAATATCCCGATCATGTTTACCGGTTGTCTAAAGCATTGTATGGATTGAAACAAGCTCCTAGAGTTTGGTATGAGAGGCTTAGTGGTTTTCTACTAGAAAATGGGTTTACCCATGGCAAAATTGACACTACACTCTTCATCAAATCCAAAAATGATGATATGCTCCTTGTTCAAATCTATGTGGACGATATCATTTTTGGAGCAACTAATGATGAGTTGTGTAATGAATTTACCAAATGCATGCAAAGTGAATTTGAAATGAGCATGATGGGTGAACTTAGTTTCTTCTTAGGTCTACAAATTAAGCAAGCTAATCATGGAACTTTCATATGCCAATCTAAATACATTAGGGACTTGCTAAAGAAATTTAATATGGAAGATTGTAAAATTCTTGGTACACCTATGAACTCTTCCATTAAGCTTGATAAAGATGAGCAAGGTGAAATTATATCGTGGCATAATTGGGAGTCTCCTATATCTCACTGCTAGTAGGACTGATATTATGTTTAGTGTGTGTATGTGTGCTAGGTTTCAGGCTGCCCCTAAGGAATCTCACTTAAAAGCTGTCAAACGAATCCTTAGGTATCTAGTTGGGACTATTGAATTAGGCTTGTGGTACCCTAAGCATACTTCCTTTGAGATTGTTAGTTACACTGATGCTGACTTTGTCGGTAGTAAGGTTGATAGAAAAAGCACTAGCGGCACTTGTCATTACTTAGGACAATCTCTTGTTTCTTAGTTCTCCAAGAAACAAAACTCAGTTGCCTTATCCACAGCCGAAGCTGAATATATTGCGGCTGGAAGTTGTTGTGCCCAAACTCTTTATATGAAACAACAACTTGTGGATTTTGGATTGCACTATGAAACAATACCGATTAAATGTAATAATAGTAGTGCAATCAACATCTCTAAAAATCTTATCTCACATTCACAAACTAAACACATTGAAATTAGACATCATTTTCTTCGTGATCATGTGCAAAAAGGAGATGTGACTCTTGAGTTTGTATGCACTAATGAACAGTGGGCCGATATATTCACTAAACCACTACCAGAGGATAGATTCACCCAAATTAGACGTGAATTAGGCTTAATGCATAGTAGAGAAGCTTCCTAAACTTAAATGTCTCATATCTTAAATAATTTTAGGGGGAGCTCTCTCTCATGGGAACTTTTCAAGCCTTAGCAACTAATTCTATTGTTGACTCATCTTCTTGCTTGAGACTTTATGAAAAGTTGATTGTATGCACAATTCATATTTCTGTCACATGCTTATACTGTTTATCATCTATGTTGCTCTACTTGTCCAATTCATACTCAGATCGATATTTTATTTGCTGTAATTGGACCATACTGAACTATTAGAGTAGTTGTGGATAAATTGTTAGGAAATTTAAACTCAAACAGGTTACATTTATACAGGATGCCTTTTGGAAAGACCGATTTACAAACGCCACTCTGCCAAAATTTTTCAAAAAACTTTCCAAAATTCATCATGCATAAATGTACTAATCACCCATTGCCTCGAATTTTAATTCATATGGCCCTTTTTGCTGTTGCCAAAAGGGGGATATGGAAAGGGGCAAAAATAATGGGTTTATTTAAAAACACATTGGATGCATATTGTGAAGGGGAACCTTCTTGGGCTTAACCCTATATTTTTCCAATCGTATTTGTCATCATCAAAAGGGGGGAGAATGTTGATCTTATTGGTCACACCTGGTTTTGATAATGACAAATACTCCTATATTTAATAAATATCTAGTTCATGTGCAGGTCTATAGTAGCAGATACATTGATGGCACGTGAAAGCTCAAAACTTGAAGACAAATTTATTTTCTCAATTGTAATATTCAGTAGTGAAATTTTTCTGTAATAGTAATTAGGGTATTTGATTTGTAATAAGCACATACATCACATGCATGGTTTATTTTGTAAGCTCAAACCAGATGCAAACTAAAAGTGACTGTAGAAAGACCTTAGGATTTGTGTGTACTAAAACGGGACTGAAATGCACACGTGGTGCACTTTCAGTCGACCGAACCAGGAAGTTCATTCTGCTCTGGTCGACCGAACTAGGCTTGAGTCAACAGTTGACTAAGACTCTGGTTGACCGAACCAGATAGTTCAAAAAGCCTCTGTCGACCAAAACCTCTCTGGGTCAACATTTTGACCATCTGGTCGACCGAGCCATTTTTGTACACCAACTACCTAATCAATCGAGGGTCCTCGAGAAAAATCCCATCGGTCTGGTAGACTGAACTTGCCAGTTCAAATTGGCCCGATCGACCAAACCTCGGATGATTGAAAAATTGTCTTCTCCTAGTCGACTAACCACTCAGTTCAAAATCCCTCTGGTCGACCGAACCGTGTGAGTCCTAGTCGACCGAAACATTTCTGGTCGACCGGACCTCTCGGGTTGCACCTAATTTTTTACCTTAGTTAAAATCTTTAAAAGGGGTTAAAATGTTTTAAATGTCATTAAACTTTTCTAACAATCCCTAATAGGTCCCCAACGGTCAAAAATTCTGATATGTCTATATATACTCTTTCATTTGGGAGAATTAAGCATCAATTAGAAAAAACAAAAATCCAATTTCTCTCTCGAGCTAAATACTTCCTACTACTCATACTATTTCCAAATCCACTCAAACTTACCTTCTTTACTTCTTTGCATCATTTGTAAGTGTATTGAGTGTGACCATTTAAAGGTTTGCTCTCTCATTTTGTGAATGCTTGAAATCGATTTTTACGAGAGCATAACCTAAGCATTCTTAGGAGGCTTTTCTAATAAGTCTACCCTAAGAAGGCTTGTGGTGAACTTCCGAGTATTGCATTCTCATTGCAATATCTTTAGAAGTTTGTATTTGTTTTTGGTTTGCAAAAACATTTTCAAACTTACTTAAATATCTTGTGGAATTTTTATTGAACTATTTGTGAAAAGATATTTGTGTCTGGTACCCTAATCTTTGTGGCAATATTTATTCAAGTATATATCATTTGCTGAATACAAAGATTATCTATTTTGCAATCCAAGCATATACATATTCATATGATTGAGATATTCTTCTAATTGATATTCTTGAGGCTTGCTTGATATTCTGCGTGAACACACTTGATTGAAACATTTTGAAATACATAGATTGTTATTGATACTCTCACGTACTCACTACACTAATAGAAAACATACTTAAGAGTTGAAATATTTTGACCACATTGAGCTTACATTTTAAATCATCTATGGTATTTGTGATTGTTCGCATTTGGGGTACAAATCTGCTTTATTTGAAAGCACAGTTATATTGTACCTTTTGATTGTATATCTGAGAGATTCCAAGCGTGGCTTGAGGGGGCGGTAATCTAGCCCGATAAGGATTGGTGTAAAGGTTGAGGTCAGCCCTGTGTTAATTTGACCTGGTTTGTATAGGTGCCGCTCCACCTGTTTAAGTGAGTAAGTTATTGTGATAATCTTTGTGCTAGTTAGCCAAGGCCGGGACGTAGACAGTTAGCTGAATCTCAATAACATATCTGTGTGTCACCCTTCTCTTTACTGCTTTCTGGTGCTTGTGTAATTGATTAAACTGCTTTATTTAATTTCTAATATTACTTGCACTAGATTAACCATAGGATTGTGAACATACTGCTGTTAGGAGGAATACCTAGGGGATAGAATTTAAAAATACCAATTCACCCCCCTCTTGGGATCATGGTAAAGTTAACAATATATATCTCAAAATTGACATAAAAATATACCCTTTTCTCTTTATATTTTCCAAAAATGCTATAAAACCTCGAGCTCTCTAGGCTCGATCTCGAGGAAATCCTGAAAAAGATAAATTCATATTTGGGTGAGACACATCTCAGTAAGGGAAGAAACAATACATTAAAACAGCATATGGCTAACATAAGGTTTATAAATATCATTTTAATAACATTTGTAAAACGTTATCATAAACACTGAAATCATTCTCTGAGCCTAACCAAACACATGCAAAAGATTTAACCCACGAGATTACCCAAGGATAGGGGTGATTACCCGCCCATACAAGTAGCACCCCTCTGCTCTGATACATTTGGCAACCCAAGGGTCGCTACCGAAGCATACCAGGGCACTCACCTTACTCAGTAAGCCCTTAAGTATTAGATTGATCTCGCACTCACACAGTTTAAACAAAGGTTTACCAGCGAAGGCCCCAAGGATAGGGAAATCTACTCGCCCATAAAAGTAAGTTCCCTCAGCCCTAGTACGTTATGCAGCTACTGCCACATCTGAAGTTACTAGCGCACTCGCCTTTCTCAGCGAGCTCTCAGGCGAAGAGTACGCCCCGCCTAGTCGTAACATGTTCTATGAGCATAAATACCTCTATATCATAATAGATTATTCTTTATGTCATTATTCAACCATTCACATCTGTTCATGTTCATAACTTAAACATTGCATTGCATTTCACTTTAAGTGACTCTTTCCTGTTTACATCGTTCACATTTCACATTTCATTCCATCGTCATTTCATTGCCATTTCATTCAATTTTCATTTCATTCATTTGTACAACAGCCGTTCTTTAGCCGTCATCAGTTAGTCCACATAGAAATGCGCTAAAATCTGCTAACACGGCTCCTTTTAGCTGTCACCAGTTAGTCCACATAAAAATGCGCTAGAATCTACTAACACGACTTTCAGCTGTCATACATTTACATGGTTGCATTAATATACACAAGCAACATGGTTCATTTCATATTTTATTCTCAATGCATTACTTACTTAGCCTGCATCTCATACATATAACGTACATTTGCACAGAATTTACATTTACTCATGCCACACAATTTAGTAATAAAATTCATACATATTTTTTGTAAAATAAGCCAACCCACATTTAGCATTTAAATACTGAAAATATAATTTTCATTTCTTATATAATTTCCCAGAAAATACCTTTCACTTTCATCAATTCATTCCCACATATACATAGCTAAGTAAAAGGTCCTAGGCTCAAAAAACATAATTTACATGGTTGGCATTTTTAAACTTATACGAAAACATATACATAAGTATAACATAATTTATCATCTTTAATTTCATAAAACCTGATTTAATATACAATTTCCCCTTACCTGATTTCTTGAACTACGCCAATAGGGATCCTGAAAAATACCAGCGGCGCTCACCCAAACCCTAAATAAAAAATCCTTGTTCCATTAAATCAATCTTAAATAAAATACTATTTTAACATTTCCTATGCCCATAAATTGCCAACAAATAATTATACCCTCAACTATAATCAATTTACCTAATTTCTCAAATCCCACTCTCTCTTTGGAGTGGGGCCTAGAAAACCCCAATTGGAAATTTACTCATGCCAAAATGACGACGATCATGACTAGAACCTCGTGGTAGTGCCTGATCGTCGATTTAACGACATATTTAAAGAGAAATTAAGGATTTAGAGGAAATATACCTTTCCCCAGGAGTGGTGCCTATGCCGCTCACACGATAAATCCAGTCCAGTAGAAATGTCGGTGGTAGAGTTAGGAACCCAACGGTACTTTCCGTTTTCCATTTGGCAGAATATCCGCTGAGAAATTGAAAAGAGAGGGAAGGAAGACGGAGGAGTGGCAGAGTGAATTTAACGTCTCTATAAGGGGGGCCATAGCTTCAATTTCTTTCCTGAGAGTTTACTTTACTTTATCATATATTATAATAATATTATATTATATAAATATATATATATATATATATATATGTATCATATTATTTATTCAACAAATCAAATTTAACAATACTTAATTAATTAATTGATTAATAATAAATAATTTTAATTTAATTTTTTTTATTATTCCTTTTATTTGTTTATTTAATACATTATTTTAATAATGTTTAACTAACTAATTGATTAATAATTTTAATTAATTAAATTTTTATTTTATTTTTTTCCCCGTGTTATTACAATATGCATGTTTGATGATATGCTCAAAATGTGCTTTTATTTGAACTTAATCATTTTTTTACTCTTTTTGATAGATGTCAAAAGGGGAAGAAGTTTTGAGCAAAAATTAAGCATGAACATAAAAGGAGAGAAGTATTTGATATTGATTGATAAACTTAATGTTATGAGTAATATTGAATAATGTAAACTGTAACGACTCGGCCCTTTACACAGGCTCAGGTGTCACTCACATACATCAAATACCTATACCTATTCAAGATATGGAAACAACCCGCCCTAAACAGGGACATACGGGTGTAAATCATACATAATCATGATGTAAATGTCGCGGAAAAAAATATAAACATCCATTGGGATTACTACTAGCCTTATACTAGAGTTCACTAATACATCCATAATTTATATACATTCGGACTTAGGGTAATCGTCATATTACAACCCTCCAAAAAGGACTTTCATCAAGTTTAGTACAAAATTTAGATGCTTACGTAAGCTAACCAAAATAACCTCCCCAGTCCCTTTATCTACTAGGACTGACGCACGGACGGACCTGAAAACAAAGGTTGTAAGATAGGGTGAGACACCTCTCAGTAAGGAAGAAGGAGTTACAACAGTGTGTGACTGCATACATGCATATTTTCATTCAACATCTGGAATATAAATCAAATATTTTCAATACAGTAATGCATTAGGTATATCATTATTCATATTACAAAATTCCCACATCTGTCTTTCAACCATTTAATGATTTATCAGATGACCAACAGCAAAATATCCCTATAACCAGTTTTACCCCGTGGCTCAGGTTGTGCACTGGTACTCGTCCAATGCCATGTTCGTGCAGACACTGCCGAGTACCTACATACGATCCGACTGCCCCCATTGGCCCAATATCAGCCAATGGTTTCACCCTGCTAGCCGACCATCTTGGTACCCACATCGTTTCATACGTGTGGTTGCACGTGTACATCTAGCTACAATATTGTGTCGTATCATATAACAGTGGTTTCATTTCACCCTGCAAAGAAAGTATTTTTCAACTCTCCCGGGACTCTCAAGCTGTGGTTCCGTGTATCATAAATTCAATTTATACAAATATGATAACCTACGCATTTCCAGTATTTTTCACAAATTCACATAATAGCATTTAGTTCAAACCAGTGTCTTTCCACTCAGTTTACCCTTCTTTGTTTACTGATGCAGCTTGGTGTATTACCAGCCTCTGTTTATTCACATTATCAGTATAAAAAATTTGGAACTTCGTTCCCATATTCTATATCAATAGTATAGAGAATCCATTCATTCCCATATCAACATATATCACATAAGTTTAATACAAAAACCCTCTAAATGATAGAAATTCAATATACATAGTTTAGCTGAATAAATAAAGGATTCGAGCCTCTCCTACTATAGTATAAATACAAATAAACGATGTTTGTAAAATTTTGGAGATTACACGTCGAAAACCTCGTTTTTACTAAAAATCGTAAAATCATCAAACCGACATCTCTGCTCGGTAGAATTTCACAAATAAGTAGTTAAATCATAGATAATAACATAAACTAGCCTTTTAGAGGTTTAGTTTTCCAAAATAGTTGTTGTAATCAAATTCCCCTTACCTTATACATGAAATGAAAGTTCGTATGAAAACGGTCCAAATCGACAACCCGAGATCCCGAAAACCTAAAACCACAGAACATATATGTACTATGTTTTCTACTGCTATCCAAATATCCAATCAAAATTAGGATCAGATTCCTACCTCGATTCTTGGAAAAACTCGAAACTCTTCGAAACGACGATCCTATCCACTAAAAGTGTAGAGTTTTCTCTTCTGATCCACGCAGTACCCTCCGTTTTTGGAAACGGACGACGAACGGCGAAGGATCTTAGCGAGCGAGAGAGAGAGAGAGAAAGAGAGAGAGAGAGAGAGAGAGAGAGAGAGAGAGAGAGAGAGAGAGAGAGAGAGAGAGAGAGAGAGAGAGAGAGAGAGAGAGAGAATGAGAGAATGAGAGAGAATAAGAGAATTTATAGAATAAATCCTAACTTAGCCCTTAAGTAATCTAAATAAATATCTCCTCCAAGATATTTATATATAAATATCTCAAAATATCTCTTTTCAAAATATCTTCTCCAAAATATCTTTTTATTTATTTATTTTATTATTATCATTATTATTATTTATTTTATTTTATTTTTTTCGAGGTGGTTACTACAATCTCCCCTCCTTATAAGAATTTCGTCCCCGAAATTCACCAACTGATTCCAAGCATACTCTACCTTACGTCGGAGACCTACAGAAGAGTTGGCAGCCACCCTCAAACCAGCTCCGGCGCGAAGTTATTATCTACCCTCACTTATGGCGGAGGAATACCATGATTACAATGTGATGCTTTGGAAGATTACACACACACACACACACACAAAACTCTCACGAAGGCCATACCACCTATACTGCTATACATAATTACGTACCATCCGAAAATAACTACGGGTACTTCTAGCGTATTTCTGACTCTAACTCCCATGAAGCTTCCTCCACTGTATGGTTACGCCATAAGACATTCACTAGCGGTATTTCCCTAGTCCGTAACTACTGAACTTTCCGACCTAATATCAGTACTGGCACCTCCTCATATGATCAAGTCTCACTGATCTCTAGAGGTTCGTAACTTAGTACATGCGATGGATCTGGTATGTACTTCCTCAGTACAGACATGTGAAATATATCATGAACTCGGGATAATGCTAGAGGTAAAGCCACTCGATAAGCAACTGAACCTATCCTTTCAAGGATTTCAAAAGGTCCGACATACCGAGGACTTAGCTTCCCCTTCTTCCCAAATCTCATCACCCCTTCCAACTCTCGCCAACGAGTATCAGCATAACTTTTCTATCGACTCTGAGCTGCTTTAATTCTTTCCCTAATCAATGCTATCTTTGCAGAGGTTTGTTGAATCAGTTCTAGACCTAGTATCTGCCGCTCACCTACCTGATCCCAGTACAACAGAGATCGACACCGACGATCGTACAAAGCCTCATAAGGTGCCATCTTTATGCTCGCCTGGTAACTGTTATTATATGCAAATTCAACAAGCAGTAGATATCGTATCCAACTATTACCAAAATCTAGTACACAAGCCCACAACATATCTTCTAACATCTAAATAGTTCTCTCTGACTGTCCATCCGTTTGTGGGTGAAAAGACGTACTGAACATCAATTGCAATCCCAAGGCATCCTGTGAACTTTTCCAGAAACAAGATGTAAAACACAGATCTCGATCTGAAACAATAGATATAGGAACACCATGGAGTCGTACGACCTCCTACATATAAAGTTCTGCCAGCCTATTCAGAGAGTAGCTGACTTTGATTGGAATGAAGTGTGCAGTCTTCGTCAACCGATCTACTATAACCCATATGGCATTCTGCCCATGCATCACCGCAGGTAAACTCGTCACATAATCCATCGAGACATGTTCCCACTTCCACTCAAGGACGTCGAGTGGTTGAAGTGGTCCTAGCGGCTTCTAATGTTCTGCTTTAATCTGTTGACATGTTAGGCACTGTTTTACAAATCGGGCGATCTCTCTTTTCATATTAGACCACCAAAAAGATTCCCTCAAATCTCGGTACATTTTCTTACTACCAGGATGTACAGTGTAGAGCGAACGGTGTGCCTCCTCTAGAATAACCTGTTTAATCATGACATCATTCAGAACGTAAACCCTGCTGCGGAATCTCAGTATCCCATCACCAGAAATATTGAAGTATGGCTTTAAACCATTCCGAACTCCTTCTATAACCTCAACTAACTCTGGATCCTCTTTTTGCGCTACACGGATCCTCTCTTATAAGGTTGGTTGCACCACTAAGCTGGCAAGGACAGCCTGATGATTTACTTCTACCACTTCCAAGCCCAACCTTTCCAGGTCCATACAAATTTGGTGCTGAACTCTAATCGCTGAAACAGACGCATCAACAGACTTCCGACTCTGAGCATCAGCTACCACACTAGCCTTTCCTAGGTGATAGCTAATAACACAGTCGTAGTCTTTAATCAACTTTAGCCACCTTCGTTTTCTCATGTTCAGCTCCTTCTGGGTGAAAAAGTACTTAAGACTTTTATGATCAGTAAAAATCTCGCACTTTTCACCATACAAGTAATGCCTCCAAATTTTTAATGCAAATACTACCACTGCTAATTCCATATCATGTGTCGGGTAGTTCTTCTCGTACTCTTTAAGTTGTCGAGAAGCATAAGCAATTACTTTGCTCTGCTGCATTAGAACACAGCCAAGACCCTTCTTAGAGGCGTCACTATAAATAACGAATCCACCATCCCCTGAAGGAATGGTCAGGACTGAAGCAGTAACCAGTCGCTGTTTCAGCTCCTGGAAACTCAACTCACACTCCTCAGTCCAAACGTACCTCATGTTCTTCCTCGTGAGTCATGTCAAAGGACCTGCTAAACTGGAGAACCCTTCCACAAAACGACGGTAGTAACCTGCAAGACCTAAAAAGCTTCTGACTTCCTGAACATTCTTCGGTCTCGCCCAATCCATTACTGCTTCAATCTTACTCGGGTCCATGGATACACCTTCCTTGGAAACGACGTGACCAAGAAACGCAATTTGCTCTAGCCAGAACTCACACTTCTTCAATTTAGTATACAATTTCTTATTCCTAAGCATTTGCAAGATAAGCCTCAAATGCCCCTCATGCTCTGCAGCGTTCCTAGAATACACTAGGATGTTGTCGATAAATACCACGACGAACTAGTCTAAATATTCGTGAAACATCATGTTCATCAAATCCATAAACGCTGCAGGTGCATTAGTCAAACCAAAAGGCATAACCATAGATTCATAATGGCCATACCGAGTTCGAAACGCTATCTTAGGAATGTCTTCCTCTTTCACCTTCAGCTGGTGATACCCAAATCGTAGATCAATCTTAGAGTAGATTTGCATGCCCTGAAACTGGTTAAACAGATCATCGATTCGAGGTAGTGGATATTTATTCTTTACCGTCACCTTGTTCAGTTCTCTGTAGTCGATGCACAACCTCATCGACTCATCCTTCTTCTTAACAAACAAAACGGGCACTCCCCAAGGAGAAACACTAGGATGAATGTACCCCTTGTCTAGGAGCTCCTCAAGTTGTTCCTTCAGTTCTTTCAATTCAGCTAGAGTCATACCGTACGGAGCTTTCGATATTGGCGTCGTACCTGGAACTAGCTCTATCGTGAATTCCACTTCCCTATCCGGAGGTAACCCTGGAAAGTCCTCTGGAAACACGTCAGGGAACTCGCACACTACAGCAATTGTTTCCAACTTATTTTCTTCAACCGGCGTGTCTTTCACAAACGCCAGATACCCTTGGCAGCCATCTAGGAGTAGCCTCCTAGCTTGCAAAACTGAAAGGATTCATGGTGTAGAACGCACACACGACGCCTAGAATCTGAATTCTTGCTCCCCTAGTGGTTTAAACAACACCTCTCGCCTGCGGCAATCAATACTAGCATAACTGGCCGACAACCAGTCCATCCTAAGGATGATATCAAAACCATGCATGTCATAGACCACTAGGTTAACTTGTAGTATTCTTCCCTGAATTTCCACAAGGAAGTTACGGACTAACCTACTACACCCGATTGCAGACCTAGACGGCGTAGTCACTACCAGTTCATAATCCAATAGTTGCACCTCCAAACCACATAGTTTAACAAAATCACGAGAAATAAAAGAATGTGTAGCTCCAGAATCAAAAAGTACTACAACTTCATGAAAAAACACATAAATAGTACCTGTGACCATGTCACCAGCGTTCTCAGCGTCACCAAAAGTCAGAGAATATACCCTAGCCTAGGCAGTACCCCCTACTAACCGCCATGCTGTGTCGGAGCATTCCCTCTGTATTGCTGCTGTGTGACTCCATCATTCCTCTGCCTCAAACAGTATCTCATCTGATGTCCTTGTCTACCCCACCGCATACAGGCTCCCGTAGACAACCAATACTGCCCCTGGTGTTTCTTACCACATAAAGAGCAACATGGAACACTTACGGCATTCTGGGACATGCCATCACTATTTTTCTTCCACTTACTCTGTCATGCCCCAGATGAATAATTAGGAGGCGCTGGCCTCTTCTTTGTAACCTGAACTTCTGCATCCTCTAGTAAACGCTCCTCTCCTACCGTGGTTTTATCAACCAACGTAGCAAAATCCTGCAACTATAGAATCGCCGTCTGCTTACGGATCTCACTCCTCAGACCCCTCTGAAACTTCCAAGCCTTCTTTACTTCATTAGGAATCACGAATGGAGCAAATCGAGACAGCTCCTGGAACATGGTAGTGTACTGCTGCACTGTTAGTGAACCCTGCGTCAAATTCATAAATTCCTCCATTTTTGCATTTCTAATTGTGGCCAGAAAATAACGTTCAAAGAAGAGCTCTTTGAATCGGGCCCATGTCAACACTATCGGTATCGGTCAGTGCTCCTCCACCTGCTTTACCGACCCCCACCATCTCTCATGCTCCCCTGCCAACTTGAACGTGGCGAAGGTGACTTTCTGCTTTTCAGTGCAGTTTAACACACCTAAGATCTTCTTGATCTCCTGGATCCAATTCTCAGCACGAACTGGATCTGTACCGCCCACAAAAGCAGAGGGCTTCAATCTGGTGAACTGCTCAATGGAGCAACCCAACTCAGTCATAGGACGATCCTACCCTCTATTCATACGCACTACCTCAGCCATAAGCTGTTGTGCGAATTCACGTAACACACTAGTAGAGTCGTTACCAGCCTCGGGGCCGGCACCCTCACTACTACTGCCACCTATATTGGTAGTAATATCCCTGGATTCCATCCTGAAAATATTTACGAGAATCCATCAGAAGGTAATAGCCTAAGCATCAACTAACACTATCATACTATAGACTCAGTTCCTTAAATCCACATCCTGAATATCGACGTACTCCATTAATTTAACATCATCATTCTAACTCAAGTTCTACCCTTCCACTTGGAAACAACACCATCAACAGATTGCCATGATTTTCTGAACCCTTCGAATGATCCAAAAAAACACAGAAGTCTGCCAATTGTTTTCGTCTCCACGTATACAAAAAAAAAGTCAAGGTCATATCCATATCCTATACTCTGGTTTATTCTAGACTGTAACAACTAGTAACTTCTTAGTTTAGCACATATCCCTAACCAGGCAGCATGAATCAAATCATACTTCCGACTAGCTACGGGCTCTGATACCAACTATAACGACCCGGCCCTTTACACGGACTCATGTGTCACTCACATACATCAAATACCTATACCTGTTCAAGATATGGAAACAACCCGCCCTAAATAGGGACATACAGGTGTAAATCATACATAATCATGATGTAAATGTCGCGGAAAAACATAAACATCCATTGGGATTACTACTAGCCTTATACCAGAGTTCACTAATACATCCATAATTTACATACATTCGGACTTAGGGTAATCGTCATATTACAACCGTCCAAAAAGGACTTTCATCAAGTTTAGTACAAAATTTAGATGCTTACGTAAGCTAACCAAAATAACCTCCCCAGTCTCTTTATCTACTAGGACCGACACACGGACGGACCTGAAAACAAAGGTTGTAAGATAGAGTGAGACACCTCTCAGTAAGGAAGAAGGAGTTACAACAGTGTGTGACTGCATACATGCCTATTTTCATTCAACATCTGGAATATAAATCAAATATTTTCAATACAGTAATGCATCAGGTATATCATTATTCATATTACAAAATTCCCACATCTGTCTTTCAACCATTTAATGATTTATCAGATGACCAACAGCAAAATATCCCTATAACCAGTTTTACCCCGTGGCTTAGGTTGTGCACTGGTACTCGTCCAATGCCCTGTTCGTGCAGACACTGCCGAGTACCTACATACAATCCGACTGCCCCCATTGGCCCAATATCAGCCAATGGTTTCACCCTGCTAGCCGACCATCTTGGTACCCACATCGTTTAATACGTGTGGTTGCACGTGTACATCTAGCTACGATATCGTGTCGTATCATATAACAGTGGTTTCATTTCACCCTGCAAAGAAAGTATTTTTCAACCCTCCCAGAACTCTCAAGTTGTGGTTCCGCGTATCATAAATTCAATTTATACAAATATGATAACCTGCGCATTTCCAGTATTTTTCACAAATTCACATAATAGCATTGGGTTCAAACCGGTGTCTTTCCACTCAGTTTACCCTTCTTTGTTTACTGATGCGGCTCGGTGTATTACCAGCCTCTGTTTATTCACATTATCAGTATAACAAATTTGGAACTTCGTTCCCATATTCTATATCAATAGTATAGAGAATCCATTCATTCCCATATCAACATATATCACATAAGTTTAATACAAAAACCCTCTAAATGATAGAAATTCAATATACATAGTTTAGCTGAATAAATAAAGGATTCGAGCCTCTCCTACTATAGTATAAACACAAATAAACGATGTTTGTAAAATTTTGGAGATTACACGTCGAAAACCTCATTTTTACTAAAAATCGTAAAATCATCAAACCGACATCTCTGCTCGGTAGAATTTCACAAATAAGTAGTTAAATTATAGATAATAACATAAACTAGCTTTTTAGAGGTTTAGTTTTCCAAAATAGCTGTTGTAATCAAATTCCCCTTACCTTATACTCGAAATGAAAGTTCGTATGAAAACGGTCCAAATTGACAACCCGAGATCCCGAAAACCTAAAACCACAGAACATATATGTACTATGTTTTCTACTGTTATCCAAATATCCAATCAAAATTAGGATCAAATTCCTACCTCGATTCTTGGGAAAACTCGAAACTCTCCGAAACGACAATCCTATCCACTAAAAGTGTAGAGTTTTCTCTTCTGATCCACGCAGTACCCTCCATTTTTGGAAACGAACGATGAACGGCGAAGGATCTTAACAAGAGAGAGAGAGAGAGAGAGAGAGAGAGAGAGAGAGAGAGAGAGAGAGAGAGAGAGAGAGAGAGAGAATGAGAGAATGAGAGAGAATAAGAGAATTTATAAAATAAATCCTAACTTAGCCCTTAAGTAATCTAAATAAATATCTCCTCCAAGATATTTATACATAAATATCTCAAAATATCTCTTTTCAAAATATCTTCTCCAAAATATCTTTTTATTTATTTTTTTATTTTATTTTTATTTTTTATTTTTTTTATTTTTTTTTTATTTTTTTTTATTTTTTTTTATTTTTTTTTATTTTTTTTTATTATTATTATTATTTTTTTTTTTTTCGGGGTCGGGTTACTACATAAACCTTGTACTTGAATAAGGTGATGAGTATGATTGTAAAAGAGTTTTTGAAATAGACATTGATATTACAAATATTGTTAAAGATGATGCTTATTGTAAGGGGGAGTCTTTTCAAGGCTCACTCCAATTTTTACTCTTTGTTTGTCATCATCAAAAAGGAGGAGATTATTGATCTTGCAAAGCTTAACATCCTATTTTGATGCCAAAAATTAAGTGGAACTTAACATATTTGGTTAAGTAATGTCATTTCATGACTCAACTATGAGAACGCAAGGTCAAGTGCTTATAAAGCTTGTATTCCAAAGAAAGAAAATCAAATGAAGCTTAATGCATGGATTACGTAAAGCATAAATTCAAAGATAAAGCTTGAAGATCATGAGAGCATTGATATTAAAGACAAAGCTTCAAGAATGAAAGCTCAAAGGATCATTGAAGCTCAGCAACAAAGAGAAATCAAAGAAATGAAGAGAGTCAATAGGAGATGTATTGTAAGTACTTCAAGTATATTTGGAGTATGAGATCATTTTGAAGCTCATTATGCAAAAGAGACTTAGAGACCTTATTCTTAAATCTTGGAACATATTTTTCAAAGAAAACAAATTAACATTCCAAGAATATATAAGAAAAGAGAGAGAAAATAACAATATTTTAAAAGCTGAAATTTTACTTGGTAGACGCCTAACTGAACATGGTCAGTCAGCTGCCACTTTAAAAGCTTTTAAAATATACAGATAGAAGGTCGCTAGGCTACTGTCTGGGTCTTGACAGGCGCCTGACGGTGTAAATTGAGAAGCCAGTCCAGGTTTCATCAGGCTACTGTCACTCTTCTACTTCTTTTTTAAAACTAGGTTATTCAGTGATAGATGTTTGACCCCAAGGTGACAGGCGACAGCTACCCTACTGTCTGTGTATTTTAGCTGTGTAATTCATTGATAGGCGACTGACAAGAACCCCTCAGGCTACTACCACGCAGTAGATTTTAAATTTTATAACAGACATATTTTTGAAAAATAGATTGCTTGGGGCTCAAACCTGTTCAAAACTTGGACACTACTCTAAGTAAACTTGGGGAACAAGTTAGATACTTTTCTAAATCTATAAATACCCCTCAAGACCAATTAATTCAATAACCAAGAATCAATTACAGTTCTCATACTCTCTCAATTGTTCTCAAACTCTCAAAGGCTCTCTCAATCTCATCTTGCATGAAATTTGCTGAGGCTTTGCTAACTCTCAATCTCAAATCTTGTGCTACAATTCCGAGTCTTTCATTCATTGAAAGAACTTGGTGATACACTCTTTGATCTTCAATCTGAATTTCATATTTGAATTGCTGTGAAGTATATAGTTCTAAATTTGTACTAATGTGCTCTTTAAGAGAGTGTTCTTGTACGCAGCAATCATTTTGTATTCTTGTAGTGTTTTTGACGATTCTAGGATTGTTGGATCATTGGCTAAGCGTGGGGGGATGGCTTAGAGAGGTGCTGCTCTAGCCTAATTGAAGAAGTGACCGAGTGAAGGGATATTACTTGGAGAGGCGGGCACTAGCCTACTGAAGGAGTGTGTAATGGTGTTGTTCCGCCCAAAAAAGGAACTGATATAGTGGAATCCTTTGGTGGTTTGCCAAAGGTGAGGACATAGTCTGGGAATAAGCTGAACCTCGTAAAAACCCGATGTCACTCTCTTTCCCTTACTCTTTTTATTTTCAACACTTATAAACTGCATGGATGTTTTAAATTCATTAATCTTAAAAATTACGTGGATTGGATTTTAAATAAAGCTGAAGTTTAATTTTTTTTTTGGGGTTGCAAAAACCTAAAGGAAGTACGTTGGTTGATCAATATTTTTGTAGAAACCGTAAGGGAGTACGTTGATTAGTTAACAACCCAAAACCTACTAACTAAGGTTTATTTGAAATATGAATTTTGGGAATAGTGTGGATGTTTTGTTGAATATCAAATTGAGAAATAAATTTCATAAATACAGGGCTTAATTTAAACTTTCATTCAGTAAACAAACTAAACATCTTGAATTCTTGGAAAAGCTAAAAGAATTGCATAGAATATCTTGATTGAATATTTTGTGGATTTGAATGATTGGTTTTAAAGTTTGGTGTGGTTGATTGATTGTTTAATTGTGTTGTGGATTGTGTAAAAAGAACTAAGTTTTTTTTGTGATTGTTAAATCAAATAAAGAAGTCAAGAATTAATTAAAAAGATTTAAAAGAAAAATTTTAATATCCTAATTCAAAACCCCCCCCCCCTCTTGAGACTACACCTTAGTTTTCAATTTATAAAGTCAGCATAATAATAACAAAGTCTTCAAGCCTTCCATCCAAATAGTTAGATGGTCTTCAAGTATGATCTTCAATTAATCTCATGTGTTCCTACAAAACAGATATAAACAATAGTGGACATCTGGAGGTCGTTCACATGTCACCATGTCAGCAAAGGGGTGGACATCGGGAGGTCGTCCACGTGTCATCATATCAGTAAATGGGATACACAAGACATGTTGATCCCCATCATCTCTCTCGGGCCCAAAAGAATTCTTCTCCGAAGAATTAGAGGTGAAATACTAATAGCAACATTCTGAGTTAAGATGAAAGAGGACTTCCTTAAGATTCCAGCTCCTTTCAGGAAGTGGCTTATCTCTCCCCTTGACCATGAACTTCCGATATGACACTGCTTGTGTGAACTTTTGCTTGTCATCCAAGATTACATCAAGGTTCTTAGGCATGGTTAAGGGTTGAGGCAAAGGTAATTTTGGGTTTTCAGGGTCAGGAGGAGTGGGAGATGGAGTGGGGTCACTTGCAGGGTTAGAATTTGAAGGTTCTACAAAAGAAGATGCTACAAGAAATGGGGTTAGATTTTCAACATTAAAAACATTGATTATGCTAAAATCGGTAGGAATATTAAGCATGTAAGCATTAGAACTAGTTTTCTTTAAAATTTTGAAATGATCCATCTTGTTAGCATGTAACTTCCTCACCTCTCCTACAGGAATCTGCTTAGGACGAATACGGACTATAACCATTCATCCTTTGAAAATTATTTCAACGTGCAATGTATGTCAGCAGTAGATTTATAATGTTCATGATTCAAATTAACCTTCATTCTTATTTCAAAGAGTAGATTGTGTATATGTTTTGAAAAAGCATCAGTCAGCTCACTCACTCTAGACTTAAGTGGTAGTGGAATAAGATCTATAGGTTTTCTAGGACTATATCCTATGATAACTTGAAATGGTCTAAGTATTGCAGTGCTATCCACTGAATACTGAATGCAAAATTGGCCACAGGAAGGCATAAATCCCAAGCTATGATGTTTTAAAGTACCTTACATCTCAATAGGTCCCTAAGGCTCCTATTTACTAGTTCAACTTGACAATTAGTTCGAGGGTAGTAAGCACTATAAAATTTAAGTTTGGTGCCTAACATGGTCCTCAAGGCTTTCAAGAAGTAACCTATGAGTTGTACATCTTTATTTGAAACAATGGTTTTGAGAAACCTATGCTCGATGACAATATTGTTGGTTGCTCTATCATTGATGCATGTGCTCAAAGTGTTATCTTCATTGGGATTAAGGAAAGTAAGGCAGCCAAGTGGACTTAAACTCTTATAAACAAAGTCATGTTCTTTCAATTCATTTACTTGTTTCAGCTACTCATGTTCTATCAGGTTCACTCTATGATGTGGTAAATAATGCAGAGATGAATAAGGAACAAGGTTAGTGATATGTTGATTGTCTCTCATAGGAGATGACTCACTAGGGGACTCAGAGATGACATCCTTAAACTTATAAGATAGGGATGACACTTCTATGGGTGTTTCTTTCTCAAAAAGGGTCATTTCAATCTCCTTAGTAACAACCACATTCACTTCCTGTGTATCTTGACTTTCCTGCTCACACAACTTTTTACTTATGGTGTTCAAAGATTCCCCACTAATTTCTTTCTTTTCCTTCTTATTTTTCTCACCATTTTCCCTATCAAGCGCCAAGTTCCTGGTGGGACATTGTTTGAAAAAGTGTCCTTGTTTATGGCACCTAAAGCACACTACACTGCCAGAACTCTGGTGAGAGGATCCAGTCATGGGTGCTTTTCCTTTGTCCATAGGTTGTTGGAATGTGGGATTTCTCCCTTGGGAGATACCTTGACATGATTGTGCTGGTCGAGACTTGTCATAACTCTGTACCTTTTGAGAGCATGACTCATTGGAAGAGGCATCAAACTATTTTCCCATGGGCCCTTTGGTCATTTGCTCAAAGTCATGAGCTAAATTATTGGCTTGTTCAAGGGACTCAATGTGATGGAGAAATATTTTTATCCTTAGTTCAGGCTTTAATCCTAGGAAAAATCAGGAGATCTGCGAACTAACAGTCTCATAGACACCACATCTTATAGACAACTCATCGAATTGACTCATGTATTGTGAAACAGTCATGCTACCTTAACGCTAGCTATAAAACTGATCTGTAAGGTGTTCTCTATAACTAAGGGGTACATACTTCTCCTTTAACCTATCCTTTATTAGATTCCAATGCTAAATGGGTCTATGATCTAACCTCGCTTCTTGCCTCTCAACATTCATCCAATGGAGCTTGGCTTGCCCCGTTAACCTTATTTTTGCAAACTTAACCAGATGAGGGTCAGTTATTTTATACCAATCAAAATAGGAATCCATCCCAATCAACCAATCTTGGAAGACTTAAGGGTCCATCTGTCCATCATATGTGGGGGCTTCTATCTTTACTTGCTTCATAACATCCTTGTAAGGATCACGATGGTCCCTTCGGTAAGATCTCCTAACATGAAGTTCATCAATGTCATAGTCCTCATCATCCCAATGTTGAGCATGAAGCTCATGACGTGGGGGTATCCTAGAAATTTCATCTTGGTGACTCACTCGCCTTTGTGGAGGGAGGGAAGGTCTTTCTCTAGGAGTCATAAGTGGCTTTCTCTCAACATGAATCCTATGACCTCGGTAAGTATTCTTGACTTGAGTAGACATCCTAGGGGTTGGGAAAGGATTTAGATAGCACTAGGGCAACCCTTTGGAATGGTGTTTGGTTACACAAGGTAAGTTCAAGTGTAAACCTAACATAACTAAGGTCCAAATACCCAAAATTCAAGTCTAAATACCCAAAATACCCATTTTTCTGGAAACCAGAGAGCTGCTAATGGATTTTTACCTGCGAACTCCTTTCAATATGTGAACTATAACTTTTTCTATAAAACTCCAAATAAGGTGATCTTGGTTTCAAACGAAAGCTAAGAAAATTTTCCACAACTTTTGTGTTTAGAGTTTTTGAATTGGGGAAGGTTTTGATAGTGAAAATTGCACATCAATTTGGTAGATGGAAAATGAAGATGTTGGGACTTAGAGGGTTCACCTAATTCGAACTAGGCTCTGATACTAAGATGATGTAGGACGGGAATGGTCGACCTATGTCCTACGATTCAACCCTCATACAAGCATATACAATTAAACACTTTAACTTAAGAATTTAATTATCCAAAAATAAACACAATAAATCATACTTTATTTCACATGTTCAAGGATTTTGAAAAGGTGTATGACTTGTCCAGAAATTAAGACCCAATTGGTTCTTTCACAAAGGAATCAATTTATATGCTAAAAACTTGTTGTTTCAAAGATTCAAGAATAAAAGTTCTATGTTAGCAAACTAATATTCATACAATTGATTTTAACTAGCAAGTACCAATATTGCAATCTATGGATCAAATGGGTTATTCAAAGATGTTATTTTAATCTATTAGCAAGGGTTCACAAGATATAACAAACGATTCAAACACAAGTACTGAAGTTACCAAGGGATTGATTTGGATGACTTGACGTTGTTCCACACGTAGTTAGGTCACACCGTAGGTCCTTCATACAAGCTTTGAATCACAAGATGAATGCAGCAATGAAGTGTAGATGATGATTGTCGTGTGGGTGTATGAAGGTGCTGGTCATGTAGTGTTGATGGGGGCTGTGAGAGTATTAGATGGAGGAGGGGTTGATGGAGTCGTTGGATAGTTTAGTGGTCTCTCACCACTTGATCTCCGGAGAGAACTTCGTAGCCTCACAGTACTCACTCACAAGGAGAGGGATAAGCTTTACAAGGTCAAGCAAAGAAATGTTTCTTCTATATTCAACTTCAACTTCATGTCTTATTCTTACAATAAGAAGGCTATTTATAGGCATAGCCTAAGAGACAAAGCATTAAACACTCAACAACTCTCAACAACTTTCAACAACAACTCTCAACAACTATTAACTTAACACAATTAATATTTACTGAAAACATGGAACTCCAACTCATAAGCACATAAGTCAAGCTTAGTTGTCTTGCATTATTACAATTCAAATTTGAAATTTAAACATATTCCAAAAGGAAGACCAAAATCATGTGGGGCCCATTGCAGCCATTTAGGGCCAACATGAATCTCGAACTCGAACTTGCCTTGGCATATGAACTGGGCTCTTTATGCTCCGAAGGTCCCCAAGTAGTCTTCGAACAATGAATCTGTGTGGGACTCATGAAGTCGTGTGGGGCCCACAAGACTGTGTGGAACCCACATGGGTCTTAAGTTGGACTTTACTTCAATACTTTACTTGGGTCTTAAATATGATCTTCAAGCACCTAATAGTCTTGTAATAACATATCCAAGAAAATTTATAAAGTCAACATAATAATAAAAAAGTCTTCAAGTCTTCCATTCAAATAGTTAGATGGTCTTTAAGTTTGATCTTCAATTAATCTCATGTGTTCCTGCAAAATAGATATAAACAATAGTGGACATCTGGAGGTTGTTCACGTGTCACCATGTCAGCGAAGGAGTGGACATATAGAGGTCGTCCACATGTCATCATATCAATAAAAGGGATACACAAGGCATGTTGATCCCCATCAAATGCTCCTGCTCATAGACAATTTTAGGGAAATAACCAGGCACCCTAAGGTGGCCAGCAAAGGAATACTGCGTAGGCGTGGGTTTATGCACTGACACTAGGAGACGCAGAGGCGGCCGATGATGTTGTGACAAGTACGGTTCCTATGTTTTTTATTAAAGCTACTGTTTTATTTGATATAAAGGCCACATATTCGTTTATTTCTAAGGAATATATTAGACGGTGTGGGATATAAACTCAGTTACTGGATGCCGAATTATCTATGGCTACACCAACATGAGTAGTAATGGTTTGTAGGAAAGTGCTTAAAGGCTATCCAATAGATATTCAAGGGAAAGTGCTACCAGTTGACCTCATAGTGTTAAATATGCACAAATTTGACGTGATCTAGGGATGGATTGGCTAGCTGCTAATCATGACAGCATCAATTGTTACCAGAAAGAGGTAGTATTCAAACCTCCTAGGGAGTTAGAGTACAGATTTGTGGGGCCGTGTGTGCTCTCCTCACCATAGTTATTATCAACTATTCAAGCGAGGAGGCTACTCTTGGAGGGATGCCAGGGGTATATAGCTTGTTTTTGGGAGGTGTGGGAAGGAGACTTGAAACTTGCATATATTCCAATAGTGAGGGAATTTTCAGATGTCTTTCTAAAGGAGTTACCTGGATTATCTCCTAATCAAGAAATTGATTTTGCTGTTGATTTACTTTCAGGAATGGCACCGATTTCTAAAGCACCCTACAGAATGGCTCCAACATAATTGAAAAAACTAAAAGATCAGTTATAAGAATTATTAGACAAAGGGTTTATCAAACCTAGTGTATCGCCCTAAGGAGCACCAGTTTTATTTGTAAAGAAGAAATACGGGATAATGAGGATGTATATTGACTAAAGGGAGATAAACAAAGTGACAATTAAGAATAAGTATCATTTTCCTCATATTAATGATTTATTCGATCATCTTAAGGGAACACGGATCTATTCCAAGATTAATCTTTGATCCGGGTATCATCAAGTGAAGGTTAAGGTAGAGGATGTTCCAAAGATAGCGTTTTGAACTCGGTATGACCATTATGAGTTTTTGGTTATGCCATTCGGACTGATGAATGCTCCTGCGGAGTTTATGGATCTAATGAATAGGGTTTTCCATGAATACCTGGACCAATTTGCAGTGGTTTTCATTGATGATATTTTGGTCTATTCGAAAAATTCTGAGGAGCACGAACATCACTTGAGGATGGTGTTACAGGAGTTGAGAGAAAAGAAATTGTACGCTAAACTTAGGAAGTGTGAATTCTGGTTAAAGAAAGTTACATTTCATGGACAAGTGATATCCAAGGATGGTATCTCTATAGATCCGAGCAAGAAAAAAGCGGTGGTGAATAGGGAGTTTCTTGGGTCTAGCAAGATACTATTGTCGGTTCGTAAAAGGATTTTCTAGACTATCAGGGCCTTTGATATGGCTAACAATGAAGAATGTTAAGTTTGAGTGAAATGACGATTGTGAACAAAGTTTCCAGGAACTGAAACAACAACTCGTCACTGCTCTAGTGTTGACCATTCCATCAAGAAATGATGGTTTTGTGATTTATAGTGACGCATCTCAGAAGGGACTGGGGTGTGTTCTAGTGCAGCAAGGAAGAGTTTTCGAATACGCTTCTCGTCAACTTAAAGAGTATAAGAAGAACTACCCTACACATGATTTAGAATTGGCTGTAGTAGTGTACGTATTAAAGATCTAGAGGCATTATCTGTATGGTGGAAAATAGGAGATCTTCACAGATCATAAAAGTTTGAAATATTTCTTCACACAGAAGGAGTTGAATATGAGGCAAAGGAGGTGGCTAGAATTGATTAAAGATTACGATTGTACCATTACTTACCACCTAGGGAAGGATAATGTGGTAGCTGATGCTTTGAGCCGGAAGTTAAGGAGTGCCTTAGTATCAGCAGTGGTGGCACAACATCATATTAGAATGGATTTAGAAAGACTTGGTGTGGAACTGGTAGAGGGAAATCACCAAGCATTTATTGCTAATCTGGTACTTCAGCTGACTTTGTTGGAGAGAATTAAGATTGTACAGATGCAAGATGCAGAATTGGTGAGGATCAGGGATAAAGTGCAGAGTGGACAGAGGGCTGATTTTAATACTCAGATGATAGTGCTTTGAGGTTTCGTACTAGACTGTGTATGCCTGATGATGCTAAAATTAAAATGACAATTTTGGAATAGGCGCATCGTTCTTTGTATATGGTACATCTAGGAAGTACGAAAATGTATAGAGATTTATGAGAATCCTTCTGTTGGAGTAGTATGGAAAGAGAAATAGCCTGATATGTAGAGTATTGTTTGATCTATCAGCAAATAAAAGCTGAACACTAGAAGCCAGCAAGATTATTACAACCACTTCATATTTCAGAATAGAAGTGGGACCATATCTCCACGGACTTTGTCACATGATTACCACTAGCACAGCATGGGCAGAATGTCATATAGGTAGTCGTGGATCGTTTGACGAAGACTGCCCATTTTTTTCCTATCAAAGTTAACTACTCCATAGGTAGATTGGCAAGGTTGTATATCTAGGAAATAGTTAGATTGCATGGCATGCCGGTGTCCATTGTGTCTGACCGAGACCCACGATTCACGTCTCAGTTCTGGAAGAGCTTACAAAGAGCTATAGTTTCCCAATTGGCTTTTAGCACATCCTTTCATCCGCAAACTAATAAACAGACAACGAGGACCATACAAATATTCGAAGATATGCTGTGGGCTTGTGTGTTGGATTTTGGGGGTAGCTAGATTTAGTATCTGCCACTGGTAGAGTTTGCTTATAACAACATCTACCAGCCAATATTGGGATGGCCCCGTATAAGGCATTATATGGTCGAAGGTGCCGATCTCCGTTATATTGGGATGAAATTGGTGAAAAGCATATTTTGGGACTAGAGATTGTATAATGGACTTTTGAGAAAATCAAGCTAATTCAAAAGAGAATTAAAACAGCATAAAGTTAACAGAAAAGCTATGCAAATACCTGTCGACGAGCGCTGGATTTTGGTGTTGGAGATAACGTGTTCTTGAAAATTGCACCAATGTAAGGAGTAATGAGATTTGGGAAGAAGGGTAAGCTTAACCCTAGGTACATTGGGTCGTTTAAGATATTGAAAAGAATCGATCTAGTTGCCTATAGGTAAGCGTTACCCCCAGCATTATTTCAAATTCACAATGTATTTCATTTATCGATGTTGAAGGAATACGTCCCAGATCGATCACATACAATAGGTTATGAGGCACTGGAGATTGGAGATACACTATCATATGAAGAAGTGCTAGTTCGGATCCTAGATCATAAAGAACAAAAACTACACACTAAGAAAATCCCACTAGTAAAAGTACTCTTTAGGAACCATGCAGTTAAGGAAATTTTGTGGGAGTTAGAGAAGGAAATGCATCAGAAGTACCCACATCTAGTTGATAGGGCCCACCATTAGCCAGAAAAGGTAATAGTTCAAGTAAGTATTCATTGTATGTAAGTAGGTTTTGTGTAGGTTAAGTAGTTCAAGTGTATCTAATTATAGATTTGCATGTAATAGTTTGAGTTTTAAGTGGTTTTGGGAGAGTTTTGTTGTGGTTATTGTAATCTCCCAGAACCATTTATATAACCATGGTATTCATTCACCATAAGTGAGGGTAATTAATAAAATTTGAGCGATTTTTCCCCAAATGTTAGTATAAGTGCTAAATAGTAAATTTTGATAATGAAATTTTTATAGGGAGGGGAGGATGTTGAGACCTGAAAAATAGTAATTAATGAAATAATAAAGAAAATAAAGGAGTTGGTTTGGCACAGGTCTAAACTGTCGACGGTTTGTGGCCATCTTAGAAACTCGTTGACTGTTACAATAACCAAGAGCATTTTAAGTGCCAAATCATCAACGGTTTTGTCGAGCCTAGGAAAAACCATCGACGGTTTTGAGTTACCGCGGTCAAGTAAAGGTAAAACAAAAGAAATGGTTTGGTTAAAAGGCCAAACTGTCGACGGTTTCCCCTACGCCAGCAAGGCTATATAAAGGGGTTTAAGTTCATTTTTGTTAAAAATTAAACTCTCCTCTCTCTCCTCTCTTATGGTTGCGACCTCCACTCCCTCTCTCTTCGATTTCTCCTTTGAAATCAGCCCGAATCAACTAATAAATGTGATTTTAGGATCCCGATGATGATTCTCCATAGTTTAACCGAAGTAATTTTGTAATTCAGACATTCCATGCACCACTCCAAAACTAGGGTAAGGAAGTTGTTTTTCAAGTTTAATCAGATATTTGGAAAGTGTGGGCTTAGGAAATGTGAAATGATAAATATTCTAGGGTTGAGCTGTTTGAGTTAAGGTATTATTCACAAGGTTAGTGCAAGCGTCGCAAGCACGATTTAGGATTACTACAAGCATTTCTTCAGGAATTAGGTAAGGGGATAGATTATGTCAAGTATTTTTAAAAAAATCAACTAGTTCAAAATATAGTATTTTACTATAGAAAATATTTATATGATTTTTCTGAATATATAGGTATATAGGAATGGAATTTATGAATTAATGTATGTTTTTGGAAATATGATGTTTGGACTGAGTAAACTCTAGAAACAGAATTAATATCATTTTTGAGCAAAAATATGTTTTCCCTAGATAGTTAGTATAATGTAGGCAACACTCACTTGTGTGGTATGAGTATGAATATTTTACAATATGTATAAACAGACCAGAATATTTTGTGATTTTATAGAACAAATGCAATTTGATAATGATTTTGAGAATGACATAGACATCACAGAAAAGTATGATATTTTACAGTATACTATTACAGATCATTCGGCCTAGTGCCGTGATATTTCAGTCGGCTTAGTGCCGTGACAGCTCAGCCGGGCCAGTGCTATGATCAGATATATATAATAGTTTATTCAGAAATTTTAATATGACAAATTTTACACAGAAACATGAAACAAGTTATGTTACAATTATTTATGAAATATATTATATGATAGGAGAACCCTGATGACTTAGTTTAGTTTCAGAGTCCGGGGCAGTGCTGTGATCAGATATATATATTAGTTTATTCAAAAATTTTAATATGACAAATTTTACACAGAAACATGAAACGAGTTATGTTACAATTATTTATGAAATATATTATATGATAGCAGAACCCTAATGACTTAGTTTAGTTTTAGAGTACGGTACCATAACTATCAGTTCAAATTAGTGCCACCACACGTCTCAAATAGAGTGTTGGTGATTGTATAGTCGATTGAACCCAGAGAAGAGTAGTGTGCCCCCTGGCAGTCCGGACCAAACTAGGCATGCCAATCGTACTTACGGACGAGTTAGTTTTGGCTTAGCATGGTAGGCCAACCATTGCTAGGTCCCGCCTACGAGCTACATAACCCAATCATGTGAGGGTAATACATGATATCATCTAACTATCCATCTAAGGGAAAATTTCAGTGATATACAGATATAGCAGATGATTTATATGTTACGGAAATTTATTATTATATAGTATGCTTATGTTTAAAAGTATAGATTTCCATGGTTTATCAGTTACAATTGATATATATATATATATATAACACGCAATAACTTATGCTGGCACACACTGATGATACTCTATCTCACTTACTGAGAGGTTTCTCATCTCAGAATTCAAATATTTCAGGAGATCCAAACAGGCGCGTGAAACGAGCTCCGAGGTAGAGGAGGTGTTGGTATAGTCCTAGATTCAGGATAAGTGTTGAGTTGGGAGATGAGTTTTGTATAATCCTTGGGACAATTTATGGTTTTTGGGGATGCACATGTATATTTATGGGGATAGTAGAACTCTGATATTGTATATAAGGTTCGGGTATATTATGTTTTCCGCTGCATAGATAGTATGTATTAATGGACAGGTATACCTGGTACCCACTTTGGATCCGATACAACATTGTGGATATTATTATAGGTGTCAGAGTAAATTCTATGTTTTTAGCAGTATGAAAAAAAAATGTAGGAGAAATTTCGGGTCGTTACAAGGGGTTTTCGACGTTAAAAATCGAGTGTTTATTTTGTGGTGTATGATTTATTATTATTGGTTGGTTATTTTTCCTCGTCACAGGTTTAATTTTTGGAAAAGATTTATCCGTTGTGCTAGTTGTCTTGTTACTTTCCCAACATTAATCACCCTCAATCACCACCTATTCGAACTGCTCACCTCAGCTTAACTAGTATAACACCAACAACTACACCAGCCACCCCATCCTCTCCGTTTTTTATTGTTTTCATTTCTTTTTTTATTTTTCTCTCCCCTTCCCTTTCTCCTTATTTAAACCCAAATAGGGCTTTTAGTTTGGGGTGGCACTCTCTCTCTCTCTCTCTCTCTACAGAGGTAAATTTAGTTGAGTGTATTTATATCTACATATACATATATATATATATATGTGTGTGTGTGTGTGTGTGTGTGTGTGTGTGTGTGTGTGTGTGTATGTAGGTACTTTTATATATATAAGTTGGGTGTATTTACATGTATGATTGTATATGATATGTGTATATCTATATATTAATACACACACATAGACAAAGATATATATATATATATATATATATATATATATATGTATGTATTAAATACCTACTTATACATACTACATAAATACTAAAGACCATACACACACACACCTATACACATACTTATATACGCATATTAATACAAGTATATTAAGTACCTACTTATATCTATACACATAAAAAACATATATATATATATATATATATATAGGAATTTATGTATAAGTGTGTATTTTTATATAGTTTAACATGCACGTATGAGCATATTTAATATATTTATGTATGAATATATGTAAATAAGTACTATATATGTATGTATATATAGACCCAATTTTATGTAAGGGTATATATATGTTTGAATATTAAGTATGTGTGTGTATAGTGGTGTGTGTGCATAGGTGTATAGTGGTGTGTGTGCATATATGTGGATGTTAGTGTCTGTTTTATTATTATTCTGTCAAAATCTTGAAAAAAAATAGAAAATATGAAAAATCTAAAATTTTGAGTTATTGTCACTTGGTTCTCAAAGTCCAATTATATCTTATGATGGGATTAAGGGGAGAATTTTGTTGTGTAGTGCTTTTTTCCCCCTTATTCTTAGACATGGCAAGAGTTTTAAACCTTCAAAAATCGTATGATTCAAGAAGAATTATGACTCTGCCCAACAGAATTAGACCAAACGAACCAAATTTATTTGTCTAGTGTCAACTTTTTTGAAAAATATTTTTAGAAGTTCTAAAATATTGTGTTTTTTTTAGTGTTTTTCTTAAGTTAAATAGGCTGATGATGAAGTCTTGACTTTTTCTAAAACTCATGCAACGTATCCCACTTTTCAAACTTAAACTCCATTTTCCAAACTCACTATTTTCACTCACCATCTTCTAAGAGCAATACTATCCGATGCCCTTTTCTCAAACTTTGGTTTTTCAAGTCTGTAATACAAGTCTGACATTTTCAAACCAACTCTTTTCTTCACCTATCATCCATCACTATTATCATTATCATATTTTCAATAAACTTAGGTTCTAATGCCAATCCCTTTCAGAGTAATACTTCGGACTTCTCAAAGTAATGTAAGTGTGATTAGATAGTGATATTAACATTATAGGACCAAATTAAAAGGGATTTTTTCTCTTTTATCTTCTATTTCTTTTCTTTTTTAGGGCAATGCATACATAATTGCAGTACCTATTCTATGAACATATGTCGTTAAGGGTGTTGAATGACTAATCGTCACTGAGATGGTTGGTTAATCACCTTTCCCTATGAACAAATGTACTTTCAAATGCAAAATATGATTTCGTAAACCTTTTTCAAGGTTTTTCTTTATTTTTTCGTTTTTTCAAAAAAATAAAGTGGGGACTCTGTGTCATACGATTTTAATTGTGTTACCCCCTCCCCATTTTTTTTTCCCAAAACTCATTTCATATGAGGATTGTTATGGTGTCATTCTGCTTTCGTTGGCACCTCCGGCAAAATTCGGTATAGACAGTAGTATTAAAAAACATAGACTTTAGAATTTGAATTTTAAATTTGTACAGATTTAGAATTAAAATTTACAGCCTATTTGGATTTGAATTTTGTTTGAAAAAAAAAAATGAAAGAAAAGAAAAATAAGAAGAGAACTCAATTTTCATTACATTTTCACGATCCCTGATCACGACCACCTGAAAAGAGATAAATAAGTAAGGTTTGGAGGACCCAAGGTGTACTCCGGGGGATCTCTTCGATGCCTAAGTCAAGGATTGGCTTGAAAGGTTTTTTATGCAATAGTAAAGTAGAGTTTAAAATGAGATACCTTAGCCTCTTCTTTGAATCCCCATTTATAGCGATGGAGTTTGACCCAAGGGTAATATGCCATCTATTGGGGAATTATGGTGCGAGCGTGAATCACTCCGGTTATTACAGCATTGGCGTAGATTACTCTGGTCATCATGGTGTTGGCGTCAATTGCTTTGGCTAAGCAATTGACTTGGGTAGTAACTGCCCTCATCAATGTTGAGCTCTAGTCTCCTTTGAACTTATGGTAGGTGATATATTTGAGGTATATCAGTTGTCCCCCCTTCAGTTTTCGAATTTTTGAAGCTTGTTTTCAAAGTTCGAAAGTTGTTATTGTTTTTCTTTTCTTTTTTTCTTTTTTTCTTTTTTTTTTTGTCGAGCAGTTCTTCTCAAGGCATTTTGTGCTGTTTGTGGCTTAATGAGTTGTGCTATTCTCTTTTGCCATTTTTGGCCTAATGAGTTATGCTCATATTTTGGGTTGTTTCTAGGCCTCACGAGCATTACTCATTAGTTAGGCCAATTCTTCTTTGCCTAATGAGCTGTGCTCATTTTTTGGGCAGTCTTCTGGCCTCACAAGCGTTGCTTGTTAGTTAGGCCTATTCTTCTTTGCCTAATGAGTTGTGCTCATTTTTTAGACAGTCTTCTGACCTCACGAGCGTTGCTCGTCAGTTGGGCCAATTATTCTTTGCCTAATGAGCTATGCTCATTTTTTGGGCAATTTTCTGGCCTCATGAGCGTTGCTCGTCAGTTGGGCTGATTCTTCCTTGCCTAATGAGCTGTGCTCATTTTTTGGGCTATATCTTCAATAACATTTTGGTAATTTATGATGCCGGGATAGTTGTTCAATTCAACAAGTTCTTGTAGTTTTGATTTCATTGGGGGTTAAAGATGTGAGTTTTGGTATTTTCAATATCAGTTAAGATTAGAAATCGGTTCGGGATGGATTTGTTTCAAAGGGTTTGGACATGTATGCACCAAGTGTTCGATCATTTGCTGCAAAAGGGAACTACAAGTGAGCGTGCAATGTTATAGATTTCGTAGACTATTTTCATGTCGTCTGTGTTATCTTTGGGGTCTATAAACTTAGATTATTCGACTGTATCCCAGTTGATTCGTGAGTCTCATGTTGGATTTTTTAGACATGGGGTTATGAGTGTAATGGCAAATTAAAATTTGAGATTGAGATCTGTGAGATGTCTACCATTGACAACGGTGATTTTGTTACTATTTTTTATTATTATGGTGTGGATTTTTCAGCTGATTGGGCTCCAAGTGCTTAACAGAATGTCCTTAAGGAGCTCGGTTTGCTGTTTGGGATTTTGTCGATTGTAGTTGCTACAATTGTGCAATTTCAGTGTGCATTGCAATTTCAATTCAAATTTTCAATTGCAATTTCAAATTCACTATTCAGAGCATTGTTTAGCGCACATGAATGTACAAGAGTCATTATTGCCGACCCCATGGTGCATTCGACCAACCCATTGGAATTTCAAAGCTTGACTTTGTTTATTTGGTTGGCAGTGCAGCTATCATGACCCCACCATGCATTTGGTGCATAGGTTATTGTTCAATCAATTAAATAACTTAAACATCCTATTAATTATTATTAGCCATTAAGGCAGAGCTCTTCAAGCATTGAAACTATAACATCTATTTGTTTTTTTTTTAGAATTATTATTGTATGATGGAGAAAAAATCAAACCTTGAGAATAAGCATGTTGACTACATAAATCTTGCGCATAGAAACATCAATTATAGTCAAATTCGCATTAGATCCGGAATTTCCTAATATCGCAAGTTGGGTCTCAGTTATTCGTCCATCAATTTTCTTACTTGGCTTCTTTAACGCGAGCAAAGCGCCATTGACATGCTTGAACGTATTAAACTCGTACCCTTTACTTTTCCCGTTGACCTTACCAAGGATTGTGACGACTTCTTTAAGGTCACCATAAGTGGAGAAGAGATTGCGAGGTTCTTGATGGTTGTGTCCCATCCAAGGCTGCGAATGAAGAGTTTGCGCTGGGTAGGGTCCCGATTGGCGATGGATCGAACGACGTCGAGTACGTCTAGGTGTTGGACGGCGACATTTCGGACGATCTCAATCGAACCAATATATCGACCTTCAATTATTTGATGTAGTCATGATCAATGATTAAAAGAGAAAACCTTTCAAGAAGTTCCCACAGACGGCGCCAACTGTTGCAGCAAAAAATTAAACAACTTTCACAATCCCTGATCATGACCACCTGAAAAGAGATAAATAAGTAAGGCTTGGAGGGTCCAGGGTGTACTCTGGGGAATTTCTCTGATGCCTAAGTCAGGGATTGACTTGAGAGGTTTTTTATGAAATAGTAAAGTAGAGTTTAAAATGAGATACCGGAACCTCTTCTCTGAATCCCCATTTATAGCGATGAAGTTTGACCCAAGGGGGATATGCCATTTATTGGCCAATTATGGTACGAGTGTGAATCACTCCGGTTATTACAGCGTTAGCGTAGATTACTTTGGTCATCATAGCACTGGCGTCAATTGCTTTGACTGAGCAATTGACTTGGGTTGTAACTGTCCTCATCAATGTTGAGCTCTAGTCTCCTTTGAACTTATGATAAGTGATATATTTGGGGTATATCAGTATTATAAAATAAAATTATATTTTAATTAAAATTTTTTTAAAAAATAAATTTTAATGATGTATGAAATCTAAATTTTATTTATTAACTTATATATATATATATATATATATATATATATATATATTATCACTTTCTTTAATTTCATGAGAAAGTAAATTTTTATAATATTTAAAAAATATTTCTCCAAGTTGCAAAAAGTAGGTTGGCGTCCGAATTCCACGAGTCGGGCGGAAGGGAAAGGAACCTATCCATTATAGCTTTAACAGCGGTTCAGTTATTTGTCTTTGTCGGATTGCATAGGATACGAGTACATGACAGTTGTCCACTCCATCTATTTCATAGATGCCATTTAATGGTCCAGAATTTGCCGCCTCACACACCAGCTTCCACATTCCTCATTAGAAATTATTAAATAAATAATCATCTAAATTGCGGGTTGTTTAATTTTTTTATTTGAGAGTGGATCCAGTCCTACTTGTAAATATTGTGAGAGTATAAAAAAAAAATCATTGATCTTATTTTTGAGAGAGTTTTGGATTCATAAATTTAGAAAATTTTTTACAAAAAATGAAAGAATTTATTTTTCCACGTTTCATCGTCAGAGAAAAGAAAAGAAAAGAAAAGAAAATAAAGTATATGGCGAATCGATGGGAAAAAAAATTATTTGCACATAATTTACGTTCAATTTTCAAATATTTTTGAATAGTCCTACCGATACTTAAGTTATACTTAAGTTAGTGATGATTCTAAGGAAAAGTTTACAAAAGACAAGAGGATAGTTAATCTCACTATGGTCGGGGTGAGCAAATAGCCGGTTCGGCGAACTTCGATTAATTAACCGAATTAATCGAAAATTTCGGCTAATCATTTCCATTAACCGAACTGACCGAATAAGGGGTACTAACTGAACCTCGCCCAATCGAATTACTTGTTCGGGTAATTCGGTTAATCAAATTTAACCAAAATTATTTAAAACTAATTATTAAAAATAGAATTTTGGTGAAACTTAATTATTTAACATATATTTATTTATATTTTAAATTTAATTAATTATTAAATAGGTTAATCGGTTAACTGGTTAACCGAATTTATATTTCCTATTCACCGAACCGAAAACCGATTCACTGAATTTTGGTGAAGCTTAACCGAACTGACCGAATCGATTTTTTTACCCAAACCAAACCGACCAATTTCGATCGGTTAAATCGGTTAATTTGGGTTTCCCCGAATTATGCTCACTCCTACACTACGGTGAGCAACTCTTTCGAACAGATATAGAAAAATGGATAAAAATTTGTTACTCTGAATCAAATTTGATATGCTTAAACTGACTCATACATGATCAACCTATTAAATGAGTCAAATATGAATTGTCGTTTGACAATTCAATTATCTTCCTAATCTACCATAGATTATTATCCAATCCAATATACTTTATTTGATTTTATGCTAGATGTTATAGCGCGATAATCAAAACACTACAATTGATTATAGAGACTTTTAAAGTTTAAACTAATTAAGGAAAATCTATTAATAAAAAATTAGTCTTTAAAATAATTATACTTTCTATATTTAAATTTATATGAAAATTATATATTGAATTGTGAGTTTTATCAATTTTTGAAAATTACATTTTAAGAATAGTTACATTTTTATTTCAATTTAGATGGATTTTAAATTTATAATTTTAAATGTAAGAATAGCTATGTTCTCTACTAAATTAAAAATCCAAATACAATAGTCAATTATTATGTTGCGAAAAAAGTTATTGATCAAATAAAAAATTATTATTGTGGTTGCTCTTCAATGAACGAAGTTGCATGTCGTCAAGTTATGTTTCTTTCAAAAAGGACAGAAAAACAAACAAATAGTCAAGATTAAAAGAAAGCTACACTTTTTTTTTTTTTTCGCAAAAAGGATAGAAATGAAAAAATAATCAAGATAATAAGAAAATTAACAATTCCTTTAAATGAATAAACTTACACCTTTTCTGTTATTATCATGTTGCGTCAAAGTTTTCACATCAATGTTGGGTGTTGCTCTTCTACTATTGTTGCTTTTTCTTAGACAGATGGAGGAGAGGGGGCATGAAAGGAACGGAGGAGAGGAGGGGGCATCGAGGGAGAGAGGAGAGGATGGATAAACAAGTGAGAGTGGGGAGAGAAATCTGAATGAGTTAAGGGGTTTGAATATTGAATTGTTTTTTAAGAAATAAAATCTTTTATATCTATTAATCCATGAATCAACTAATTAGTTCTATTTGGGTTTTCATTTCGGAATTAATTTTTCTAGGAACTAATTTTTTATTTAAAAGAAAAGGAGGAAGTTAAGAGGCTCTAGGCATGCCACATAATAAATAGAATGACAACTTTTAACAAGAGTGTATGGATTGGAATTTGAAGGCTGTGAAGGATGAAACTTAGTAAAGATACAATTATAGGCTTAAGGGAGCAAGTCTGCTTTAGGGAGCTCATCTATGTTCAAGACACATGGAAAAGCTGGAAGAGCATGTAAGCCTTTTGTAGCTCATCCACACGAAGATAATGAGGAAGAGCAAATCAATTGTAGGTCTTGTCCACGTGCAAGTCACATGGAAGGTCTAAAAGAGTAGGCTAGTTCCGCACAACTCACTCGCCACATGTAGGTCATATCGAAAGTAGGTATGCTCTACACAACCTTGCGATTCACAACTTTGTTTGGCACAACTCAATTCTACTTTGTGCTTCTTGCCTCTGCTTGATACAACTCTACTTTATGCTATAGTACTCTACAAAGCTTTGTGTTGTGCTACTTTTTCGTACGCTACTTTGTAGTTGTACACTACTTTGTGTAGTTTAATTCAACTTTGTGCTACTCTAAACTGCACTAATCCATATAGCCCGCTCACGTTGTCATATAATAAAATATACCCACTCTATGTGTCTCACTAAATAACCACCTACATTAGGGATGGAACACCCACAGGCAAGTGATAGTTACATCCTCTCATAGTAGTAAGCCACATAAGGAAGAATAAAGCTATAAGAAAGGGAGGAACTCGTCCCCTCAAGGTGAGTATTCATGCAATCAAACTCTTAACTCTATCATTCTCTTTATTACTCTCAATTCTCTACACCTTTTCATTAATTTAGGCATCTGAGAGATCACCTAGAGGCCATTGGGACTTCCTAAGTATTCATTTTCATCTTGTAGATCTAAAAAATAACCAAAAATTTTCTATGACCACCTAAATCACCCATATCATCAACCTTTGGAGCAACAATCCACTATTGAGTATCAACAAAATTGGTAACTCCTCTAGAGATGACGTTGTCATCCCTAAAGCAATATGCACTTGTCAAGATCAAAGAAGGTTGCTTCCAAAGGAGCAAACCAACCTCCTAGCCAAGTCATTTGAAGCCAAGGGCAAGAGGCCTCTTACCACACTTTCCATTATAAAATGTCACCCATTGTAATAATTCAGGAAAATTTATCAGGGTCTCGTCAATGAACACAGGGGATTCGTCAACGAAGGTGCATGAGGATCTCGTCGACGAAGGCGCGTCTCGTCGACGAGAAGATACCAAGAGGAGGTTTTTGTCAATCTGAAAATCGTCGACGAGGAGTTCAGGTTTGTCGATGAAATTCTTTAGGGACTCGTCGATGAGATGACGTGTCTCGTCGATGAATTTGGGGCTATAAGTACTCTTAAAAATGAATTTTCACACAAAAACGGCGCAAAACCCTTTCTCTCTCTAGGATTTTCATCCCTCTCCCCTTCTTTCTAGAAATTTGGCTCTGTTCTTCATCGGATTGATGATCCGAAGCCGCCACGTCACTCTTGGGAAGATTCTCTCCAAATCTGTTGGAGTGGATCGTTGGCAGAGTCAATTTGGATTTCATCCCAAATTCAGGGTAAAGTCTTTTATTCAATATTTGGCTTTCCAGTAGTTGTAGAAAATGTAGTAGTAAAAAAAATAATGATATTTAATTATGGGGATGTTGTTTTCAGGGTGTTGAGTAGGGAATCCTGCGGGTGTAGGACCAATCACAGTAGGGGACTTTAGTAGGAATCAGGTAAGGAAAATATGATATGCTAGGAAAACATAGTATGATTTCAGTATAAAGTATATGTTTTTACCAGATTATTATTCAGAGTAGGAATTTATACAGTTTATAAATTATGCTTAATACATTTTAGTTACTATGTGGCATAAGAATATGGATATAGTACAGAATCATGTTTTATAATATGTATACAGAAACATGTTTTACAGTACTTTCAGGATCATGTTTTACAAAATATACAGACAAGGAAATGCTTTTACAGTTTTTTAGAATACGATGATTATATAGTTTTACAGTACCATGACATACATATTTACAGTTTATTTCAGAAATATAGCTGATATAGATACAATTTATTACAACGTCATGGTTAATACAGTTAATACAGAATCATAGTAAAATAGATAAATTGTACATAGAAATGTATTATATAGTATCAGACCCTGATGGACCAGATTCAGTCAGCAAAGCACGGTACTGTAGCTATATTCAGTTCAAAGTGCAACCACAATACCAGATAGTATGTAGTATTTAGAAGTCGATCGTGCCTATGTTGTGGATAGGCTCCCTTTCAGATAAGGGTTGAGGGGGCTGATCAGATTGTCGGAGTTCAGTTAACTTACCCTGGTCGGCCAGCTAGGATAGGTCCCGCCTACAGGTCGCACAACCTTGTCATAAGGGGTTAAATCATGACTTTTAGTTATTAATCCAAGGAATTTTCTCAGTTATTATATATATGTATGATCAGATTTACAAAATATAGACATACCTATAAATATTAGAAGTATTATGAAAAGAATATCTAAAAAAATCAGTTTATGTTAAGCAACATAGGTATGATTTATATTGTAACAGATATACAGGTTTTCTCAGTTTACGTTATTTATGGTATTTTCTAAGTCAGATTTTACAAGCATGTAACTCACTTACCACACACTAACAATAGCATATCTCGTTTTACCGAGTGTTGTCTCATCCTAGTGATTTAATATTTTTCAAGTGATCTGATTAGGCGAGCAGATTAGGCTCGTTGGTAGAGGAGCTACAATACTACCCTATCTGAGGGTGAGTATTTTGAGAGGTTAATTTTGTATAGCCCTAGTTTCAGTTGAGGTAATTTTGGGAATAGTTGTATATGTATATTCTGGAAATATTCTGGCACTCTGGTATTGTGTATACACACACACACACACACACACACACACACACATATATATATATATATATATATATATATATGATTTTGGATATGTGAATTTAGCTTCTCGTTGCTTAGGTTGATGGTTAGATTTAAACTAGAAGGTATCAGAGGAGTGTAAATTGCAATATAGTATATACGTATATATATGTAATTTTTAGAAAGAAATTTTAGCAGGTCGTTACAATTTGGTATCAGAGCCTAGGTTGTTAGGTTCTGTAGACTTTAAAGTGTAGTGGAAGCAATACCAAATTATCGGAAAGGATTTGAGGTTTGTTCTATAGTCTGGGTACAACATTTCTGTGGTGGTTTTTATGTTTTTACTAGGGTGACGATTTTAGAAAAGCCATAGTAAACTATTTTTGGGTCGTGTGTCTAGGTTACAGGATCTGATTTTGAACTTAGAATAGGGGAGATAGTTAAGTATGAATGTGGGATCCAAGTTGAATGAAATAGATTAGGTTTGTACAAGAGATAAGGTTCTTAAAGTGTGTTCCTTGTTTTCAAGATGGACCTAGGAAGCAGTGGCACGAACGTTGGGGAAGACAGGCCAGGACCTTCCAGTATGGGAGGTGGAGATACTGATGCAATACCGCGCAGCATCACCCAATAGGTGATGGCTGAGATGGCCAGTAGCTCAAGAAAGCGTAGCTGCACGATTGAGCAGTTTACGCGGATGAAGCCCCCATATTTTTTTGGAGGAGATGACCTAGTTATAGCTGAAAATTGGGTCCAGGAAATTGAGGAGACGTTGTCAGTGCTTCCATGTATGGATGAACAGAAGGTGGTATTTGCAGCGTTTAAACTGATAGAGGAGGCAAAGCATTGGTGGAGATCAGTACGACTAATTGAGAAGTAGAGGTCGGTTCCAGTGCCAGTGATGTGGGACCGATTCAAGGAGCTATTTTTCAAGCGATATTTACTTGCTATTAATCTGAGCGCGAAGGCAACAAAGTTTATGCATCTAGTACAGGGGCAGATGACAGTATCTCAGTACACAGCTTGATTTATTGAGTTGTCACATTAGCACCAGATGAAGAGAAAAAGCAAGAAAGTTTGAAGAGGGTCTGAGGCAAAACTTATTTGAGCAGGTGATTGGTTTTAGGGCTCAAACATTTGTGGAGGTTGTAGATAGGGCTATGATTATTAAGAGTGGTATACAGAGAGGTATAGCAGCTCAGAGTCAGAGAAAGAGGCCCATGCCCCAGAGTTTTCAGGCTAGTTGTAGTCGGGGCCCATGGAGAGGAGGCTGTGATAGGGGAGATCAGAGGCAGAGAATAGGACCTCATAAGAATCAGGGTATGCAAACCTACTCGGTATGTCATACATGCGGGAGACGGCATTTGGGAGAGTGCCGGGCAGGAAGAGATGTTTGTTATCGTTGTGGGAGACTCGACCATATGGCACTTGCATGCCCAGGACCGCTAGACCAGGTTTCAGCTCCCAGGCCCTATCGAGGAGGATATCAAGCTGCTCGAGGAGGTCAGCAAAGGAATGTAGCCCCGGTGAGGGTTTATGCTTTGACGTCGGGTGATGCTGAGGCTACCGCTGATGTGGTGACAGGTACTTTTACTGTTCTATCGTATCCAGTTATTGTTTTATTTGATTTAGGTACTACTCATTCCTTTCTCTCTGCATCTTATGTCAAATTATCTGGAAGTGAGACCCAGTTATTAGATATAGAATTGTCAGTATCTATACCGTCAGAGTCAATGATGAGGTGTCAAAGGGTACTCAAAGGCTTTCCAATAGAAATTCAGTGGAGAATGCCACCAGCTGACTTGATCGTGTTTGATATGTGTGGGTTTGATGTAATACTGGGTATGGATTGGTTGATAGTTAATTATGCTAGTATTGATTGTCATCAGAAAGAAGTAATTTTCAGACCCCCTAGCGAATAGGAATTCAGATTCGTTGGTTCATATGTACATGCTCCGTTGCAGCTAGTGTCGGCCATGTAGGCGAGTAGATTGCTTCTAGACAGAGGTCAGGAGTTTGTGGCTTTTGTAAAGGAAGTGTCAAAAAATGAATTGAAGCTTGATAGTATACCAGTAATACGAGAATTTCCAGATGTTTTTCTAGAGGAGCTACCAAGGTTGCCTCCTGAACCCGAGGTGGATTTTTCTATAGATTTACCTCCAGGGATAGTACCGATCTCTAAGATTCCTTACCGTATGACTCCAGCTAAATTGGGAGAATTAAAGGATCAGTTGCAAGACTTGCTGGATAAGGAATTTATACGACCTAGGGTATCACCATGGGGAGCTCCAGTATTGTTTGTAAAGAAGAAGGACGGGTCTATGAGGATGTGTATTGACTACAGGGAGATAAACAAGGTTCCTATTAAGAACAAATATCCTTTACCCCGTATAGACGATCTGTTTGATCAGCTCCAGGGTACACGAGTGTATTCCAAAATCGACCTCAGATCGAGGTATCATCAAGTAAGGGTAAAAGCAAAGGATGTTTCGAAGACAGCCTTTAGGACCAAGTATGGGTACTATGAATTCCTCGTTATGCCTTTTGGTCTGAAGAATACCCCATCTGTGTTCATGGACTTGATGAATAGAGTCTTTCACCAGTATCTAGATCAGTTTGTAGTGGTTTTTATTGATGATATACTAGTATACTCTAGGAGTATTAAGGATCATGAGGTGCATTTGAGATAGGTACTGCAGATGCTCAGGGAGAAAAATCTTTATGCCAAGTTTAGCGAATGTGAGTTTTGGCTTGAAAAGGTTGCATTTTTTAGCCATGTGATCTCAGGAGATGGTATTTTAGTGGATCCCAGCAAGATTGATGCGGTGGTGAAGGTCAAGCCGAAGAACGTATAAGAAGTCAAAAGTTTCTTGGGAGTAGTAGGTTATTATCCTCGATTTGTTGAGGGGTTTTTAGCCTTATCAGGGTCTCTCACACTTTTGAGTAGGAAAAATTCCAAATTTGTGTGGGATGAAGAATGCAAGCAGAGTTTTCAGGAGTTTAAGCAACGGCTCGTTACTGCACCAGTACTGACAATCCCATCAGGAGGCGATGGTTATGTAATTTATAGTGACGCGTCTTTGAAAGGGCTCGATTGTGTACTGATGCAGCATGGTAGGGTGGTAGCATATGCTTCTATGCAGTTAAAAGAATATGAAAAGAACTACCCTACTCACGATCTGGAATTGGCTGTAGTGGTGCACGCACTGAAGATTTGGAGACATTACTTATATGGTGAGAAATTTGAGATATTTTCCGATCATAAAAGTCTAAAGTATTTCTTTACACAAAAAGAGTTGAATATGCAGTAAAGGAGATGATTAGAACTCATCAAGGATTATGATTGCACCATCAGTTACTACCTAAGTAAAGCAAAAGTGGTGGCTGATGCACTGAGCCATAAATCAGAGGATACAACGCAGTTAGCAGTAGCAATTCAGCACCCGATTCAAATGGATTTGGAAAGACTCGCATGGAATTAGTGGAAGATGATCCACAGGTGTTTATTGCCAGCCTGGTTGTACAACCTACACTATATGAAAGGATTAAAACTGCTCAGGGGGATGATCTGGAATTAGTGGAAGTAATAGTTAGAATACAGGATGGTCAAGGAGAGAAATTCAGCATTTTTTATAATGGGGCTCTCAGATTTTGCACCAGATTGTGCGTGCCTACGGATGATAGCATTGGGATAACAATTCTAGAAGAGGCTCACAGATCTATATACACTGTTCATTCTGGAAATACAAAATTGTATAGGGATTAGTGGGAGTATTACTGGTAAAGTGGCATGAAGAGGGAGATTGCAGAATTCGTATAGCAGTGTTTGACGTGCTAGCAAGTTAAGGCTAAGCACCAGAGGCCGGTAGGACAGCTGCACCCACTTTTTATTCTTGAGTGTAAGTGAGATCACATATCCATGGATTTTGTTACTGGACTACCACTGGCACCACGTGGTTAGAATGTCATTTGGGTAATCGTGGATAGGCTTATGAAAATAGCTCATTTTCTACCCAATAAAGTTAGCTACCCTATGAACAAATTAGCAGATATTTATATACAGGAGATTGATCGACCCCATGGAGTGCCGGTATCTATAGTCTTAGACTGTGATCCACACTTTACATCACGGTTTTGGAAGAGCTTGTAGGAGGCTTTTGGGACTTAGTTAGCATTCAGCACCGCTTTCCATCCTCAGTCAGACGGTCAGACAGAGAGAACGATGCAGGTACTTGAGGATATGCTGCGAGTGTGTGTATTGGATTTTGGGGGTAGCTAGACCCAGTATTTGCCACTGGTGGAGTTTTCCTACAACAACAACTATCAAGCTAGCCTAAGCATGGTACCTTATGAAGCGCTTTATGGTAAAAGGTTTCGTTCTCCTTTATACTGGAGTGAGCTAGATGAGAGGCGAGTTTTGCGGTCAGAAATAGTACAGTAGACGTACGATAAAGTCCAACTTATTCTAGATAGAATCAGTGCAGCACAGAGTCAGCAGAAAAGCTACAACTGATACTTGCCGCTGGGAATTGAAATTTGAAGTGGGAGACCATGTATTTATGAAAATAGCACCACTGAAGGGAATCATGAGGTTTGGGAAAAAGGGTAAGTTGAGCCCTAGGTTTATTGGCCCAATTGAGATTCTCGAGAAGATTGGGTCGGTTGCCTATCGGCTAGCTTTACCACCATATTATCAGCTACGCAGAATTGGAACTCAGTGATGTTTTAGCATATGAGGAAGCTCTAGTGCAGATTTTAGATAGAAAAGAATAGGAATTACATAGTAAGAAAATACCACTAGTAAAAGTTTTGTGGAGGAATTACGCGATAGAATAAGCTTCTTGGGAGCTTAAAGATGAGATCAGACAGAAATACCCCCACTTGTTTAGTGAAATACAGTAGTGATGTATACGTTAAGATAATAATAATTTTATTTTGTTTAGTACATTGTAATTGTAATGTAGAGTATAGGATAAGTAGTATTTTGGTTTGAGGGGAATTTCGATTTATAGTTGTAATCTCTCAGAACTACTTATGTAACCATGGTATTCCTCCGCCATAAGTGAGGGCAGGAAATAAAATAAGTAGATCGTTTATCTTAAAGGATGAGGAATTATATGAATAGTAAATTTCGAGGATGAAATTTTTATAAGGAGGGGACAATGTCATAACTCAAGAAAATTTATCAGGGCCTCGTCAACAAACACAAGGGATTCGTGGATGAGGGTACGTGAGGATCTCGTCGACGAAGGCACGTGTCGTTGACAAGAAGATACCAAGAGGGGGTTTTTGGCAGTATGAAAATTGTCGACAAGGAGTTCAGGTTCGTTGACAAAATTCTTCAGGGACTCGTCGACGAATCCGAGTCCATAAGTACTCTTAAAAATGGATTTTCAGCACAAAAATGGCACAAAACCCTTTCTATCTCTAGGATTTTTGTCCCTTTCCCCTTCTCTCTAGAAATTCGGCTTCCTTCTTCGCTGGATTGACAATTCGAAGTCGGCACGTCACTCTTGGGAAGATTCTCTCCAAATCTACTGGAATGGATTGTTGGCAGAGTCAATGTGGATTTCATCCCAAATTCAAGGTAAAACCTTTTATTCAATATTTGGCAATGCAGCAGTTAGAGAAATAATGATATTTAATTCTGGGGGATGTTGTTTTCAGGGTGTTGAGTGGGGAACCTTGCCGGTGTAGGACCAATCACAATAGGGGACTTTAGTAGGAATCAGGTAAGGGAAATATGCTATGCTAGGAAAACTTAGTATGATTTCAGTATAAAGTATATGTTTTTACCAGATTATTATTTAGAGGAGGAATTTATACAGTTTATAAATTATGCTTAATACATTTTAGTTACTGTGTGGCATAAGAATATGGATATAGTACAGAATCATGTTTTACAGTATGTATACGGAAACATGTTTTACAGTATTTTTAGGATCATGTTTTATAGAATATACAGACATGGAAATGCTTTTACAGTTTTTCAGAATACCATGATTATATAGTTTTACAGTATCATGACATACAAATTTATAGCTTATTTTAGAAATACAATTGATGTAGATACAATTTATTACTGCGTCATGGTTAATATAGTTAATACAGAATCATGGTAAAACAAATAGATTGTATATAGAAATGTATTATATAGTATCAAACCCTGATGGACCAAATTCAGTCAGCAGAGCACGGTACCATAGCTATATTCAGTTCAGAGTGCAACCACAATACTCAGATAGTATGTGGTATTCAAAAGTCGATCGTGCCTATGTTGTGGACATGCTCCCCTTCAAATAAGGGTTGAAGGGGTCAATATGACTGTCGGAGTTCAGTTGACTTACCCTGGTTGGCCAGCCGGGATAGGTCCCACCTACGGGCTGCACAACTTTGTCATGAGGGATTAAATTATGACTTTCATTTATCCATCCAGGGAATTTTCTCAGTTATTATATATATGTATGATCAGATTTACAGAAAATAGACATACCTATAGATATTAGAAGTATTATGAAAAGAATATCTAGAAAAATCAATTTATGTTAAGAAACATAGGTATGATTTATATTGTAATATATATACATGTTTTCTTAGTTTACGTTATTTATGGTATTTTCTAAGTCAAATTTTACAAGCATGTAACTCACTTGCCACACACTAGCAATAGAATATCTCGTCTTACTGAGCGTTGTCTCATCCCAGTGATTTAATATTTTTCAGGTGATCCGGTTAGGCGAACAGATCAGGCTCGCAGGTAGAGGGGCTACAGTACTGCCCTATTCGAGGGTGAGTATTTTGAGAAGTTAATTTTGTATAGCCCTAGTTTCAGTTGAGGGTATTTTGAGAATAATTGTATATGTATATTTTGGAAATATTTTGACACTCTAGTATTGTGTGTGTGTGTGTATATATATATGATTATGGATATATGAATTTAGCTTCTCGTTGCTTAGGTTGATGGTTAGATTTAAACTAGAAGGTATCAGAGCAGTGTAAATTGCAGTATAGTATATATGTATATATGTAATTTTTAGAAAGAAATTTTAGCTGGTCGTTACACCCATGACTAGTTCAAACCTTACAAAGGAGAATTAAGTGAATCCTCAAGGAAATCCTTCAAAACCAACAGGCAACACCACCTGTACAACCAACACCCTCCACCATTCGTACAAAAGAAGTGAGTTCTCTACCAGCCTAGTTCCTTGGGTAGCCGCTTGTAACAGATGGACAATTTGATGCAACAAGCATAGCTATAGGTCACTCTTCAATGATTGAAGAAAAGTTTAAAGAAATGAATGAGTGATTTCATAAGATGGCTAAGGAGATGCATGAAGGAAAGGAGAAGTTAAAGTTTCTAGGCATAAGGCAAATAAGATCACCTTTCACCATGGTGATTTTGGAGGCGTAATTTCTACAAAGTTCAACATGCCACAAGTGGAGACTTATGACGGAATTGGAGACCCCATCGATCACCTTGACACCTTCAAATCAGTTATGCTCCTTAAAGGAGCCCTAAATCTAATTATGGGTTGAGCTTTTGTGATGACGCTGAAGAATTTAGCCCTATCTTGGTAGTAAAGTATCAAGCCTCATACCATTAATGGTTTCCCAAATTTGAACAAGAGGTTGGCATCCCATTTGATTAGTAGCAGGATAATGACAAAAACTTTAGTGATCTTGATCAACTTAGTTCAAAGAGATTTGAGTCTTTGAAGGATTTCATATGAAGTGCTTCACCATGGTAGCATTGGAGGTGAGGAACCTAGATTTCAAAGTGGCTCTAGCAACACTCTTCAATGCTTTGGAACTAGGTTGTTCCTCCAATCCTTAAGAAAGCAAGCATTGGCTAATGTGGGCCGGAGAGTTCATGAAGAAAGTGTAAAGACATATATATGTGGAAGAAATGATGTTTGCACAAGAAATAAGTAGAATGAACAGCAAAATAAAGAGTTGAGACAAGTAGATCTAGACTTGTTGATTAAAGCCAAAGAACAAGCTCAAACCAAAGCAATGGCTCACAAACAATAGGTGACTTAGTATTATAAGTCAAGAGTCAAGAAGTGAGAGTTCAAGGTGGGAGGTTTAGTTTTGCAAAGGATTGATTTCACCCAAGAAATAAGAAATTAAGAATCAAATGGGTAAACCATAAAAAATCACCAAATTGGTAAAGCTTGAGACCTTCAAGTTGTAGAACAATTAAGGCCAAACACTTAAAAGACTTAGAACTCTGACCTCCTCAAAAGGTATTATATTATAGTTTCTAAAAAAGTATTTTTTTGAATATTTATGTTTATAAGTATCCTTCGTTGTAAGATATTATGCTTAGTTTGTCTTAAGTTATCCTTGTACTAGCCTGACCAAGAAGTGGCCTTAAATAAAAAAAAAAAATTAGCGAAAAACTAATGGTGTTAATGAGCTGATTAAGAAAACATGCAAATACCTCCTAACTAAGGGGTAGGATGACTACAATCACCTTACCAAGCCTATTAGTCACAAAAACCTCCCAAGTGGAGGCTAAAGTCAGCTAAGGCCACATGAAAAGCTAATAAGGCACAATCCCCCCCCCCCCCCCTTCAAGAAGAGGCTAGGCTAGCCATGGCTACTTGATCAGCTAATAAGGCACAAAGAACTCTCAAGTGGTGGCTAGGTCAACCAATGCCACTTGAAAGGCCAATAAGGTACAAAAACCTCCTAAAAGGAGGCCAAATCAGCCAATGCTACCTAATTAACCAATAAGGCACAAAGACCTCCTAAATGGAGGCTACATCAGCTAAGGCCACCTAACAAGCCAATAAGGCACAAAGGCCTCTCAAGTGGACACCAGCTCAACTAAGACTACCTACAAGCCAATAAAAGCACCAAGACCTTCCAAATGGAGGCCAAGTCAGCTAAGGCCACCTGAATAGCCAATAAGGCACAAAGACCTCTTAAGAAGAGGCAAAGTTGGGAAAGGCTACTTGCAAAGCTAATAAGGCACCAAGATCTTTCAAGTGGAGGCCAAGTTGGCATGACCACTTGTTGAGCCAATAAGGCATGAAAACCTTTTAACTGGGGAGGAGGGGGGGACAAGATGACCAAGGTCACCTTACTAAGCCAATAAGTCACAAAGTCCTCTCAAGTGGATGTTAGGATAATCAAGGTACCCAAAAAGCCAAGAAGACACAAAAATCTCCAAAGAGGAGGCTAGGTTAGTTAAGGCTACTAGATTAGCTAATAAAGCACAACGACATCCCAAGCAATGATCATATTAGAAAAGGCCATCTAATAAGCCAATAAGACACACAAGACCTCCCAAGTGGAGGCTAAGTTGGCTAAGGGGGCCTGCAAAGCCAATAAGGCACCAAGACCTTCCAAGTTAAGGCTGGGTTAGCAAGACAACCTATTGAACCAATAAGGCATAAAGACCTCCTCACTTGGGGGGGGGGGGGGGGGTGTAAGATGACCAAGGTCATCTTATTAAGCCAATAAGGCACAAAGGCCTCCCAAAGAAAGGCCAAATTGGCTAAGGCCACCTTAAGATATAATAAGGCATGAAGACCTCCTAACTAGAAAGCAAAAATGACCAACTCATTTATATGCAAGTCATATGCAAGTGATAGTTTCATCCTCTCATGGGAGCGACGCACATGGTGAAGGACCAATCTATACGAATGGGAGGAACTCTTCTTGTCAAGGTGAGTATTCTCTGAGTCAAACTTTGAACTCACTCGTAATTCTCCAAACCTCTTCACTAACTTTGTATCAAATAGATCCGCTGGTGGCCACTAGGACCTTCTAAGTGCCTATTTTCATTTTGTAGATCTCAAAAGTAACCACAAATCTTCAACGACCACCTAGATCATCACTCTCATCAACCTCTTGAGCGACAATCTACTATTCGACATCAATAGAGGCCTACGAATAAAACTACTTTGCTATATATTATATAAATATGCACGTACACAAACACTAGAGTTTGTTTAGTAAATAGCCAACTAGCTTCAAAACATTTATAGTTACAAATAAATTTTACTTTTTTATCCAAAAAAAAAACTTCTAAATTTATGATTTTATTTTTTATATTTATCTTTTAGGAGTTTAATTTAATTTTCATTTAAATAATATTATAATTTTATTTAAATATAATTGAACTTAATTAGTTTTAGTAATGTTTTATCTCACATATTTATTCGCAAAAATGATTTAGAATATTCATATTTCTATACGTACAATACATTAAAGGTAAAATCCAAAGACACCCCTACTGAATTTTCTACATATGACATTACATCCCCCAAGTTTCTAACAATTATTTAAGAACCATTTGGCATTATAATTTATTAACAAAAGTAACTTCTTGTTAGTCAACATTATAAAATGGTTACCTATTCACTATTTCTAATCTACCCTAACTTTATGAAAATCACAAAAAAAAAAAAAACCCATAAGATATAATTTTATCAATAATCATAATTTTTTTTTGTTATCTATTACAATACTGTCATAATAAATTCATATAACACTTATAATACAAGTATCTATCCAAATATCAATTAAAAATGAGAAAATGATTAAAAAATGTCTACCTAACAAAAATGATGTTAGGGCATACGAAAGGACATACTCGAGAAAATGTAATATTATCCTATGTGTCATTTACATAGTACCAAAATCAACAATACTCCCTCGATATCAAATCTATTCAAGAGTGTCATTTTGGTTACATTCAATGTACACATGTATATGAAAAGAACATAATATATGCATATTACAAAGAATATGCATACAAAGAATAACCATCCTATCAAGGGATAATCGAACCATATAGATTAAGAAAACACTATAGTTGGCACACGGTCTAATAGTAAATTATTAACGATAGGGTTTTGAATAGGAAAAATGATAGTTAATTATATTAAAAAAGCAATGCTTGAGCACAAATACAAAAAAAAAAAAAAAAGGTGTACAGTATTATAGAAAGGTAGAAGAAAATATATTTATTTTCGCCTAATTTTACTAGGCATGTTCTTGACTTAAGCGTCAAAGGACCATCACCATGGTACTATTCAACCAATTTTATTTACAAATATCAATAACAAAGTCTTCTAATATTAATTTACCACAATAAAAAAACTATATATATATATATATTAAAAAGTTTAAAATTTAAAATTAAAAGTCTTTTGGTTAAGATTTTACATATGATTTTTTGTACCCACTAATGTGAATTCAAAAGGTACTAATTTTGAAGGAACGATTTTAAAGTACATCCAGTCGATTTCTTATTCTTTAGATATTTTTGTTCGCAATAAATACATGGTGTATGAGGTATAATCACTTTTTAAAATAATAATAGTAATAACGATGATAATACTAATAATGATATTATTATTTTATTAATAAATTATTGCTTAGATCAATCTTAACTAAATGTAATTTTATGATTTTAATATTTAAAAATAATTCTAAAAACAACTAATTAATCTCAATTTTGAATATAAAAAAACATGAAATAATTTTTTTTTTAAAATTTTCAAGAACATAAATACTAAAAACTCATTTGTAATCGTGAGACAAATGGGCATTATTTATTTATTTATTTATTTTTGTTTTTGTTTTTGTTTTTGTTTTTGTCTTTTGAACGGCATGCTTGTTGATAGAATAATACAAAAGTGAGATGAATTAAGGATATGGATGCTTTCCACAGAAGACATCTTAAGGTCAAAATTAAATCAGACTTTGCTCACATGATTGCAACAGTCTGGCCTACTACACACTCTCCTACCAAACAAGCAAACAGAGAGAGAGAGAGAGAGGCAAAGGGGGTTGATGACAGAGACCGGAGCCTCGGACTGGGTGTTTGATGGCAAATGGCCATGAATGAATCCAACAAGAAGACAAGAAGGAGCCCACTTCCCCCGTCTCCCCCCTTCTCTTTTCGAGCATGAAAAGTCCCGCTGATTAAAAAAAAAACAAAAGCTCATTAAAGCTAATCAAATCCTCCGCCTCTCTCTCTCTCTCTCTCTCTCTTACGCTTTTCCAATTCCCTTCCCACATACTACGCCTCTTTCTAAATCCTAATTACTTCTCCCTTCCGTTATTCCCTCCCAAATCCATCTCCCCTCGTCTCTTTCTTCTTCTTCTTCTTCTTCTTCTTCTCTCTCTCTCTCTCTCTCTCTCTCTCTCTCATCATGCCTGCTATCGCAGAGACCTCCACAATAGCAGAGCATATCAGATTAAGAAAACCCAAAAACCATTCCATCATAAAAACAGATCCAAACCCACATATTCCCTCCATCGTCCAATCCACTCGCTGTAAATCCTCCATTTCCTCTCTCCTGCTCTCCCCATTCTCCAACACTATTCCCAATGAGAACCCACCAAATACCCACAACAGTAGTAATAACAACGGCAGCATAAACAGCACCAGCGGGTCCAAGAAAAAGAACTTCTCATCTGCATCATTCAGAGGTCTCGGCTGTGCGGCATCGGCGCAGGCATCGTTGCCTGAGGTTATCCGGACGAAGGCCGACTGGCAGGCGAAGAAGGCGAGGAAGAAGAAACAGAGGAGTCTGGAGCGGAAGAGAGTGAATAGCAGCAAGACCCACGACCAAGCAGCGCCAATGGCGGATAATCCTTCAAGCTCTGTGGTTGTTCCGGATATTTGGTGTGCTCCTGGAATTGGGTTCGCCGCTGATGCTCCATCTGTGGATTGCGTTGAGTCGAGAAGGCCTGTGTCCGGAAGGGGAAAGATTGATGGAGACAAGATGAACCCGAGGGAGGTATTCTAATTTTTAATCAACATTGCTTTTCTTTCTGAAAACTCTCTCCAAAGTCTCCTTGTGTCCACTGTAGGTTTTCTCTACGCTCTTCCTCTTTCTCTCCGTGTTCATGGTGGGCATTGAGCTTGCCCTCCTGATTGAAACTTGGGTTTAGTAACTTCAGTTTTTTTTTTCTTGATTTCTTATCCATTTATCTGTTTTGCAGCGCTGTATTGGTGGTTGATCTAGATTTGCTGCTAATTAGATCCGTAGATCATTTGGGTAGTTCAAATTCGATTGCACACTTTTTTTTCTTCCCTTTTTGTTTGTATTTATTTATTTATTTTGGTTTGGTTTCTTACTTCTTGATTGGATGAAGAAAATACTATTTGATTAAGTGATTTTATGAATTCTGATGTGCCAATTATGGTATTTTTTCATATGCTTATTTTGGGTCTTATTTTTCCATTCTCTTTGGCGTTCCCTGGTAATGAAGGATGGCTATTTTAGGAAATTTTGAGTTTTTTCATTATCGCCATCGTCTATCCTATTTTTCCTGCGTTGTGCCAAGTGCACTTATATAATATATGTATATATATAATTTATGTATATATAATATATGTATATATTATTTATATATTTTTTCCCTTTGGCTCCGAGTTGAAGGAAATGCTTAAGATAGGGTTGGCTGATATTTTTTACAGAGCCTCCTGATTATTATTTTTTAGTAACATTTTCTGCCAATCATGGCGAAGCGTTCTTTACTGATCAGAGTGACCATTTGAAATTTTACAATATATTCCTTATATATATAGTGCTGTTGTATGTTATCTTTCATATTGGAGTTTTATACCTTCATTGACCGACTCCACTGCAGATTCTCCTGTTTCATCTGATGTTCATTGATTTTCCTAACGCATTGATTTTTTTTCATGTTATTAAACTTCAGTGCTATTTAATGCATATAGCAACACACACCTGCGCGCATGCATGTTATGTATATGTTAGTTTAAGTGTGAATAGTTTATGCATATGTAATTATGTAAATAAAAGCTATATTACATTGTTACGTCTCTTGCCTTGGCAGCGTTCTTCTTGTAATGCTAGGCGTACAGCAAACCCTGAACACATCCCTCTGCTCGATCCTGACTCTGCCTTTGGAAGGATGCACCCTGGATCAGATATATTTGGAGCCAGGTACTATCGTCATGTTCGACATCATTCACCTGAAGGGCTTGCTGAGGTGTGTCTATACTCCCCACCTGTCCTCTTGGATTATATTATTTGCTGCAGGGAATCTCTTGTTCTTAGTTTACTTTAACTTTTGTGTTGTTGTGGGCATGGAAATGTAATTTACTAATTGATCTTATAAGCTTGCTTCCTTGTGGTTTTGTTTCTTCATTGCATTCTATGCTAGCATCATGTGTTTTTCAGTGGAAATTATCATTCTAAGCAGTTTCTTTGTCTTAGAAGTTTTTTTATGCTTTATTTCCTTCGAGTTAATGAACATTTGTCTGGTTTTTTGGAGTCAAAATTAGGAGCTATAGGTGAATTTGAATTTTCAAATCCTTGATAATTTTTGTTCTCCCAGTGATTTCATTTTAAGAATTTTTTTCTTTGTAAGAGATGGTGTCTACATTCATTAGTAGACTATCTAATGGTCAATTTCTTTGGTCAGTCAATAGAGTTTTAGTAATTTTCCCCTTTTGCTTCCTTGTGGGTTCAAGGGATTGTAGTGGATTTTTAGGTTTCCTTTTGGTCGAAAACAGCATCTCTCTTGTTGCTTTACATGACATCGTGTTACGGGCCAACTATTTTCACACCTTTGTGAAAGGACCGTGCGGCGCTAGGTAAAGCATTCTTGTTTAACTAGCTAGCCTATCGTTTACCAACATTCATCCACAAAACACTTTCATTAGCATTCAAAAGGAAACAGTAAGCATTCATGAAAGCAGTGACTAGCAAGTAGTAAACATTGAATCTACGCAATTTATTAACAATACCTCCGTTGACATTGTGTGCTTAGCGAGGGAGGCAAGTAGGCTAGTTAAGCAAGTGTGCTTTAGCTAGCGCCGCATGGTCCTTTCACAAAGGTGTGAAAATAGTCGGTCCGTGACACATCGCATTGTAAATTGTAAAGGAGTTATTGTGAAGAAGGAAAGATGAATGTACCAACAGTGAGACATTGAATCACAACTTGGATGCTTGAACTCTGCTTCGTTTTCTATTTCTTGGAGGCCATTGATTCCCAAAGTTCATGGTCATCAAGTTTACGTTGTATTGAAGAAAAGGGGAATGCTTGATGGATAGAATGTCTGCCTACATTTTTTCCCTCCCTCATTCTGAGCAAGGTTTGAAGTTGGACAGCTGGGAAGATCAGAGTATCCATGGTTACTCTTGTAATTATAGATTGACCATATTGACTCAAATTTCATCTGGGGAGTGAAGAAAGAAAAGAAAGAAAAAAATGGAAAACTAATTTTATAATGGAGCAATATTGACAAATATATGATGCCTGTTAGATGCTCTTGGTGTTAGTAGGTGTTAGTAGCATCTGTATAGTGGAATTCAAAATGTTGCTACTCATCACCTTATTTTTATTTTAGCAATTACCTATTAATGTTGCAACTTTGTTTACTTACCATCAGCAATTGAAATCCTACAAATTCTTTTCTCATCCAAGTTTAGTATGAGTTCAAAACCTTTCAAAAGGAATCTCTTTTGAATTGTAAGTTTATGATTTGAGCTTTGAATATTTCAAGTCATATGACCTTACCTATCTTGTAGAAACAACCTATTAAAATCCCAGGTATCTTTGTGTATAATGAGTAAATTAGGAAAGTGGGTAAATGTAGAAGATTATATATTATTCTGTAGGGGGATTGTTTCCTTATTAAAATAGGTGATTGTATTATAAGATTGGGATATACATAATGTTTAATTTAGAATTGAATTCAGCTCACATGGTATCAGAGTTAGGGTTTCTCAACCTTAGCTAACATGGCCAGCGGCATCATCAACAGCAGAGGGTCGAATTTTTTTGAAAATATCGACAGCGACTCAAGAGGCCACATCCGTTGGGGGCTCTAATGGGCTAGACAACACAACCTTTCCGCTCGCAGTGGAGAAATTAAATGGAAAAAATTTTCGTGAGTGGGCTCAATCCATAAAATTGGTAATTGAAGGAAAAGGGAGGCTAGGTTATCTTATTGGCAAACGGAGGAAACCAAACTCTATCGATGTTGTAGCCTTGCAAAAAAGGAGGTCTGAAAACTCCATGGTCACCGCTTGGCTCATCAACTCGATGCAGCCTTCAATCGGGAAAATTTACTTATTCTTGCCAACGGTGAAGGATGTTTGGGACGCTGTTCGTGAGACATATTCCGATGTCGAGAGTTACTCACAGATTTTTGAGATCAAGACCCGGTTGTGGCAGATGAGGCAAGGCGAGAGAAGCGTTACTGAGTATTTCATGGAGATGACTCATATCTAGTAGGAGCTCGACCTGAGCATCGAAGAAAAATGGGAGTGCTCCGGCGATAGCGCACGATACAAAAAAATGACTCGAAAATGAACGGATCTTCGAGTTCTTGGCCTACTTCTACTGAGATTTGGATGACATATGGGGAAGAATTCTTGGCCGATGACCTTTGCCATCAACCCAAGAGGTGTTCGCCGAAGTAAGGAGGGAGGAGAGCCAACGACGGTGATGCTGAAGCCATAGGCGGATCGTGTTGGGCTTGAAATACCAGCCCTAAATCTGAATGGGCCTGACGTCTCGACCCTAACTTCAAAAAGCCCGGCAAGATATGGGCAAAGATCACAAAAAGGCAAATTATGGTGTGAGCATTGTCGAAAGCCAGGTCATTCAAAGATACCTGCTGGGAGATTAATGGAAAACCTGCAGATTGGAAGTTGAGACAATATCAAAAAAATTGTGGGTATCAGGCTACTACTGACAGTTCAACTGAAAATTACAAGGCGAAAAAACCAATAATACCACTCTAAGTAGTGCATTCAGCCCTGAGCAGTTGGATCAGCTATATAAAATGATTACCTCAATTCAAACATCGGGTCAGTCTTCCACTAGTTCTCTAAGTTACCGAGGTAATTATTTATTAGCCTTAAATACTATATCCTATCACAAATCACCATGGATAATTGACTTGGGTGCATCTGATCATATGATTGGTTCTTATCAATTGTTTTCATCCTATTCACTATATGCTGGAAATCTGAGAATCAAAATTGCAGATGGTTCTCTCTCACGAGTTGCTGGTAAAGGAAGTATTCGCATATCTGACTCTGTAACCTTAAAATTTGTCCTACATATTCCCAAGTTATCTTGCGACTTGTTATCCATCAGCCAGTTAACAAAATAATCCAATTGCTCTGCTAAATTTGTTTCATCTCATTGTGTTTTTTAGAACCTATCATCGGGGAAGACGATTGACACTGCTAAGGCGTATGAGGGACTCTACTACTTTGAGGAGGCAAGCTTAAGTGAACAATGTAATACTGCAATTTGTGATTCTGCATCTATTTCTAAAGATAGTGAACTTTTGTTATGGCATTCTTGGATGAGTCACCCAAATTTTCAATATTTAAAACGTTTGTTTCCATATATCTGTTTAAATAAAATGTCTTCTGAGTTTCAATGTGAAGTGTGTGAGCTTGCAAAACATCGGCGTGCTTCTTTACCAACATCCATATACAAACCATCCTGTCCATTTACTATGATTCACAGTGATTTGTGGGGACCTCAAGATCCCTCAATCGCACCGATACGAAATGGTTTGTTACTTTTATTGATGACCATACTCATCTTTGTTGAGTTTACTTGTTGAAAAATAAAACTGAAGTCCGTTTCATTTTTGTCAGTTTTCATTTCATGATTCAAACACAATTCCAGACTCACATTCAAATTTTAAGTACTGATAATGGTACGGAATATTTTAGTGATATTCTGGGAACTTATCTTCAAGAAAATGGGATTGTTCATCAGAGTTCTTGTGTGGATACCCCTAAACAAAATGTGGTTGCTGAACGAAAAAACAGACATATACTTGAAGTAATTCAGGCATTGATGTTCACTACAAACATGAAAAAACTAGTTTTGAGGAGATGCCATCTTAACAGCTACACATCTCATTAATCGAATGTCGAGTCGAGTACTTTCCTTTGCCACTCCTCTCCAGAAATTCCAGGAACATTTTCCTACCTCTCGACTCCCCTCCAGTATTCCGCTGAAAATCTTTGGTTGTACGGAATTTGTTCATGTTCATGCTCACCATCGGGATAAATTGGATCCTCGTGCCGTTAAATGTGTCTTCATTGGTTACTCGCCTACCCAGAAAGGCTACAAATGCTATGACTCTGTCTCAAAGAGAATGTTTGTTAGCCTTGATGTCACATTCTTTGAAACCACTCCTTATTTCCCAACGCCCTCTCTTCAGGGGGAGCAATGGTTGACTTCCTTACGACTGACTTTGTGCCATCCATTGAGTCTCCTATTACTTCATTCCTAACCCATCTATTGAGCCTCCCATTGCATCACTTCCTGACCTGTCAAACACAAAAGAGCACTTAACGTCAGGGGGAGATGCAGGAAAGCAAAACAACACAGACATACTTATTAACTCAAGAAAGTCAAACCCAAAGAACAGGGAGAATCTCATACCTGAGGCACCGAAAGCGTTGGAACCAATGATGGTTCCGAACAACCATGAGTCTACGCCCAAGCCCGATTTGGTAATAGATAGCCATGAGCTCTCTTCTGATAATCTTGTACCTGATAACATCAATTTACCTATTGCAGTTAGAAAACAAACCAGGTCATGTACTCATATTCGTGGTCTAAATACATGTCTTATAAAAGCTTGTCTACATGATATCGTGTTTTTGCTTCCAACCTTGACAAGATGAGAATTTCAAAGAATATTTAGGAAGCTCTGGAAATACTTAAATGGAGGGAGGCTGTCATGGAGGAAATGTGGGCTCTGGAGAAAAAGAGGACTTGGGATGTAATGAATTTGCCGAGAGGGAAGAAGCCAGTTGGTTGTAAATGGGTCTTCACAGTGAAATATAAATCTGATGGGACAGTTGAAAGATATAAAGCCCGACTTGTTCCAAAAGGATTTACACAGACTTATGACATTGACTATACAAAGCATGGTTTTAAATTGCGGTAGCGGGTAGGGTAACGTAACGGTAACGGGTGTAACGGGAAGCTGGAGTAGTGGATGTTACATAACGGGAAGCAGGGGTAACGATCATGAATTTTTTTGAGGCATGCACAACCTTCTGCATATTAGCGTACTTGCATGTTTTAAGCTTTTAACCCTTTTAGAAAGAGTTTTAGTGTATTTTGGATCGTTTAGTTTGAGCAACTAAGTTATTTGGTAAGGGCAACAAGTTTACATTTGTTTTAAACTACCATTGATTAAAAAATTACGTGTGTGTGTGTGTATTTATACTTTTCATTGTTCTTATCTGTGATAAATTCTTATGTGTGCTAAATTAATTAATAAAACAAAATACATTATACACTCCATTAATTTATTAAACACATAAGACATACGAATAATACAAATATAAAATAGCTAGAAAATAAAGAAGGTTGAAGTTGAAAAATATAGAACATAAATATCACATTACTAATATTATCAAAATAAAATTTTTCCTAACAAGTTAATATTTTCAAATTGTTAATTAATGCATCTATTGTGAGTATTTAAAGAAATAGTAAATTTTGTATCATTGTCATCCTCTTTATAATCTTTTCCCCCTTTTGCCACTTGGTATGTTGAGAATGATATATGAAAGAGAGGGGAAAAGTGAGAAGAAAAAGTAAAAAATAAAATAATTTTTTGGGTGTAACAATCCTATAGCGGTTACGTAATGGTCGCGGTCCATAACAGCCTCTATGGCCATGATTTTTCTTCCCACCGATTTCGCGGTGTGTAACGGTATCACTAACCCAAAAAACCATTACGTAACGGTGTTACGTAACGGTCGCGGCCTTTATTTAAAACCATGATACAAAGACATTTGCACCGGTGGCAATCTTGAATACAGTTTGAGTCCTCTTATCCTTGGCAGCCAACTTAGATTGACCACTACAACAACTTGACATTAAGAATGCATTTTTAAATGGCGAATTAGAAGAAGAAGTCTACATAACAATACCACCAAGCTTTAGCAAGAAAGGTGAAGAAAACAGAGTGTGTAAACTCAAGAAATCCTTGTATGGACTCAAGCAATCTCCTAGGGCATGGTTCGACAGATTTGCAAAAGTAATAAAGAACCAAGGATATCGACAAGGGCAAATCTGATCACACCCTGTTCTTCCAACAGTCTGAAAGAGGTAAAAGAACAATTCTAATAGTGTATGTTGACGATAGAATCTTAACTGGGGATGATACAGTAGAGATGGAAAGATTGAAGAAAGTTTTAGCTACTGAATTTGAAGTTAAAGACTTGGGACAAATGCGGTACTTCTTGGGCATGGAAGTTGCTAGAATGAAAAAGGGTATTAGTGTCTCTTAGCGAAAGTATATCACTGATCTCCTAATTGAAACTGGCATGTTAGGATGCAAACCTAGTGAAACCCCGATTGAAGCAGTAAAGAGGGTCGAAAACTATGGAATACCTATTGAAAAGGAGAGGTATCAAAGATTGGTTGGTAAGATAATCTACTAATCACATACCAGACCAGATATTGCATTTGCGGTCAGTGTGGTAAGTCAACACATGCATTCACCAAAACAAGCTCATTTAGATGTTGTATACAAGATCCTTCGATATCTCAAGGGCTCCCTGAGCAAATGACTCTTCTTCAAGAAATGTGAAAGCAAGGAAGTAGAGATCTTTACAGATGCAGATTGGGAAGGATCAGTGGAAGATAGAAGGTCCACCACCGGTTATTGCACATTTTTCTGGGGAAATCTGGTAACTTGGAGAAGCAAAAAACAGAATGTAGTGGCTCGTAGTAGTGCCGAAGTTGAGTTCAGAGCAGTTGCTCAAGGAATATGTGAATGACTGTGGTTACAAAAGCTCTTGGATGAACTACAGGTCCTGGTGAAATTTCCTATCAAACTTTATTGTGACAACAAAGCAGCCATCAGTATCTCTCTCAATTCAGTTCAACATGATATGACTAAACATGTAGAAGTGGACCGACATTTTTGCAAAGAGAAAGTTGAAGAAGGAACTATTTGTATGACTTATGTACCTACCAAGGAACAAACTGCAAATATCTTTATAAAAGGGTTGATACGACAGAACTTTGATGATCTCATTAGCAAGTTGGAGATGATTAATATTTATGATCTAACTCGAGGGGGAGTGTTAAAATCCCAAATATCTTTGTATATAATGAGTAAATTAGGAAAGTGGGTAAATGTAGAAGATTATATATTATTCTGTAGGGGGATTGTTTCCTTATTAGAATAGGTGATTGTATTATAAGATTGGGATGTACATAATGTTTAATTTAGAATTGAATAGAATTGAATTCCGCTCACACAACCATCATCAATTCTTACATTCATTCGGTCTTGTTTGAAGATTGAGAGCAATGATGTGTATTGTTTTCAAATGGCTAATTTAGGCATGCTCTTATCAAATTACTATTTATGGTCATTTCCTTTCACAGTGCTGAATTTTTATTGTGTTCATTTACCCACAACGTTACATGTTACTTGTTCTGTTCACTGGACGAACTATTTATCAAAACATGAAACCAAGCAGCTAAAAATGATTCATGTGTTAGGGTGCACTGCATGATAACAAGTGAAAGAGTTTTTATTCAAATAAATTAAATGAAACTTCTGTTTGAGTGTTTTATTTTTTATTTAAAGCTGTAAGCATGAGTACACTAATAGATAAGAAGAGGGAATGTACTGAAGGCATACAGGAATTATGGTAAAAGTTACTGAGAATGTAGAGGAAGTAGAGATGAAAATCAACAAACACTGATTGGGAAAGATAATGAAGGCACACCATAAAATCTACAAAGTATATCTTGCTGAATTCTCTTATTGTTCTATTCCACCAAAAGCGATTTCTCAGAACTCTTCATTTCAGCATTGAGGTCCCCTTTTAGTCAGTTTAAACTCGGCCATGTAAACAATTGAGTTAGCCATTATCTACCTTTTTCTCAGATGTTATTAGTGACATAAAATTTGTTTCAGGAAGCTTTATGTTAGCATTTTCACTTGCATGAATAATTTAAAATGGCATATTGAAAAGTGCACCTCAATAATAATATTTGATGTGCAAGACTTGGCAAATCAATGAAATATACTTGGGGGTGACCTGCAAACTAGGAACCTGGAAGGAATTCCGACAACAATCATTTGATGCCTAAGTTAGCCTGGGATTTGAAATAGTTGCATTGGAATCAAAGTTATTTTTTGCATACCGGGGAACTCCTGTACTTATTCTCATGGTCCCATATTTGTTAACAGCTTTGATTCTGGGGTCATTACAATTGTATTTGGCATGGAGACATCAAAATTTCAGCCCGGTTTTACAGCCTTTGGTGGTTATAATTGTTGCATATTGCTGCAAAGATGCACTAACTGCATCTAGTTACCTTTTGCTCATTTAGTTAGTTTGGCTATATGAACTTGATTGGCTTTGTTGCCTGGTTGTCACCTCAGTTGGCAGTTCATTTTCCATGGTTCAGTTCTCGTCTCAGATTTACATCATATTGGCATTGACTTCTATTTTCCCCATCTATTGCCCTGTACTCTTGTTACTGACTTGTTCAAGTTAGGGGTAAAAGTAATGGATTTTCTTTCTCGGTTGTTTGCCTTTTATTGATATCAAAGGGTCAAAGGTGTTGTGATGTGCCATTTTTTTTTTTTGGAGACTGGCCGTCATTTGTGTTGAATGCGTCCTTTTGTATTTTGAGGTGTCCATGAAATGTCGCTTCATGTTCTTTTCTCATAAATTGTTATGAACGAAGATATACCAGCTGTTTGTTCACTGTTAATCTCAGAGGTACGGCATATGAAGTTGTTTTTAGGTTAAATATTTCATGTTATTGTTTGGCACATTTCTTGAAGACTGTAAAGGCTTCACTGCTATCCTTTTTCCTTCAGTATCATTTGGTATTGCATCTTCTCTAGCTAGCTTTCTTCAATCTTTCTTCAGGCTTTTATTTCATCATTTCCTTCTCTTTTTATCTCCTTTTCATTTTTGCTTGTCATGGCTCCCAGCAGGAAATTGATTCTTCATGAGTCTAACAGGAAATTGATTCTTCATGAGCCCAATAAGGAATCTGATCTGTTTTCACACTTAGTCCTTTTTCCATGCATAGGGAGGCTGAGCATGATACCACCTACATCTTCTCCCTTTAATAGTACTGAACCTAGAAGGCTCGTCTATTTGCTGATATTTAAGGTCAGCTTTCACCCAACTATCCATCCTCCATCCCTTACTTGGAAACCCCTCTTTCTGACTGGCAGATCTTCATGTATTGCCTTATCTAATGTCCCAGGCCTTCCAGAAACTTCCACTTCCTCTTGTTCTTAAACCCTTGGGGATCCTTAGTCAATGACGGAAACATATGAAATTCCCTTTGACTTCATTCTCCATTTCCCGTCTTCTGTAGACCCTTCTTGTAGATTAGTACAAGGACACTTATATATCTCGTATTTGGCTTTCATTCCTCTCCAATATTAGGATGGTTCTACAATGTTGTAGGTTAGTCCTTGCTCAGTTGGCTCCAAATGGTTGGGCAGATCTTTTTATGTTTATGTGGAAACCCAAAAGGAGCTTTGGATTAATGTTTCCAAGAACTCTTTGTTCCCTAAAAGACGGCGGGGTTGGTACTATTTTTATGCTGGAAAGAGTAAGAGCATTCTTTCGAAGACCCCATAGTTGATCAAGGAGTTAATTTTTATTTGTAAGCTGGAACAAGGATTAGGGGGTGGATGCTTAGTGTGGCAACCTTGATGCTCACTCCCCAACTTCTTTCCTTTCTACACTAAAATTGGCATTCAACAAAAAATTGTGGAGGTGAACCCCAAATCTTTCACCTTATCTACGCAACCTACACTGCTCTCCTTGTCACAATGAATGGTTGGTGTCCTTTTACATTCCATGTTATCTATTCTTCACGAGTGCTATTCTAACCGACTTATGATGTGTGTGTGTGTGTTTTTTTTTTTTTCCTCAAAAACGTTCAACTTAACTTTATGAATGCTGCTATTGTGGGGCAAGAGGTTGCCAGGCAAGAGACAATTGAGGAAGCGATGACTAAGGCACCTTCCAAGATGAAGGGAAAGTGATTGGTGGGATGTCTGGGCCCATTCTATCAAGCTGAAGAAGAGAGAGATGGACAACCATTTTGGTTGGCTGCACCCAAACTTCAAGTTCTCTTTAAGAAATTTAGTCCTGAGCAACATCCTCCCTCATTCTATTGTGCACAGATTCCAAAATAGGAGTTGAAGATGAATGGATGAGTGGTGCTATGTGTTAGTGGTTGCCAGATGGGATTCTTTTACCAAGGTTCATAGAGGGATTGCTAGCTCAATCAAGCCAAACTATTTGGTTAGGATAAGCCTGTTGCATTGCCTTTCATTTAAAGAAGTGTTCTTGTAGCTTCCCTTTTTGACTTGAGTTGTCAGTTGCAGAGCTTAATGACGTCCACAGGATCACAGACCATGTGGATGCAATGACAGCTTATGTAAATGATAACAAGACTAGGAGCAGAAATGGGTTGTTCATTGGAGGAAGCTAAATCACATGCTGTGAATGTTGAGACCCTATGGATGAAGCTAATTTTAGGGTCAGATGAGAAATAAAAAGTTAAGCTGAGCTAATGTAACCGTGCCTTTTGTTTTAGTGCTTCCCATAGACACTGTCAATGATGCAGCAAGGTTTTGGTTGATCAATGAAATCTGTCTTAAACCCCTGATCCTCCAAAGGCAACCTGCCAAGCAGAAACTACAGTGAATTCTGGAAATTGTCCCCCACTGCTTGATATAATTGGACTCGAACAGGCGTTAATTTTCTGCATGCCTAGGTGGAGGGAAATTCTCCTGCACTTAAACCCATTCGGAAGGTGTCAGCTTTGACAACTTTGATTTTGGGGTCATTAATGATTGTAGTTGGCATGGAGACAACAAACATTCAGCTGGTTTTACAGCCTTTGTGGCGGTTGCAATTATTACTGTCAATGCTTAGATAGCCGGGCTATACAATCTTGACCGACTATTGCTTGGTCAGTTAGGTTGGCAGTTCTGTGGCCATAGTTTGGTTTATTTATCTTGAATATTCATCTGGTCATGGTCTGATTCTTATTTTCCCCAATCCCCTTTGCTACATTAATATGAATTTTGAATGACAATAATAATATGGGTTGATGCTTAATTGAAAAAAATTGAACAGTCAATTATGTATACAAAAGAAATCGTGTTGGAATACTGAGGGATAATTTGGAACAGTGCATTTTAAAAGGATTAGGCCTATGTTGTCACTCTGGAATCATTTCAGCAATTTGGGAATTATCTGTTTACGAAATTGCATAAATAAGTAATGTTAGTGAATAATTCACAAATTATTTGGTTTTACATATCAAATAAGGTGCCAATGCTTTATTGGGAATGTCATATGATTTGGAGCTTTTTTTGAAGTTACACGAGTTCATTGTTGCAGCTGATGTTTTAGGCATGTTGTAGAGGATGTGGCATAAGATTTATTGCATTTGCACGACCTGGTTTATCATGTTATGTTAATGGTTCAATGCATGCTTTGGATAAGTTGCAAGTTTAGCCATTGTAATCTTTGTTACCCTTCATGTACATTTAACAAATCTGCTGTGCTATAGACTATGGATCCATTTTAAGAATGATGAGGAATTCTTGTGTCCTGCATTTGATTGCTAGAAAGAGGTTATGAGGTTTGGATGATTAATTTGGGTTAGATGATAGTTCTTGTTTCTGCTTGGAGGATTTTCTTATTTTATGATTTGTATGCTGTAGGATTCTGTTTTCAATAGCCTACTTGCCTCCCTTGCTAGGCACACATTGTTAATGGAGGTGGTGTTCAATGAATTATGTTGCTTCAATGTTTACCATATGCATGCCATTGCTTTCATAAATTACTTATTGCTTTAGCTTACATTTCTTTCAATGATAGTGAAAGTTTAAGAGTGTTTTAGCTAGCGTCGCGCAAGCACGGTACTACACAAAGTTGTGAAATATTTGGGCTGTGACACCTGCTTTGGCTTTCTAAATTATAAAGCTTTCTGCAGAACCTTTTGAAGTTATGAGATCATATATAGTCGTATGGCTCGTTGGATACCTTATTAAACCAGTGGTGGCCCGATGTGTTGGGTTTTATGGAGCCTAGTTGTGTTTAACCTGGATAATGACTCAACCCGAAATAATGTTGCGTGGTCTTTTAATGAGAGATTTTTATCCTAAGGCTTAGTCCATGGAGTGAAGGATTGAGCCGATAGCCGTACTCTTGGGGGTGCCCCAGGGAAAATTTTTGGGGCCTGTTTTGTAGCTCATTGGGAATCCTGTGCGCATGATATAAAAATGGTTGTTTTGGTGATTAGGGTTGGCTGTCGCAGTGTTTGTGTGAGAAAAAATGTTGTACTACTGCACTTTTTTGTATTTTCTTCCTAATAATAGTGAAATCCCCGTGGACGTAGGCAAAATTGCCGAACCATGTAAATATTATCTTGTGCGTTAGATTTGTTTTTCTTTGGCGTGTGTTTTTCTCTATTTTGTTTGTCACAAGATTTGAGAATTTCGTGTTAATTTCCCAACACGGTGCAGATCATGTTGTTCCAAAGCAGCCTGCTGATAGGAGGAAGATCAGATGTACATGATCGCTACAGAGAGTGGAGGCTAGATGTCGATAATATGTCATATGAGGTGTGTAATGTTCTATAATACTTGCATGTTCACTATTTACTTTCACCTTCTTGTGCTTCTGTATCTTTCGTATTTCCACAATTCTTTTTGATCTTGATGGTGCAAACAGGAGCTGCTTGAGCTTGGTGATAGAATTGGGTATGTGAGCACTGGATTGAGAGAAGATGAGATAGGTCGTTGCCTCCGGAAAACTAAGCTCTCAATTTTGGAGGATTTGTCATCACATTTTCCCAGGGAAATGAAGGGGAAGTGCAGCATTTGTCAGGTAGTTCATAAAATTTTTCCATTTATTATTAAAAGAAAATTGTATTTACTGACATGCTTGTGCAAACTGTACAGGAAGAGTATGAAGCTGATGATGAGATAGGCAAGCTAGATTGTGGACATGGGTATCACATAAATTGCATAAAGCAGTGGCTTCTGCAGAAAAATAGTTGCCCGGTGTGTAAGGCCGCAGTGGCAGCTGAGTACTAGCACTTCCTATCTGATCCTTTAGGGTTTTGAATGTCTGCATCTCTATTCTGTTTCATGTATATATTTCATCTCCAATGTAAGTGATAAATCCTTCATTCTTTGGCATGAAGCTTCGATCCTCATTTGCTTAATTTGAAGAGATGGGCCTTTTTCTCTCTGGGCAGTTCCTTTGATGATTGATTGTAAGTTATGGTTCTGAAACCATGTGAAGCTCAAATCATTTTGCATTTCCCCCTTTTTTCTTGTTGCTCACTTTGTGATGGATGGATGTTTGAAACACAATGCAATTGTGCTTAATTCTTGGCTGGAATTTGAATGCTTTGAAGTGTTATTTTGGGGTTTTAGGTCTACTCTCGGCCTTCTTTAGAGTTGAAAGAAATATTAGAAAAGAAAAAGAAAAATGTGAAGGAATGTATCTTTTTAATTTTTGGTAATCAGTGAGAATAAATATTTATAAATTAATAAATAAAAAATTAAGTTTAGACTCCATTAATGTTTGATTGATATAGAGAGAATATGATGAAAAATAAAATTTGAAAATTTTATTGTGTTTGTTCAAATAAAGTCTTCATTGCTTAAAGAAACTAAAAAACTTAAGATTTGTTTGCTTAGCTATGTAGTATGCTTGCGAGGTTGTATAATGAGCATAGAGAATAAAAAGAAAATTGTGTAGCTCTGCAGTTTCCTTCGTAAAAAGGAAAAGCTCTAGCGTTTGGCCAAAGCATAAAAGTCAAGTCCTGTCAACTTGGTTGGTGAACAGGAAAGGCCAAAATCATGTCGGCCACCTTGAAATTTAGTACAACTTTTGGATGAGCATTCGGTCTGAAAGCAAGTTGATTCCATGGCTTAGTCAATAAAACTCCTAGTGCTTTTAGGTCAGATTTTAAATAAATAATTTCAAAGTAATGCAATGGAAAAGTACTTCCTAAATTGATGGACTTTACAGAATCCAGTCCATTCTATTAGTGAACGGAGTTTAAGACACTCATTTCTACCGTGCAAAGCCATCTACACGCAGAATCATTAACACAGAAGTCCAGGCGCCTGCTCCCTCTCTCTCTCTCTCTCTCTCTCTCACACACACACACACACACACATTCTAAATTTTAACATAAAGAAATCTAAGCCTCCTTGTGCATATTCATCTGCTCTCTCATTTACAGTAAAACTTAAAGTTAAAAAACCTGAAAACTATAACCCTCAGTCTCTGTGCGGACGTGTACATAATTGTATTGATAGAATTATTTCTTCAACTTCATTTAAGTGCCTCTGTATTATGGAAAATTGCTATTCATATGTATGAGTGATAAATTTAACCACTGGTTGTAAATCATTATGAGCTTTAAGATATTTGATGCAGAGAGCTCAAGCTAAATTAAGCCATCCATTGCCGGTTTATACCCTTCTCTTTTTTTTTTTTCCCTTAAATTTGAATGCGAGGGCATATTCAATTACATCTCTTCAAGCAAGTTCATGATTAGTCTTCTACTGGTGGACTCCTCGGTAGGGCATGCATTCATCCACATGCAGTAGCCATTTCACTTATTTCGTGATTCATTAACAGTATTATGCAATGAACAACTAACGCTTGAGCTTTTATAGTAATTTTAGATTTGTACTGGATTAGTTCATAAGTCTTCCTAGAATATCTAGTTTAAATAAGATGTCCATAAGAGTCTAGTTAATCAAGCAATCCTGTATGTGAGCTTAAAAGTACGTGAACAATTTTTAACTCTCAAAGTGCGACACTCCAATATTCACTAACAATTGACTACCATTACACTTCCATCTTTCAAACTATCTTATTTTTAAATATTGTTTTGAGCTTGAAGAATATATAATTTTGTGATGAAATATGTGTTTTTTCCCCGAATTTGATGAGTGAAATCTAGGTTACACTTGCCAAAAAAATAAAATAAAAAATCCATAGTGTCAATGACTCCTAACCTATGGTGGAGACGGCAAGTTTGTCTATGTTGGGTTAACATGAAGCTGTCTCAAATTAATGAAATCAATACGAGATTCTTCATGTACATTTAGCTTTATGTTTAAAAGTCTTAGGTTCACGTGTTTTAATTTTTTTTTTTTTATTTGTCATTATCATTCAAAATTTGAAGTAGCCACACGCTCACTTAGTTGGTGCTTCACATGTTAACTTGCCAAAAATCTTGTTTAAATTGTTATAATTATTGTTAATTGAGATTAAATCTTTGACAAGCCTATAAACCTTGACATAGGAAGATTTTCTAGCAAGATAAGTCATTGAGGCAATTCTATATAAATTTTGAGAATTTCTCAAAGTAAAATACACATAAACATAAAAATAGAGAATACCTGACGCACAATAAAGTACTTACGTTTATTATGATGCAAAGTGTGAGACACAGAGAGAGTATCAAACTTTTACTAGTCAATCGAATTAGTATAGAATTCATTTTTTGGTTACTTGGTAAAGAAGAATGAGATACATTTCATTTTTATATTTTGTGGCATGAGATCTAGTGATTCGTGGATAAATTGCCCAAGTTGTATTTGATTAACTCATGAATGGCTATGATTGCTTGTTTAGGTTGTATGCACGAAAGTTGGTGTGGCCTTGTGGCTGGATTTGGGTTGTGTACCATTGTGATTGGACAAAGTTTCCCATGTGTAGTATGCACTATTTATTTGTTTTTGATAAGAGTAAAATCCTAAGAAAATTATTTGGTGAGTGGACGTAAGTCAAGTTGATCAAATCATTATAAAACCTTGGTGTTCTTGTACTTGTGCGTTTGGTTATTTTTGCTTCCATACTCAACCTCTATTTTTTGAATTTGTTATTACATAAAATTTTTAAAACACACAATTCAACTCCCCTCTAGGTTACCATACCCAGACCAACGGAAACCAAACTTTTGTTAGAAGTGGCACCATTTCTCATGTCCATATAGGTTGAATTCTCATTATACCCCTATAATCATAGACATTACAATCATGAATTTCAGTAAAGGTGAATTCACTCATCCTCTTATTCATGTAACTGTTATCATTGGTTATTTTTAGAATACTTAATTCCAATAAGTCAATCATGCATGAGTAAATTGGGCTCCAATTCCTAGTTGAAGGATTTCAAACCCACTGCAGTGAAGTGGTTTTCACCATAGTTCTTGATGACCTATAGTGAATTAATATGTCAATTTATTACTTGACTTTATACATACAATGATAATTTTTCCTTTTGGAATCAGTTGTCCAACATATTCATGTCTTAAGCTAACATGTCCAGATTTGCTCTAAACATGATTGCTTTAATAGTTAACATTGGCTATGGCCCCATAACATGGGCTTCAATACCAAAGACAGAATTTATATTCCATTGTTGAATGCGTAATGCATGTTTATTCTTAGAAGCCCATGAAATTGCTCCTCCCCCCCTAGTGAAAACGCCCAACCAGACATGGAGTTATTTATCACTAATACTAATTATCCAACTAGCATCAATATAACCCTCTAATACTCCAAGAAATTGGTTATAGAAAAGTATTTTGCACTGGCATATTCGATTTAAGCAACCAGTCTACCAAAATTCCCAGTTAATTTGGAAGACACATCATAAGGTGCACCCCCATTTTGATTCCTAAATGTTTATACTTTGGAAGTACCTCCTCAATGTTTCTTTAACTTGACACCCAAGATAGCATCTAAAATAAAATTGATAAATACTTCTTTCTTATCATTCCTAATAAAATAAACCATTCATGTTGCGCATATGCCAAGCAATTAAATATATATATAAGACATTGACATACACATTCATATTTAGTTATTTGATTAGATTTTTCCCTCCAAATTCAATTTAATAAATGAGATAAAACTGCTACTTTATAAACTTCTCACAATTCTTTCAAAACTTTCAATGTGAAACAGAAGTTTATGAAGATCTCCCACTCTTTCTTATACTACAACCTAAAGAACTTGAACAGGGATGCGAAAATAGACTACTCCAGCCTCTAGCCGCACTAACAGTCCTCTGGTGTAATACTAAACTTCTCTTTCCTCTTATGGAAGTTTCCATTCCCCACTCATGAAGCTCTGATTGCTTCTATCTAAATGATAACTAACCCAAACCCCATTCGGATAAGACCCATTTCCTTGTCCAGAATGTCACCGTCAATGGTGGACCTCCTAGACTTCTTGAACTGTCACATTATCTAACTATCAAAATTATATGGCTGATTCTATAAAAATAAATCTTCACCATTTGATTGAGAGTTTGAATTTTGATAAGCTAGTCCTAGGATTTAACTGTAAATTGGATCCATTCGGAAGTTGGACTTTATTTAACGTAATGGTTACAGCGATCTACTTGGGTTCCTCGTCATAGAACAAGGCCAAACTAGAGAATGATGGGCTTTATCATTGATTCGTAGTCATGAGAATACATAGTTCTGTAAACTTTAAGGAAAGAACTTGAGATCTTACTTCCATTGAACTGCCCTTGTAGGCATATAGCCCAAAAATTGATTAAACATCTGAATTGTAGAAGAATTGCCATTGGTTGAGTAGACAAGAAACCCAACACTGCCAGAAAAATCTTCAGCTGCGTTTGTCATGAAGATACGAATTTGCCCATTTGTCCTTCATGCTTCGCTGTTAATTCTGCTATGCTTTCAATGAGTTGGCTAGAAAAACAATGCTTTGTGCAATCTCTGTGGAGGCGTTGGGTTTCGCTGCCTTCAGTGCCCTCTCACACATCTCTGTCATTCCATGCTCATCCCCTGACAAACGTACAACAATATGAAATAAACTGCAGGCATTTGCTGGTAAATTAGATGATTGTGGAATCAAAAATTTTTTAGCAATTTTAATACAAGCTGAAAAGCATATAGTTTTCAGAATATCCTACGAAATTGACAAATACCCTCTCTCTCTCTCTCTCACACACACACACACACACACACACACACGCACAGAGACAGACACAGACACGCGCGCGCATACGAACACATATGCTTCTTCCTGCAAACACCACCAACTTAAACCAAACAATGTCCTAACAATTTCAAATTAGCATTTTATATGTAGGAAAGGGGAAAGGGGAAAGGGGATTTGTGTAGCAAACAAGTAATTTCAATTAACGTTTTATTTGAAATGGAGTGGAGTCTTTAAAATCATTAATCAGAAATACAGTGCTCCAATGGTATCTGAATTGATGCATAAAAATTTCTGCAGTTGTTCCACTCCAGGTACCACTTTGTCAGGCTCATCCACTCATGATTGCAGATATAAATTTAAGGTATCTTGATACAGTAAAATGGGGAAGATGATTCATGCAACAGACATGAGTCAAAGGCTTATTTGAAGTCGAAAAGAGTATTTCAAAAGCACAATCATAAATATGTCAATTTTGGTCTGAATGCCCTTTCTGTAGGGTTAGCTTTCATTATATAGAAGAGATTTACATAGTTACTGCCATAGGTTTACATTGTTGCTGCCATATTTTCAGGCAGGTTTTCAGCACCAAAATGCTAGCAGGTTTTCAGGAACATGCTGCCAGATTTGCAGCATTATTTACAGCAACTATATACAATATAAATATAAACTAAAATATTTTAACTAAGCTATTTACACCCTAAATTATGTTAACATCCCCCCTCAAATTGATGCTGGTAGATCAAGAAGCATCAATTTGTCAACCAAGGACTGATGCTGGTGCCGAGATAGAGCTTTAGTGAATATGTTTGTAGTTTGATGTTTGGGGGAAATATGAGGAAGAGTAATCACTCGTTTGTCAAAAGATTCATGTATGGAATGGCAATCGACTTCGATATGTTTCGTACGCTCATGGAAAACAGGATTAGCGGCTATCTGAATAGCACTGGTATTTATCAGCATGAAGAGGAGTGGGATGATGTTGAGAAAAACCAAGTTCACCTAATAACCCATGAAGCCATGTGATCCCAGAGCATGTGGAAGACATAGCATGATACTCTGACTCAGTGGAGGACTAGGAAACTCTATCTTGCTTCTTACTCTTCCAAGAAATGAGTGCATTGCCTAAGAACATGCACCAGCCAGTAATAGAGCGACAAGTATCCACACATCTAGACCAATTAGCATCACTATACCCCACCAACTGTAAGGAAGATTCCTTAGGAAATAACAACCCATGTGTAGAGGTGCCCTTCAGTTAGTGGATAATGCGACAAACAGCAACTAAATGAAGATGTCGGGGAGCCTGCATAAATTGACTAACTTGCTGCACGGAAAAAGAATTATCAGGATGAGTAATGGTTAAGTAGTTCAAACTCCCAACAAGCTGCCGAAACAAGGATGAATCTGATAGAAGCTCACCTTCCTCCTGACAAACCTTAAGATTTACCTCCAACGGAGTAAGAACAGAGTTACTTGATTGGAGACCAACCAATGAAATCACTTCCTGCCTGTATTTGTGCTGGAGTAACAACATACCAGTCGAAGTAAGGCCAAGAAAGTACTGCAGGGAACCGAGATCTTTCATGTGAAAAGAGGCCTTGAGATGCTATTGAAATTGCTTAACTAATGCAGTACCAGAGCAAGTAATTACAATGTCATCAACATATACTAGAAGCAATACAATTCCTCCAAAAGTATTGCGAAGAAAAAGAAAGGAATCAAACTGACTCTAAGTAAACTGAAAATCAAGCAGAGTAGAGCGAAATTTATCAAACCATGCATGCGGAGCTTGTTTCAGTCCATACAAGTGTCGGTGTAGCCAACAAACCTTCGAGGAAAGTGTAGCAAACATGCCGGGAGGTGGAGACATATAGATTTCTTCCTTCAAATCCCATGTAGAGATTTCCCTACGTGGGAATTCAAATTTAAAATGTTCTTGAAAGCCAACGAATTATCAAATCATATTGATAGTTCTGCTCAAGTTCCCGCTGATGAAAAGGAATTTGCACAATGGGAGGTCAAGGATGGTAAGGTAATCTCTTGGCTGTTGGGGACAATTGAGTCTCACCTTGTGACCAATCTTTGCTGTTTTACTACAGCTCAGGCTATGTGGGATTATCTCCACTGTATTTACCACCAAGATCACAATACTCGAAAGTTCCAATTGGAATTAGAAATTAGTAATTACAGTCAAGGTAATTTACCTATTGAACAAATTTATTCTGGTTTTATTAATCTCTGGAATGAATATTCTGCTATTGTTCATGCTAAGGTTTCCCCTACGGCACTCGCTGCTCTTCAAGTGGTTCATGCTGAGAGTCAACGCGATCAGTTTTTGATGAAACTTCAACCTGAATTTGAGCCCGTTCACCCCAATTTATTGAACCGTAATCCGGTTCCTTCTTTGGATATTTGTTTAGGAGATTTGTTACGTGAAGAACAGCAGTTATCCACTCAGATGAGCATGACTTCTAAGAAGGTATTTTCTAAGGCTGTGAATGTCGCATATGCAGCACAAGGGAGAGGGAGGAACAAGTGGAAGTGTTTTAGTTGCAAGGAGTTTGGTCATATTGCTCATAACTGTCAAAAGAAAGTTTGTAACTACTACAAGAAAGTAGGCCATTTCATCAAAGACTGTCGAGTGCAGCCTCAACATCGCCAATCCCAAGCTTTTCAGGCTGCTTTTTGGTCCTATTCTTCTTCTGCACCACCCACTGTAAGCTCTGATTCTTCTGTTCTCACACCAGCAATGGTCCAACAGATGATTGTGTCAGCTTTTATGGCCTTAGGCCTGCATGGTACAGCTACTAAGTCAACTTCTTGGATTGTTGATTCGGGCGCTTCTAATCATATGACTAGTAATATGACGAATCTCCATGATGTTCGTAAGTATAAAGGCACGCAAAATATTCAGATTGCTGATGGCAATACTCTTCCAATTACTATTGTTGGTAATTTGGGCTCTTCATTTCGCGATGTTTTTGTCTCTCCTAGATTGTCTACCAATTCGCTTTCTGTTAGACAATTGGTAGATAATAACTCTGGTGTTCACTTTTCTCGTGGTGGTTGTCTTGTGCAGGATTAGGTGTTAAGGACGGTGCTCGCGAAGGGGGGTCTAAAGTGGGACGTTTATTTCCTTTACAATTTTCTATTCCTAATGCCATTTCTCTTGCTTGTACAACTACTGCCAATAATAATGATGTTTGGCATAAGAAATTGGGTCATCCTAATTTTGTTGTCTTGACTCGTCTTATGAAACATGGTTTCTTGGGCAACAAAGATTCCTTTTCTTCTTCTCCTGTATCTTTTGGCTGTGCTACTTGTCGTCTTGGTAAAAGTAAAACTTTACCTTTCCCTGCACATGGTAGTCGTGCTTCTAATTGCTTTGAGATTGTGCATACTGATGTTTGGGGTGTGAGTACTGTTGTTTCTCACGGCCAGTTTTGTTATTTTTTGAATTTTATTGATGATTATAGTCATTCCATTTGGATATATTTTCTCCGCTCTAAGGCTGTCGTGTTTTTTGTCTTTCAAAAATTTGTTGCATTTGTCAAGACAGTTCAGTACTCGTATCAAAACTTTACGCTCCAACTCAAGGGAGGAGTACATATCTCATCCTTCAAAATTTTCTTCAGCAAAAGGGGATCATTTCCTAGCATTCTTGTCCTTATACCTCTCAACAAAATGGATTCACAGAACGTAAGAATCATCATCTCTTAGATGTTGTTCGTACTTTGTTTATTGATTCTTCTAAACCTTGTAAGTTCTAGGTAGTAGCTTTATCTACTACTGTCTATTTGATCAATCATTTGCCTACCGTCACTCTTAAATTATGATTCTCCCTATTTTCGATTATTTGGCATATCTCCCAAGTATCAAACACTTTTGGGAATGTTTGTTTTGTTCATCTTCCACCTGTGGAGCGTCACAAGCTTGCTGCCCAGTTTGTCATGTGTGCCTTTAGGCTTATCCTACTTTGAAAGGATTTTTTCTCATGCAAATAAATTCTGGATCACTCAAAATGTGATTTTCTTCGAAAATCAATATTTCTTTCGGTCTCAGGTTATTTCTGATACTCTTCTTCCTCAAGATGAGTCTTCTTCTATTAAGCGATTTAAACCAAGTATGGTATATCATTGACGTCTTCCTCCTTGTTCAACGCCCCTTCGAGACACTGATCCATCATCTAATTTTGTGGTTCCTCGGAACTCCACTCAGGTTACACACCCACTAGATAGGTATGGTTTTCTTCATACCTTGCTCACTGGCACCCTCGACACTGTTTCTGTTTCTCACTCATATACCCTGGCAGCCACCCAAGCATGTTGGCAACAAGCCATGCAAGAAGAAATCCAAGCTCTTCAAGATAATCATACTTGGGACCTTGTGACTCGTCCCTCTGGTGTCAAACCTATTGGTTGTCAATGGGTGTACCTAGTCAAGTTTCCGTCTGATGAGTCACTGGACAGATATAAGGCCCATCTTGTAGCTCTTCGGAACCGACAGGAGTATGGTAATGATTATGAAGAGATCTTTGCACTTGTTGCCAAAATGACTACTCTGCGGACTATCTTGGCACTTGCTGTGTCACAAGGGTGGTCTCTCCGGCAGATGGATGTGAAGAATGCATTCTTTCCAGTAAATCAAACAATAGCCTTTTCAATAGACATTATGAAAGGCACGAAGAAAAAAAAAAGCCCAAGCAGTCAACCAATTAAACGGCAAGCCTGCCCTGTGTATGAAAAATGACACAGCAGAGGAAGAAACACATCACCTTCGTCGATCACACCAAGAGATCGACGAAGCGGTTGACCACAACAGAAACTGCTGACAGCAACAAAGATGCCCAGCCACCACGAAAAAAGAAAAACACCGAGATGAGTAGCCCGCAACCAAGGACAGCGTGCGCAACTAAAAGAAAAAAAAAAACTCTGGTAGCCCCGAAAAAAACTCAAAACCACCAACGTGGACACCACAAAGAATACTGACTCCCACGAAAAGCAAGAAGGAACTTGCTGAAACCGAGAACGATGAAATCAGAAGAGGGGCTTTCATACCATGTCAATTTTAGTCTGAATGCCCTTTCCATAGGGTTAGTTTTCATTATATAGAAGAGATTTACCATAGATTTACATTGTTGCTGCCATATTTTCAGGCAGGTTTTCAGGAACACGCTGCCAGCACCTAATGCTGGCAGGTTTTCAGGAACATGCTGCCAGAATTGTAGCATTATTTACAGCAGCTATATACAATATAGATATAAACTAAAATATTTTAACTAAGCTATTTACATCCTAAATTATCTCGGTTAACATCCCCCCTCAAATTGATGCTGGTAGATCGAGAAGCATCAATTTGTCAACCAAGGACTGATGCTGGTGCTGAGATAGAGCTTTAGTGAATATGTCTGTAGTTTGATGTTTGGTGGAAATGTGAGGAAGAGTAATCACTCGTTTGTCAAAAGATTCACGTATGGAATGGCAATCGACTTTGATATGTTTCGTACGCTCATGGAAAACAGGATTAGCGGCTATCTGAATAGCACTGGTATTTATCAGCATGAAGAGGAGTGGGATGAAGTGGAGAAAAACCAAGTTCACCAAATAACCCATGAAGCCATGTGATCCCAGAGCATGCGGAAGACATAGCACGATACTCTGACTCAGGGGAGGACTTGGAAACTCTATCTTGCTTCTTACTCTTCCAAGAATTGAGTGCATTGCCTAAGAACATGCACCAGCCAGTAATAGAGTGACAAGTATCCACACATCTAGACCAATTAGCATCACTATACCCCACCAACTGTAAGGAAGATTCCTTAGGAAATAACAACCAGTGTGTAGAGGTGCCCTTCAGATAGCGGATAATGCGACGAACAGCGGCTAAATGAAGATGTCGGGGAGCCTGCATAAATTGACTAACTTGCTGCACGGCAAAAGAAATATCAGGATGAGTAATGGTTAAGTAGTTCAAACTCCCAACAAGCTGCCAATACAAGGATCGATCTGATAGAAGCTCACCTTCCTCCTGATGAACCTTAAGATTTACCTCCAAGGGAGTAAGAACAGAGTTACTTGATTGGAGACCAACCAATGAAATCACTTCCTGCCTGTATTTGTGCTGGAGTAACAACATACCAGTCGAAGTAAGCTGCACCTCAAGGCCAAGAAAGTAATGTAGGGAACCGAGATCTTTCATGTGAAAAGAGGCCTTGAGATGCTATTGAAATTGCTTAATTAACGTAGTATCAGAGCAAGTAATTACAATGTCATCAACATATACCAAAAGCAATACAATTCCTCCAAAAGTATTGCGAAGAAAAAGAAAGGAATCAAAATGACTCTAAGTAAAATGAAAATCAAGCATAGTAGAGCGAAATTTATCAAACCATGCATGCAGAGCTTGTTTCAGTCCATACAAGTGTCGGTGTAGCCAACAAACCTTCAAGGAAAGTGTAGCAAACATGCTGGGAGGTGGAGACATATAGATTTCTTCCTTCAAATCCCATGTAGAAATTTCCCTACGTGGGAATTCAAATTTAAAATGTTCTTGAAAGCCAATGAATTATCAAATCATATTGATAATTCTGCTCAAGTTCCCGCTGATGAAAAGGAATTTGCACAATGGGAGGTCAAGGATGGTAAGGTAATCTCTTGGCTGTTGGGGACAATTGAGTATCACCTTGTGACCAATCTTTGCTGTTTTACTACAGCTCGGGCTATGTGGGATTATCTCCACTATATTTACCACCAAGATCACAATGCTCAAAAGTTCCAATTGGAATTAGAAATTAGTAATTACAGTCAAGGTAATTTACCTATTGAACAAATTTATTCTGGTTTTATTAATCTTTGGAATGAATATTCTGCTATTGTTCATGCTAAGGTTCCCCCTACGGCACTCGGTGCTCTTCAAGTGGTTCATGCTGAGAGTCAACGCAGTCAGTTTTTGATGAAACTTCAACTTGAATTTGAGCCCGTTCACCCCAATTTATTGAACCGTAATCCGGTTCCTTCTTTGGATATTTGTTTAGGAGATTTGTTACGTGAAGAACAACAGTTATCCACTCAGATGAGCATGACTTCTAAGAAGGTATTTTTTGAGGCTGTGAATGTCGCATATGTAGCACAAGGGAGAGGGAGGAACAAGTGGAAGTGTTTTAGTTGCAAGGAGTTTGGTCATATTGCTCATAACTTTCCTAAGAAAGTTTGTAACTACTACAAGAAAGTAGGCCATTTCATCAAAGACTGCCGAGTGCAGCCTTAACATCGCCAATCCCAAGCTTTTCAGGCTGCTGTTTGGTCCTATTCTTCTTCTGCACCACCCACTGTAAGCTCTGATTCTTCTGTTCTCACATCAGCAATGGTCCAATAGATGATTGTCAGCTTTTATGGCCTTAGGCCTGCATGGTACAGCTACTAAGTCAACTTCTTGGAATGTTGATTCGGGCGCTTCTAATCATATGACTGGTAATATGACGGGTCTCCATGATGTTCGTAAGATGGCAGTACTCTTCCAATTACTGTTGTTGATAATTTGGGCTCTTCATTTCGTGATGTTTTTGTCTCTCCTGGATTGTCTACCAATTTGCTTTCTGTTGGACAATTGGTAGATAATAACTATGGTGTTCATTTTTCTCATGGTGGTTGTCTTGTGCAGGATTAGGTGTTGAGGACGGTGCTCGCGAAGGGGGGTCTAAAGTGGGACATTTATTTCCTTTACAATTTTCTATACCTAATGCTGTTTCTCTTGCTTGTACAACTACTACCAATAATAATGATGTTTGGCATAAGAAATTGGGTCATCCTAATTCTGTTGTCTTGGCTCGTCTTATGAAACATGGTTTCTTGGGCAACAAAGATTCCTTTTCTTCTTCTCCTGTATCTTTTGACTGTGCTACTTGTCGTCTTGGTAAAAGTAAAACTTTACCTTTCCCTGCACATGGTAGTCGTGCTTCTAATTGCTTTGAGATTGTGCATATTGATGTTTGGGGTGTGAGTCCTGTTGTTTCTCATGGCCAGTTTTGTTATTTTGTGACGTTTATTGATGATTATAGTCGTTCCACTTGGATATATTTTCTCCGCTTTAAAGCTGACGTCTTTTTTGTCTTTAAAAATTTGTTGCATTTGTCGAGACACAGTTCAGTAGTTGTATCAAAACTTTACGCTCCAACTCAAGGGAAGAGTACATATCTCATCCTTCAGAATTTTCTTCAGCAAAAGGGGATCATTTCCCAGCATTCTTGTCCTTATACCTCTCAACAAAATGGATTCGCAGAACGTAAGAATCGTCATCTCTTTAGATGTTGTTCGTACTTTGTTTATTGATTCTTCTAAACCTTTTAAGTTCTGGGTAGAAGCTTTATCTACTACTATCTATTTGATCAATCATTTGCCTTCCATCACTCTAAATTATGGTTCTCCCTATTTTCGATTATTTGGCATATCTCCCGAGTATCAAACACTTTTGGGTGTGTTTGTTTTGTTCATCTTCCACTTGTGGAGCGTCATAAGCTTGCTGCCCAGTCTGTCATGTGTGCCTTTAGGGATATCCTACTCAGAAAGGATTTTTTCTCATGCAAATAAATTTTGGATCACCCGAAATGTGATTTTCTTCGAAAATCAATATTTCTTTCATTCTCTGGTTATTTCTGATGCTCTTCTTCCTCAAGATGTGCCTTCTTCTATTAAGCGATTTAAACCAAGTATGGTATATCATCGATGTCTTCCTCCTTCTTCAATGCCCCTTCCAGACCCTGATCCATCATCCAATTCTGTGGTTCCTCGGCACTCCACTCAAGTTACACACCCACTAGATAGGTATGGTTTTCCTCATACCTTGCTTACTGCCACCCTCGACACTGTTTCTGTTTCTCACTCATATACCCAGGCAGCCACCCAAGCATGTTGGCGACAAGCCATGCCAGAAGAATCCAAGCTCTTCAAGATAATCACACTTGGGACCTTGTGACTCGTCCCTTTGGTGTCAAACCTATTGGTTGTAAATGGGTGTACTCAATCAAGTTTCCGTTTGATGAGTCACTGGACAGATATAAGGCCCGTCTTGTAGCTCTTGGGAACCGACAGGAGTATGGTATTGATTATGAAGAGACCTTTGCACCTGTTGCCAAAATGACTACTGTGCGGGCTATCTTGGCACTTGCTATGTCGCTAGGGTGGTCTCTCTGGCAGATGGATGTGAAGAATGCATTCTTTCTAGTAAATCGAACAATAGTCTTTTCAATAGACATTATGAAAGGCACGGAAGAATGCATTCTTTCTAATAAATCGAACAATAGTCTTTTCAATAGACATTATGAAAGGCACGAAGAAAAGAAAAAAGCCCAAGCAGTCAACCAATTAAACGGCAAGCCTGCCCTGTGTATGAAAAATGACACAGCTGAGGAAGAAACACAGCACCTTCGTCGATCACACCAAGAGATCAATGAAGCTGCTGACCACCACAGAAACTGCTGACAGCCACAAAGTTGCCCAGAGACCACGAAAAAAGAAAAACACCGAGATGAGTAGCCTGCAACCAAGGACAGCGTGTGCAACTAAAAGAAAAAAAAAACTCCGTTAGCCCCGAAAAAAATTCAAAACCACCAACGTGGACACCACAGAGAATACTGACTCCCACGAAAAGCAAGAAGGAACTTGCTGAAACCGAGAATGATGAAATCAGAAGAGGGGCTTTGATACCATGTCAATTTTGGTCTGAATGCCCTTTCCATAGGGTTAGTTTTCATTATATAGAAAAGATTTACCGTAGATTTACATTGTTGCTGCATATTTTCAGGCAGGTTTTCAGGAACATGCTGCCAGATTTGCAGTATTATTTACAGCTGCTATATACAATATAAATATAAACTAAAATATTTTAACTAAGATATTTACATCCTAAATTATCTCTGTTAACAAAATAGACCTTAATCGAATATGAATTGATGAATCCAAAATTCTGGGGTGGTTATTCTATGGCATCCTTTTTTTTTTTTCACAAAGCTCTTTGGGTGCCTGGAATCTGGTTGTTTCAGCCTTCAATTCCTCTTCCATTTATACATGAATATTATCTTAAGACCCACATTGCACCATGTCACAGAGTAAATGTCATAAACTCATAATAAGCAACATCTATGTTTAGCCTTCTAAAAGGAAATTTACAAGCCAAAGGTTTTAGACAGGTAAAAACTTACAGAAGATAAAATATTTGATGCAAGAAAAATAATTATAAAACATAATTTTAAGCAAAAGTAGAAAGAGACCCCAATATTCTATTTTATTATTCTATAAGTAAACAGAATCTCTGGTAACATTATGTCATTCTATTCAGGGTCACTTTATGACAATGCCCCTCATAACTCTTAAAAGACTTGCAACCGAAAGTGTTATCATCATTAAGCATATGTCGTCTATTTCTAAGCCCAGTCATCACAAGATTGACTTGGTTTTGTTGTAATTATAGGCAAGCATCAAGCTATTGCTCCTATTATGTCATTCTACTACATTCAGGGTCACTTTACGACAATGGCCCTCACAACTCTTACAAGACTTGCAACCAAAAGTGTTATCATCATTAACCATATGTATTCTATTTCTAAGCCCAGTCATCACAAGATTGACTTGGTTTTGTTGTAATTATAGGCAAGCGTCAAGCTATTGCTCCTATGATGGAAGAATCTTGGTGACTAGATAATAAGAAGACATCATCAGTATGCAAGTTCTAGCATATGAAGCTGCATATTAGATAGCTATCGACTGTGTATTTCATACAAGTGCAGAAAAAGAGCTTACCAGAAGAAATATATGTCTAAAAGTTGAAAATCAAACAAAAAATTGTTGCATTCAAATATTATATCTATCCAAAATTTTAAACTTTGAGTTGGTCCTGTGAAGTTTGTCAGGCATTCTTTACTCATCATAGGTGGAAAGAAGCATGCATTTGCTACTTTTTACCTACTCATCGAGTTTAAATGAAATTTAAATTAAGAAATCATAAATCTAACAAAATAGAATATAGTGTGTTCATATTTCAAGCAAAAGCATAAATGCATAGCAATAGAACATGTTTTGTCTCCAAATTAGATGCAAGAAAAATACCAAAAAAAAAAAAAAAAAACTTACAATATGCAAATATATATGCTATTTTGATTAGAAAGTCAAAATATAATGTTTTAAAAGGCAAAGGCATAAGGTGAGGCATTTTACCCTAGCGAGGATAAGCCTCAAGTCGAAAAATATATATAAATAAATTATACATATTATAAATAATACAAGTTTTATTAAATAAATTATGAAATCAGTTAAATAAAATTACAAGACTTCAAATTCTCATAAATCCAGTTGTCTTTGCCCATGAAATGCAAATCTACAGCCATGTGCCTCTTCAAGAAACAAAATTAGCACCCAGATAACCTTCCAGCCAGTAAAAAGAAAAAGAATAAAACACATGTTGCTACTTCTAGAATGTTCCACACAGCTCTCATAACCCACACTTCAGCCCTCAACTCTCTTGACTCCCTCACTTGCTCTTCTAATGCATATCATTTCTGTTATGAATTCCACTCTTGAGTTTGCCCCACATGGAAAAATATAGTGGATTATGGGTGTTTATGTACATGGTTGGGCTGAAGGGGAGCTTAGGCACAATGGTAAGGTTGTCGCCGTGTGACCTGGAGGTCATGGGTTCGAGGCATGGAAACAGCCTCTTGCAAAAATGCAAGGTAGGCTGTGTACTATAGACCCCATTGTGGTCTGCCCCTTACCTGGACCCCGCATATGCGGGAGGTTTGTGCACCGGGCTGCCCTTTTCTTTTCCTTTTTTTTTTTTTGTATGTACATGGTTGGGCCCAAGACCTAATGGCTTAAGCTTTTGGGTCAAGTTGATGCTCACCCATGTATATGAAGTCCGACTCCCCCAGCACTAACAATCTCAGACAATTGAATGTGAAAGTTCAACGGGCTCACTGAGATAAGCGTACCAGTTGTCATCTCACACAATTGCTTTTCAAACCATCTTAGAGGTTGGGGATCAAAGAATCTGGCCAAAGAAAGAGGAAGGCCAAGAGATGTTGGAGAAGCTGCTTGCATGAGACAATCCAAGGGTGAAAGTGGAGGCGGGGGGATTGAGAGCAGTTTATCTCATCCCTTTCCCATTGGAGGAGCTTGCTGAAAATGATTTGTTGGCTCTCTACCCAGGGGAGGGAGTGGCTCTTTGATTCATTGAAGTGATGCACAAACAGAAGGGAATTTGTGCCCTAATATGTTTTATTTTCATAGTTTCTTTAATATTTTATGTCATTTAAATAATTTAATTGCTGGAACTGAAAGGTGTACTGCTTTCATTTTGAGCATGTCATCAAAAGCATATGCATTTTAGGATTTTACGCCTTTGAAATTACACCTCAGGCATTTGATCCCCAGAAAGCCTCAAGGCCCACCTCAGGAACACCTTTAAAAACACTGTTAAAGAAATGTATACTAAATATCAAAGTCAATTAACATAAAAATGAAAAGTAAAATTACTAATAAAAAAAACCAACTTAATATTGGGTTTATAAGCTTTAACATAGGAAAACGAATTTTTTTTTAAAAAAAAAAGTAAAGGCAAAAAAGGGACTCAAAAAATCCTTTTTAGTCATTTACAGTTAGTCTGATAATGTAGCAGCTGTAACTGCTTGTAGTGGCTTGTAGCATTCTGTAACCATTGTTACAACCCCGCAACAAACTGTATCAGCTGATTTCAGTTGTGAATCAGAGGCCTCCAAAATTTCAACCTGGAATGATCTCAGAAAACACCAATGCCCTTATATTACGGCCACTACAAATGTTATGCACGGATTTGACAAACTATGTTCAGAACACTCACACCATTTTGCAGTATGCAAGGGTGTGCATTTTTCTAGTAACTATGATCATCCTCATATAGTACATCTAGAGGGAAACAGATATCTACAAATCTACTAGAAGCCCAACTCAAGGACCATATAAGTAGTCTACAGTAAGCTGAAAAGAAGTCAAACATGGCTAGAAACCAAATAAAATATAGATCAGGAAATTGCTCAAATCCTTACAACCATATATGATAAACATTCCAAGCACCACTATTTTGGACAATGAAGACATGAAGAGAATAACAAACTTCAATTTCAACTACTTAATGTTCTGAAACAGAACAAATTGGTTATTGGGCTGAAGATGAGCAAACCAAACCTTCAATGGAGAATTCTAGCAAAATCCCAGCGAAAATTTTTTTTTAAGTGCAAGAGGCTCTGAAAACCTTGATGGTATAATCATGTGGTCAGTAATGGCGGCGTGGCGGTGAAGCCAAAAAAAAAAAGAAGCCATCTCTTGCACCACGCAGGATGTAAGCCACTAGACACCTGGAGGTACATACCTACACCCAGTGACCCAAAAAGCCTACAAGAATCCATCAAAATATCCAAACAAGTATTAGTGTCCACCCACAAGTCACCCAGAGACTACAAAGGAATCAGAACAATGAAGACATTCCTCACTAAGCCAGAAGAAAAGAAGTCCCAGAATTTGGTTATTTAACAGCAACTCCAATCCCCTCAAAGGCCCTCCAAATCCTCTCACAGCAAACAAACTGCATCAGACAACGGGGCATTGTGTCCATCTTGTCCAGTTATTTGACTTTTATTTCTCTCCAGAAAATGAGCATCCATGGAGCCAATCTTAGGATAATCAATTCCATCTCAAACAAGACGAGCAACATACTCCACAATTTCCCGACCCACTCAGTAGAGCAGAAGATGGTTCACCTTTTCCTCTTCTTGCACATGCAGCACCAGTTAATGGTAAGAATAATTTCCCATGCTTCTGAAAATACCAAAAGTGTAGCCTTTAATTAAAGAATCTCTGGTGCATTAGTTCTCCTCCAATGAAAATCCCCTAGGCTGTTCCTGCTATGCAAGGTCTTAAATTTCGATTTCGACTCAAATTTTGAAGCTCCAAAAGTATGAAAACTTTGACGGGAACTTCGATTTCTATGTCAATTTTGATTTTGATTTGAAAAAATAACAGAAATCAAAAAGTAAAACATGGAATTCTTTGTGAAATTTTAGAAATGGTTAATAGACATAATAATGTAAATTTTAGGACTGCTATATTACAAGTTAAATACATCTATGTTGCGTATGACGTGGAAAAGTTGTAATATAGTATGTGTATCAAACGTATTTGTAAGATAATGTGCATTAAACATATTCAGTTAATACAAATGAAATTCAAAAATCATTTAAATATTATTTATTATACAAATAATGATAATTTAGGCATGAATGGTTAAATAAAATGTTGTTGTAAGTTTATTTTTTCATATAATTTCGAAAGCACTTGTAATATGTAATATTTTGTTTCGAAAAAATAAATAAATAAATAAATTAAGAGAGAAATTTCACTTCACTCATAAATCTCTCATTTGAATTCCGAGCAAATTTCATTGCATAGTTAAAATTTCAAAGTTTCATTAAAATTTTGAGAGTTCAATAAATTTCTGATCATTCATTGAGATTTCAACGAACATTATGCAAGACAGAAGTTGACTACCATTTTGATTTCAAGGGTGATGGAAAGTCGGAAACTAGAAATTTCGACGGAAATTTTGACAATTTCATGGAAATTTAAGACCATACTGCTAAGTATGGCACTATAAGAACTAACAATGAAGACTCCTTTCAGGTTTCCTTCCAACTCAAACAACGTCTAATGAGAAGCCATTCATATAGGGGGTATGTGGGAAGGAATCCATAGACTCCAGCTCTCAATATAAAAAAGTATGACAAATTTTCAAGTTCAAGACAACTGTTCCTCAACTGAAAAAACATAAGCCACAACTGGAGCCACCTTGCTCACAACCAATTAACAAAGGCTCGAGAATACTATAAAAAACCTCTGATCTTCACCCACAAGTCAGTCCAAAACCCAATATTCTGCCCATGACCCACAAAACTATCACCCAATCTCTAACCTTTTTTCTAGAGCAGAAGATTTTACTATTTGCCCTACATGGAGCAACCCATATTATTGAACGACTTGAGTGTGGGTTAAGCTCCATGGTAGAGGCAAGGTCTTAAATTTCGATTTTGACTCAAATTTCGAAGCTTCAAAAGTATAGAAATTTCAAAGGAAATTTCGATTTCGATTTGAAAAATTAACAGAAATTAGTAGTAAAGCATGGAATTCTTTCTGAAACTTTAGAAATGGTTAACAAACATAATAATATAAGTTTTAGGTCTAATATATTACAAATTAAATACATCCATGTTTTGTATGAGTGGAAAAGTTGTAAAATAGTAAGTGTATCAAACATATTTGTAAGATAATGTACATTAAACATATTCAGTTAATACAAATGAAATTCATAAATCATTTAAATACTATTTATTATACAAATAATGATAATTTAGACATGAATGGTTAAATAAAATGTTACTGTAAGTTTAATTTTTCATATAATTTCAAAAGCACTTATAATAATCTTTTGTTTGGATAAAATAAATTAAGATAGAAATTTCACTTCATTGCTAAATTTCTCTTTTGAATTCTAACGAAATTTCATTGTATAGTTAAAATTTCAACAAGTTTCGCTAAAATTTCAAGATTTCAATAAATTTTGGCTGATTCGTTGAGATTTCGACTGAAATTATGCAAGACAGAAATTGACTGCCATTTCAATTTTGAGGGTGATGGAAATCAGAAATTTCGACGGAAATTTCGAAAATTTCATGGAAATTTAAGACCATGGGCATATTCTTTATTCTTACCCCTTACAAAACAAGTGGGAAAAAGCTAAAGACTCTTCATCTAGAGCTACTTTTTTAAAGCGGCTTTTGATAAAGCTTACAATGACAATGACAATACAATAAAAGCTAAAGCTTACAACGATTATGACAATACAGTAAAAGCTAATAACAATAAAGCTAGTGTTTTCATGGAAAATCAGAAATCATATCTTGCTTTGTGCTCCTCTTCTTCCTCGGCTAGATAACAAGCCATTACTTCTAGGTCATCAATGGTTCCATTATTACTTGTCTAGTGTGCACCGAGTTGAAGAGGTTCTGAGGCAGTTTATCTAGGTCAACATTATTGGAATAACAGATGCTTTTTCTTGTTTCGACCCAATGGGATGGTAATAGGCGTGGATCTACAAATGGAATTTTTTTTTAAGCTTCGTATCCGTCACATATAGGGAAGATATTGACATATCTCTCCCCTCCCTATGTTTGGACTTCACCGCTGAGATGAAAAGTGACCCACAGATGTGGGAACCTAGTCATGAAATCAACAAGAACTAGTCCTTAAGGTAGCTATATTGCAAAGGCCTTTGTTCCAATTTGTGATGAAGGCATACATCCATAGCTTGTGCAGAATCATACCAGTACAATATGATTTGGCCAAATACCAAAGTAAAAGGAAAGCCTTTTTGTTTTGAGAAAGTTAGGTAGGACAGTGTGGGGACTCAAAGGCCATCAAGGTAGGGACAAAGTGGGTGCCAATCTACATGTTTAGTGGAGCATCAGCCAAGCTATAATTGTAAAGGAGAATAGATTGGAGACCTTGAATCATTTTAACTTTCCCCTTTTCAATGGTGACAAAGGATATTGTCCTGGATTTCATGAGAAAGACTTTGGATTCTGTATGTGAAATTAGTGAACTAGAAGTGGATGAGGATGTCATGACTCATGACGAAGAGGACTTGGAGATTGGTTGGCCTTGAGAGAAAGTCACTGAGGATGTTGTGCTTTCCCTTGATGTGCTTCATCTCGAATTTATAGCATCATTGTTCACCGGAATTGAAATAGTCACAAGATCTGGGTCACTATTTGTATTGATTAAACAATCGTTGGAGTTCTCAAAGCGATACATTCTCGAAAGGTCGTATATTCTTCTTGCTGATCAGCGATGATTACAATATCAAGCAACCCTGTCATATATTTAATCCCACTCATATATGTTTGCAGTTGTTAGAACCAGTTAGCCCATCTAAGAAATTGTCCTTGCGAGAGGATCTTTTGCTTGAATTGTATCATCTTTGGAAAAGATGAAATGTAAATCTCTACTGTAAAAGCATGTCCAATTAGATGGAATACAAATTTTTCAATTCCTCTTTTCACCGCCAAAATCTCCTTGAACGTGGAGTGATAATGTAATTATGATTCTTTGAATAATCCAATATTGTATCCATAAATAGGTCTAGTCTCATCGTCCTTTTCTTCAATTAAGGCTAAACCCCACTAGTTATCGCTTGCATCAATTTGTAGGATTCTTTTGCCTTTGTCAGGAATTTGAAATGGTGGCAATTTCATAGTCGTTCCTTTAAGTGACTTTATCGCTTCTGTGTGTTTGGATTCCCAAGGAGGTACATATTTCTTTTTTAAAAGTTGATGCAGTGGTGTTGTGTAGACTGCCAACTTTGTGACAAAGTATGCCATATAATTAACAATACCAAGAAATTATTGCAGTTTCCTTGTCGTCATTTAACTATCTGGTAAAGTGCTGAGCTATGTTGCAATATGTGGCTGCAATTTGTACTTTCCTTGGCTAATCTTCATCCCGAGGAAATCAATTGTTTCAACGCCACTTGTCTTCTTTTTGGACAGCATGATCCCATAATGGGTAATTATCTCCTTAAATTGGTTTACGTTGCATGGGATGCCAGATCTTTTGAGAAAAGGAGAATATCATCAATGTAGATCAGGGCATGATAGAGGATAGGCTAGAATATCTTTAACATTGCCTTTTGGAAAATGGATGGGGCCACCTTAAGCCCAAACGGCATGGCGGTCAATTGGTAGTTGAAATTGGGGATTTAGAAAGCCGTCCTACGCCGATCTTCCAAATGGATGCCCAATTGCTAGAAACCTGCCTTCAAGTCAAACATTGAGAAGAATCGGACCTCCGATAATTATGAAAATAGACTGCCCCAATTTGGTAATAGGAACTTATCCTCTGCAAGGTAGTGGTTAAGAGGCAAATAATTGATGACAAGTTTGAAATTACTTCTTGTTTGTTTAGATTTCTTATTGACATAGAAGACCTTACAAGCCCATTGTGACTTAGTGGGCTCAATTAGTCCTTCTCCTTGCAGTTGGGAGAGCTCATTCTAGGTCAATGAATATTGCTCCGGATTCATTCCCTTATGGCGTGCCTTTGTACGGTAGATACCATCGTTTTTCTTGCATGGAAGGCTAACGAAGAACTCTGGATCCTTCCACAACAACTTTGATCATTTCTTTAGAAATTCACTGCGACTTTCTGGACAACTTGTTTGGGTTAGTTGGGATTTAACTTCTTCTAGAGATTGAGTGATGTGGAAGAGATTGTGAGTCTTGGTCCAAGCAAGAGATACGACCTAAACTTTAGTCCAATGAGTAGGTCTTTGTTAGGAAGGTTTGATCGAAAGAATGTGGCTTTAATTAAGAATTTTGGATGAAGCTTAATGTAGATTGGAACACCCTTTAATTTGACTTGAAAATGTTCTCCATTTTCTGCTTTGGAACCTTGATTGCATGGCTTCCATTTTTCTTTTGGAATAATTCTTAACTTCAAGAAGTTGCACGCTGCTCCCATGTCAAAAAATGAGTACTTATCAATTAGTACCTAGAGAGTAGAGGGTGAAACATAATCTCCCTTCTTGAACTGTGCCGACAATGATTCTTGGATTGAACAAAGGGTTGTGAACTTTCTCTTCTGTTGATGCTACTGGATAGCATTTATTGTTGATGGGTTGGATATGGGAACATTTTGGACGTGGATTAACTTGATAGCTCTTGAAATCTTCGTCTGAAGAGTTTGACAAGTCCATCTGCTCACTCTGCTAGAAGGCAAAAATGGATTCTTTATTTTGTTGATAATCTATAGAGAAAAAAATTCAATGTCATCGTCTGAATCCCAATTTGAGACTTTGTGCTGCATCTGAATTAGTTCGTCTCTAAGGACACTTCTTTGCATAATGTCCCTTCTAGTTGCAAACGTACCATCAGTGATCTTTTGGATCCTTCCCGTGCTTCTTCTTTCTTAGATATTTCTAGCATTTCTCTTTGTGTTTGGATTTTCTAGAATTTCACGGGAGATAAACTTCTCTTTCTTTTGCTGAACAAGAGCATTGCTTGTCTCCTTTGCATTTGATAAGAAGATCTTTCCTCTTGGGATTCTTTAAATATCTTCGTGCCTACTTTCTGGAATTTTCTATACATGTCGTACTTTCCGTATAGTGCATCCAAATTCATAAGAGCATTTTGGTAGAGTTTTTCGAGAGAAGTACAGTCGAGTCTTTTTCCACCAATTTGAAGTTCTTGAAGACCTTCTTTACCTAGTGAATCAGGCACGCTATTCAGGTATGCTTGCTTGAGGTTGATGTCATCTGGTCCGCAGAGAGTGTAATATCTTTCAGAGATAAGATTATAATGCTTCTTTAGATCTTTTCTTTTAATCGAACAACATTTAATCTTCATATAATCTTCTCTAGCTTAGGTAATATGGTCCTCACATGCACCAAAGAATTATTCAATGATTGTGGATATAAAAGACATTGAGATTCGGTACTTGTGACATCTGCAGTTATTGGTATCTCCAAGATTTATCCATTAGATTCTAAGTGTACCAATGAACTTAGAGACAGCCCTTCGAATTCTGCTATGCACCAAGCATGGAGCTCGAGGATTTTATTCCTCTATTGGTTCGGAGGAATCCCTTCTAATGATATGGTTGGTCCATTACCATTTGAATTACTTTGGCTTTGCATCAGGATGGTAGATGAAATATTCTTTTGAGATATTGATGTTTTGATCAATTCCCTCATCATTTGTGGGATTGTCGTATTCAGATCTGTGAGTGGATGGATGGATCATCATTGTAGCTCTAAGGGGTTTGTATCTCCCTTTCGTATGAACATTGGAATGATTCATCTTCTGTTATGATTGTAAGTTTTGGTAGTGGAGCTTCTTCTTCTTTTGGTGCTAGTACTCTAGAGAATAAGTTTTCTTTCTCCGAAACTTTGATATGTGCTCATTATTCGGGATGCTTGACTCTCCAACCTTTTGCTTATCTTTCTTTTGTGTTGTGGAGGCTATCATTGTTTCAACCCTTCGGGTTTGGGTTGCTATTGGGTATGCTGCCTCTTTTTTAGATGGAGAAAGGAATCACTGCTTCTGAAGGAAGCCTGCATCAATATAGGATGGTACATTGGTTAAGGAGATTTGAATGTCGAAGTAGATGGTAGGAATAGAGGATCTATTCTTGCCTGTCTGTGCTACTATTTGTTGGCTTTGCTTGAGATAGTTCAGCTGAGCTTTAAGGTGTTGCAACTATGCTTCTTTCCTTTTGAAGGTAGGTGAGAATACTAAATATGTGCTGGATCATTTGCATCAATTATTCATGAAGCCTTTGGTTGTGATTCTCGCATTTATTGACAAGGATAGTTGTGATGTCAAATTTGCCTCCAACTTTATTGGCAAGCTCTCTTTGGTTATCAATAATTTGTTGCAGCATTTTGTTTTGTGCAAGGGCATTTTCAAACTGCTAGTTGAGAGTTGCTTTAGCTGGATCCAATTGGGTTGACAATAGCTGGATCTCTAATCTTCCTAGAATGTGATGTCAAATTTTTCTTCGACTTTGTTGGCAAGCTCTCTTTGGTAATTAACAATTTGATACAACATTCTGTTTTATGCAAGGGAATTTTATGATTGCCAGTTGAGAGTCGCTTCAGCTGGAGAGATTTGTTTAGTAGATACATCTATTGTGTTTGTGTGTAGGTGTCGATGACTTCTGGTGAGGTTTGATCATCATGGTAGGAATGACATGTTGAGAAGTCGAGCCTGACAGGGATTCTTATTCTTTTGGGAAGGAGATGTGAACATTGCCATTCTGCGTTGTTTTGTAGATGGAATCATGTTGCTCAAACTTGGTGACCTAAGACTCTGGGAGGAGCTTGAGTAGCTCTTCTTTGGGTAATTGTCATGGAATATGGACATGGATTAGGATGAGAGTGGTATCAGAATTGACAAATAGAGCATCTAGGTTTTCCTGAGGGGTTGCCAGATCAAAGGAATGATTTTGAAGTCTATCAACCATCTAATAATAAAGAATGGCAACAACATAATTAGAAATCTAGGGTGCTCCAACAATCTTGATCTGGACCTTGAGAGAATTTCTCATATTCGGGTCTGATAAGCTGTGAAGCTTCCCGCATTCAGCATTGTTTGGATAGTGGCAATGCAAGCATGTTCATACTTGAAGAACTTTAAATAGACAAGAAGACCTTTCTTCCCATGGAAGATAATATAAGGTACAACTTGATTGCACTTATGCAAATATGGGTGTATCCCTAGTTAATATACTTTCATGGAAGATCCAAGGAGAACTCCACGATAACGAACTATTCTGCTTCAGTTGCCAAGGGCTGGTTGGTGAGAGTTAAAGGATGATACCTCTTACAGTTGTCTTGTCGATGATTTTCTTCAAAAGGTTTAAAAGGATATTTGGTCTTGTCATAAACATAGTTGAGGATTTGTGATTTGGGGATTTTTGGTTTGAGGAATAAGACCATCTTCTGGGACATAATCTATCTCATACAAGTGGTTACGATGGTCTAGGCTAAACATAGATGAAGATCCAAGGGAAGAGTTGAAGGATGGAGATGGAGTGATCATGGCTTTAGAAGACATGTTTTCTTAATTGACATGTTTAGAACCTCTTCACGCTACCTACGAATGAATGGATCTCTTACCCAACTTATGAAACTATAAAGCACTAAATCAATCTAAGTATTCCTATTCCCTATCTATCACTAGAGAAGCTAGCTCTGCTCGACCAAAACACAACCTTCCGTAGCCTCTCAAAAGGTCAAGGGCACCTTAGGTCTTACTCTCTGATAACTTCAATGGAAAGGGATGCTTAGAATGAAGCGTTTAGTCTGACTTTGTTCATCACTATTCTAATGTGGAGTATCCACATAGGATGTGGCAACCACAGAGCACAATGAGTTAGAACAATTGTTCATCACTGTTCTGATGTGGAGGATCCATATGAGATGTGGCAACGACAGAGCATACTAGGTTAGAACAAGAACATCTGCTTGTAGGCAAAGAGATCCATCACTCAAGGATTGATGGAGGCTGTGAAGGAATCTTTAAGCTGCCATGGCTTTGATAGCAATTGGGCACTCTTCTATCCACAGATATGTCTAGTTCCATCGTCCTTTTCTTAAATTAAGGTTGCACCAAGTTATTATCGCTTGCATCAATCTGCAAGATTCTTTTGTCCTTGTTTCATAGCCAATCCTTTAAGCAACTTTATCACTTTTGTGCGTCTGGATTCCCAAGGGGGTACATCTTTCTTTTTCAAAAGCTAATGTAGTGGTGTTGTGCAAAGTGCTAGCTTTGGAACAAATTCTGCCATATAATTGACAAAGAGTACTACACCTTTGATCATGAAATATTAAATGCTTGTTGAACTGTGTGAATTGCGTGAAAGTAAGATACTACAAATATGGGGGTCAAAGACTTTCATAAAACGTTCTTGGTGGAGAAAAATGTGAATGAAATATCCCATTGAATTGAATTGGGTTCATGAAACTAAGAAATATGAGAATTCTTGATCTCTCTCACTATCTCAATTTGAAAATCCAAGATTTGAATTGATGTCCTTCCATTAATTCCTCCTAAATTGCATTGATTTATCTTAAAATTTCATTTTAATTGGAATTCGGTTATTCACCATGTATGAGGATCCCCACTAAGTATCCATGGCTGAATGGTTAAAGCACCCAACTGATAATTGGCAAATTCGTAAGTTCAATTCCTACTGGATGCATGCCGATCAGACTCTCCAATCCAATCAGTCTATTGGAATTGACTCTATATCAACGAAATCTCATCATCCATACATAACAACTTGGCGTGGTATATTCAATATCATAACATATGAATAGTAAGAACTAGCATTCTTATTGAGACTCGAACTCATAAGGAAGAAAATTTATGGATGGAAACAAATATGCAGTTTTACAGACAAAAGATTTGTTATTAGGGAAAATCAATACACTTCTAATGTCAAATCAGGATCAACAAGGATAGAAATAAAGCATTGGGTCACACTCTTCTTCCTTGTCTCCTTCTTCTCAATCCTTTTCTTCTTCTTCTTCTTCTCCATGCAGCAGTCCTTTGCTCTTCTTGTGGTTCCCCACTGCCGGCTACAACCATATGCAACTATATCATACTAGAACACCTTTTTTCCTGTTTTTAATCCTTCATGATTCTCCATGGACATCTAAACACTGGTATCGACCATGTTTTCCCATAAAAATTCAAGCTTGAATCCTTGGAAAATTTGCATGCATCAATAATAATTTCATCCTTAAACCAACATAGAGAAATCATGTGACTTTAGTATGATCATGGGATAAAAAATTCAATTTTAATCACAAACACAACACGAAATTGCCATTGTAACACAGAAACATAAAACCTACAATTTTAAGCCCCACTATCACATGAAGATCATGATTTTATCCAAAAAATGGAATAAAGTTCATGACTTTGCCCGACCCTTGAGAAAAATTGGAGTTTTAACAAATATAAGGGGAAAAATTTCAATTTTAACATGCACTGGAAGCAAGTATTCAAGTATGCACCATACTCATGCGTTGTTTCTAAACATTATGCTAGAGAATAATCAAAAGGTACCTTGAGTTTGTTTTTTTTTTTTTTTCAAAGCTAGAGCTCAAGGGTGTACATGCTGGCTTTCCCTCTTTTCCTTTCTTTTTGAGCGTGTACTCCCCCTTTAGAGCCTCAATATGTGACCTTTGAGTGAATGTATGCCTCCTTTCCAGCCTCCAATTGAATCAATGTAGATGCCCGCTTCTGGATTGAGCCTTAAGCTCCTTTAAATAGAACAAGACCAGAGTTTCCAAATTTAATACCTTACTTTCCCAAAATGCCCTTAATGGCATTTAGGCACTCGCCGCACTCCCCTCACCCTATCCTTAATCTAAATTCTAATTAAAACAAGGATAACCCCCAATTTTAACAAAAATAACTTCAAAACATGAAATTGAGGCTCTAAAGTACTCCAAACACATGATTTGCACATTGTAGCACCAGGAGGGAGAGCAAGGCCCTAATTGACTACTCAAGATTCAAACTCACCCTTTGGTTGCTTATTTAACTTCAAATTAACCTAGATGTTGGCTAAATTAATCCCCAGGAAAAAAGGGTGTCAACGCTTCTCATTCTAGAGAAATACCAAGGAACATGAAGCATGAAGAATTGGTAGATCATTTTCATTCTTAGAGAATACCAAGGAACATGAAGTATGAAGAATTGGTAGATCATTTTCATTCTTTAGTAAAATAATACAGGATCATGCTATTAGAAAAGAAGATAGGGAATGAGCAATTCTCGATTGAATTCCTTGGAATGGCTATATCTGATGGACATTCTCTCCAACCACACATTGTCTCTCAACTTTAGCACTTTCAAGATGAATTAGAATCAGTAAAAAAAAATTCTAATGGACATTATTCTCTCCAACCACACTCAGCTTTAGCACTTTCAAGATGAATTAGAATCAGTAAAAAAAAATCACAATTCTAGGGAATTATTAATTATATAGTGACTCCATCCCACATGTGACCTCCCACCACTCAAATCTACTCTAGCATCTCTCTTGAGAAAGAACCCTCCAACCTGGAACTCAACCCACTAGGGCTTGTTCAAGAACTTAAGAAAATTGCTAAGAATCTACAAATACCACATCTAGAAGAACTAGGAAACCATGGCTTAAAATTGCAGTCGCTGATAGCGTAACATAATGGTAATGAGTGTAGCGGGAAGCAGGAGTAGTAGATGTTACATAACCGGAACGGGGTGTAACAACTACGAATTTTTTTCAAGCATGCACAACCTTATGAATATCAATGTATTTGCATGTATTAAGCTTTCAACCATTCTTATAAAGAGTTTGTAAATTTTGGATCCTTTAGTTCAACTAAGTTGTTTGGTAAGGGCGAGAAATTTACATTTGTTAAACCATTGACAAAAAAATTACGTGTGTGTGTATTTATACTTTTCCATTATTCTTAGGTGTGATAGATGATTAATTAATTAATAAAACAAAGTGCATTATACACTATTAATTTATTAAACACATAACACAATGAATAAGATAAATATACAATAACTAGGAAATAAAAGAAGGTTGAAGTTGAAAATAGAACACAACATCAAATTGCTAACATTATCAAAATAAATATTTTCTTAATAAATTTTTATTATAAAATTGTTAATTAATGCATCTCTTGTGAGTATTATAAAGAAGTAGTAAATTTTGTCTCGTTATCATCCTCATTATAATTTTTTCCCTTCTCTCTCCCCATAGGCGTAGTGGCCTTTATGAAAGGATCGCAGTCCATAATGGCTACTATGGCCGTGATTTTTCTTCACACCAATTTTGTGGTGTGTAACAATATTGGGAACCCAAACAAATGCTAGTGATGAATATTGAGAAGCCTTTCTATTTGAAGAAATTCAAGGAAAAAGAAAATTGTGTGGATATAAAAAGTGGAGCCTTCAAACTATGAGAGCACCATTATCATTCCTACTTTTAAAGAAATTCTGGCAATAAAGAGGGGAATAGAAAAGTTATAGTTTCATCTTCTAGGACATCATTTTTGTATAGAAATGGATATGTCCTTCCCAAAAAAGATCAAGTTCAAGCAAAAGGTTCCTACTACACCCACAACTTTCCAGAAGGGCAAATTGGTTCTCCTAGTGGATTTTGAAGTAAAGCATATCCAGGGTAAGAAAAGTGTCCTTGCCAATTTCTAATTAAGACCCAAAACCATCCCTCTTCTCCTACCTATAGTCTACATGCAACCTAGAACCATCAAACCAAAAACCCTCCAGCTCCAAAGACTCTCGAAGCCTCACTAATTTTCCTCTAGAGATTCAAGAAATGATAATTCATTACTCACTCCACAAACAAATATGAAAAGATCGGGCAAATTTTTGAGGTTTTAATTCCCATATCTTCCATATCAGATTCCACCCTGAATATCCTTATCTCAACATATTCCGAATCCCCTCTCTATGGCTTTGCTTTTTATGCTCCCAATCTAGCAACCTACCTTTTCCAATGCAAGGTAAATCCCACCATGAACTAGAACCAACTAGTTGTGCAAAAATGGCTTTCCTGATTTTCTCCCTTGATGAATGGATCTTTCTATTGGAAAAAGCACACAACCGTGTACATATTAGTAACCTTTCATAATGGGATTTCATCTACAATACCCAAATCAATCCAATCCAAGAAAATGAACAAAATTACATATCTCATAATCCATGGGCTCGCATTGAAGCTTGCTTTGACTTCAATGTCTTTACTCCGCATGGGCATCATAACATTGACAGCATCATGTCAAGATCAAAAGCAAACTCAATGGTAAAGACCCAGTCCTCCCATTGTTTAGCCTTAAAAAATGGAATTTTCTTTGAGAACCTCCATTTAATAAAATCATTGATGAGTTCTTATGGACAGGAATAGAATCTAGCAGAGACGACATAGACTAAAACGACTCTAGAGCTCTCTTTAGCTGTATGGTGCATGTGATGTGTCAACAAGCTTTTAAAAGTGCATGTGAAGTGTCAATGGTATAATTAATGTGTTTCATTAGAATTCATGTGAATGTGTCAATTGTAATAATAAGTTATGCATGTGAGAGTGTTAGCTATGTTTATCCAGGTAAATGGTTTAGGTGAGTTGGTGAGGACTAGTGCTATGTCCAAAACATTATTAGTATATATGGAATCTCATTCTATAAAAGGAAGAACAGATGAAGCGGAGAAGCATAACTGAAGAAGTGCCTCAAACTCTCCATTATCTGTAGTTCCCTCTTTCCAATTGGTATTTCTCTTCTTTCCAATTTGTAAGTCCTGGGTGTTTCTACTGGAAAAAGCACACAATCATGTACATATTAGTAACTGACACAAACTGAGAAACACTTCATGGAAGAATTTTCTTTATTCCTTCGAATAATACAAAACGTTAGCTATATACATCAACCCTAGTAGTAGAAAAGGAAAATTATGTAGGTTATATCAGATCCCATGATTTATGGGATATTCTAACAGATAGGAAACTAACCAAATCAGCTTAATTCTAGGAATACAAGCTGTTACAAAATTTCCTAAAATATCTAACTATAAATGTATAGAATGATACAAGTCATTAACACGTTTTCCCACACTCCCCTCAAGCTAGCGAATTGGTATTTCCATTCCCAGCTTAGATACAATAATCTGAAACACTGAACTACCTAACCCCTTGGTAACTACATCAGCAAGTTGGCCATGTGTAGACACATAAGGTGTACAAATCAATCTGCTCTCCAACTTTTCTTTGATGAAGTGTTTATTCATTTCAATGTGCTTTGTTCGATTTGTACTGGATTATAAGCCATGTTGTACAAGTCATTAACCACGTTTTCCCACACTCCCCTCAAGCTAGAGAATAGGCATTTTCCATTCCCAGCTTGGATTCAACAATCTGAAACACTGAACTACCTAACCCCTTGGTAAGTACATCAGCAAGTTGGCCATGTGTAGACACATAAGGTGTACAAATCAATCCGCTCTCCAACTTTTCTTTGATGAAGTGTCTATCAATTTCAATGTGCTTTGTTTGATCATGTTGTACCGGATTAAGCTATGTTGATTGTGGACTTATTATCACAATAGAGTATCATCGGACCATCCCACTCAATCTTCATGTCTTATAAGATAATCTTCAACCAAAGTAGTTCACATACACCCTGAGCCATTGCTCGAAATTCTGCCACTGCACTAGACCGAGCCACCACAAGATTTTCGCCAAGAAAGGTGCAATATCCAGAGGTCGACCTCTTGTCAACAATCGACCTAGCATAAACGACATCCGTGTAAGCCTCAAGAACTAAGTTTTGTTCCTTTTAAATAGAATACCTTTTCCTAGTGTCCCTTTGAGGTATTGTAACACTCGGTGAGCTGCTTGCAGATGGACTTCCTTTGGGCTATGCATAAATTGACTAATCACACTCACTGCATAAGCTATATCTGGTCGTGTGTGAGACAGATAAACGAGTCTTCCTACTAGGCGTTGGTACATTTCTCTATCTACTGCAGCATCCACCTCTGCCTTTCTAAGTCTAAGGTTAGGACCTATTGGAGAACTTGCTGGTTTGCACGCCATCTTGCCGATTTCTTTGATCCGTAGCATACTTTTGCTGAGATATAAAAATGTCCTGTCTAGAGTGAGCCACCTCGATCCCAAGAAAATATTTCAGCCTCCCTAACACCTTGATCTTAAACTTCTTAGCCAAACAATGACTCAAAATTGTCGCTCCATATCATCATCCCTTGTCACTACTATATCATCAACATATACCAAGAGGGTTGTGTCTCCCCTAAGGTGAGCGTTTAATGAACAACGTATGATTCCCTTGGCTCTGTCTATATCCCATGGCCATCACAACTCTTGTAAACCTTCCAAACCATGCCCGTGATGATTGTTTAAGACCGTACAAGGCTTTCTTCAGCTTGCACACAGTATGAGCAGCCAAATTATTCCCATAACCTGGCAGGACTTCCATATAAATTTCTTCCTCTAGCTCTCCATGCAAAAATGAATTCTTGACATCAAATTGCTGCAAGTCCCAACCATAATTAGCTACTAGAGACAACAAGATTCTAACAGTGTTTATCTTCGCAACTGGAGCAAAAGTCTCTAGGTAGTCAATTCCATAGATTTGAGTATAACGGTATAACCCTTGGCCACTAACCTTGCCTTATATCTCTCTATCGATCCATCTGCTCTATACTTCACAGTGTAAACCCATTTACACCCCTACAGGTTTCTTTCCTGCCGGCAATTTCACCAACTCCCAGGTTTTGTTTTTTTCCAATGCCTCCAACTCCACATTCATAGTTTGTTTCCATTTCTCATTGGATAAAACCAAGGATAAGGTGGTAGGAATGACAATGGTGTTTAAGCTAACATGGAAGGATCTATGGGATGGTGAAAAATTTTTGAAGGACAAGAAATGTGAGAGAGGATATAAAGGCCATTTTGTGCACTCTCTAGTTCCTTTTCTAACAGCAATGGGAAGATCCTGGTCATTAAATTGCAGTTCGGTTTCAGCTGGGTTTGGTCATTAACTTGCGGTTCGGTTTCAGCTTGCAATGAAGGGTTAGAAATTGTTACCTTATTCTCAGGATCCGAGTTGGAGTCTCGGACTTGCACAGATTCAGGGATAGCCACCTTCCTCCTTGAAAACACTATGCCAAATCTCACATTCTCAAGAGCATAATCAGTTTTTTTCTGGGGAATTTCGGGCACGGGTTTGGACATATGATTTGGCACAAGCTCAGACATGGACTTAGACATAGGATTTGGCATAGGGGAACAAGAAACTAGTTTAGATACGGGAAGTGACAGTAGAACAAGTAAAACATCCCTATCTTTATCTTCCATTGTTGAACTCTCCCCCTAAAGATAAGGAGTGGTGAAATAGGACTCTTGTTCATTGAAAGTAACATCCGCTGAGACATACAACTTCTTAGATGGAAGATGATAACATTTATACCCCTTCTGAGTCGAAGAATAATCCACAAAGACACATTTTAACGTCCTTGAATCTAGCTTTCCCCTACTTTGACTATGGATATGAACAAATGACATGGACCCGAATCTACTAGGGACAAGATTATATGTAGTGCGTAGGTAAGAATAGAACGTTAAGAGCATTTCCATTGGACTTTTGAATCCCAAGACTCTAGAAGGCGAACGATTTATATGATGAGCGGCTATAAAAACTGCTTCCCCCAAAAAGGATTTATGCACATTTTTTTGGAACATGAAAGCTCGGGTTGACTCAAGAAGGTGACCATTTTTCCTTTCTACTACACCGTTTTGCTGTGGGGTGTTGACACAAGATGACTCATGTACTATCCCTTCCTTATGAAAGTATGGAGTTTGGACTTGATTGAAATAGTCCCTAGCATTATCCGATCTAAACCTTTTGATATTGACCCCAAATTGATTTTTAACCATAGAACAAAAATTTGGGAGGACAGTACTGACATCGGATTTATGTTTAAGCAAGAAAAGCCAAGTAACACGAGTATAATCATCAATGAATGACACAATCCATCGTGCCCCAGAAACATTAGGAATATTATGACCCCAAATATCACTGTGAATGAGAAGGAATAGAACTTCTTTTATTACTGACTAGAAAAGATACACATTTGTGTTTAGCAAGTTCACATTCTTCACAATGAAAATTCTCAACATTTAAACCTTTTAAATAAAGAAGGAAACAAAATTTTAATGACTCTAAATGACGGATGTCCAAGTCGGCGATGGTGAAGCCAAACTTTCTCTTTATTGGACGAAAAATGCTCATAAACAGAAGAGTGAGATAATTTTCCCTTGGTAATGTTTGACTAACTTGGTGCTTCGAGGTATTGGAGTCCATCCCGTTCTCTAGCATGTCCAATCATCCTCCCCGAATCCTTGTTCTGATACACAATAACTATGATGAAAAACCAGATTGCAACGTAAATCTTGAGTGAAACCAAACTTTCTCTTTATTGGACGAAAAATGCTCATAAACAGAAGAGTGAGATAATTTTCCCTTGGTAATGTTTGACTAACTTGGTGCTTCGAGGTATTGGAGTCCATCCCGTTCTCTAGCATGTCCAATCATCCTCCCCGAATCCTTGTTCTGATACACAATAACTATGATGAAAAACCAGATTGCAACGTAAATCTTGAGTGAGTTTTTGAATAGAGACAAGGTTTGTGGATAATCTAGGAACATGGAGAACATTTTTTAAAACCAATGATGGGCCTATTTTGACATCCCTACACTTGCGACAATGGTCAAGGAACCATTGGCTGTGGCTATTTTCCTATTGCTTGGGCATGGAAAATATGTGAAAAAAACCATTCAGTGAGGGGTTCATATGGTCGGTAGCTCCTGAGTCCTTGACCAAGGATTGGGCAAAGGTTTCACCCGAGACATTTAATCCAATAGAGGTAGGAAACTCACCCGAATATGCCAATGAAAAAAAGTACCTGAAGGTTTGTCAAGATTGCCATCTCGACCTCTTCTTGGTCATGAACGCCCAACTCCTATGGTGCTGGTTCATTTTGCTGTATGGCACAACATGAACCTGACCATTGTTCCTTGGTTGCTCTCCTCCCCAACCCCTTGACCAAGGATTGGGCAAAGGTTTCACCCGAGACATTTAATCCAATAGAGGTAGGAAACTCACCCGAATATGCCAATGAAAAAAAGTACCTGAAGGTTTGTCAAGATTGCCATCTCGACCTCTTCTTGGTCATGAACGCCCAACTCCTATGGTGCTGGTTCATTTTGCTGTATGGCACAACATGAACCTGACCATTGTTCCTTGGTTGCTCTCCTCCCCAACCCCACTCTTGGCTTGGAGGTTTTCCATTAAGTTTCCAACACCGTTCATGAGTATGGCTTAACTTCTTACAATAAGTGCACCAGAAGTTATCCTTGTAATCACAGTTCTAGGCCTTTGGCTGACTAGGTCTCCCATTTTCAAAAACTGGTGCTCGTTCTACATTTGTGACTTAATTATTGCCACCACTAGCCACCATAGCCGAGTTATCCGTGTTTTGTGGTTCAAGCATCAGACCTCTTATGCTTTCCTTGCCTCGAATCAGTGCCATCACCTCATTAAAACACGGAACTTCTTGCTTGCCGAGAATTTGAATCCTCACTTGATCAAATTCTGGATCAAGTCCAACAAGAAAATCATAGACTCTATCTTGCTTGATGAACTCTTTTAGAATAGCGGCATCTTTAGGACACTTGATTTTTATCACTCTATAATGATCAAGTTCGTGCCACAAAGATTTCAATTGGTGGGCATATTTAGTAACAGATTTACTCCCTTGTTTTGCTGCAATCGTCTTCACCTTCACCTCATATACTTGAGCCGCATCTCTAGCTTTTGAGTATGTCCATTGAACCGCATCCCAAATATCCTTGGCAGTAGCCAAGAACATACATGTGTCACTAATCTCATGAATCATAGAATTCCATAGCCACGCCATAATCATGGAATCTTCTTCATCCCATGCTTCAAAATGAGGATCTCCTAGTTTCGGCCCCATACCCATGAGATGGCTGATCTTTCCCTTTCCCTTCAGCACGGCGCGGACAAGTTGAGACCATTTGAGGTAGTTTTTTTCATTCATCCTATATGCTTCCTAGATATTTTGCAATTCCCTGGGTTGTTGGGATCGAACAATCTTCACCGATTGTGTTGTAGTGGTCGTCTTTGCAACCTCCGACATTCTTCACGAACAATGATCTCTTGGCAATTAAGGCTGATCACTCGAAGAGGAAACCACCAGCAATGAAGGCTGGCAAAGGTAGAAATAAGAACGGAAACTGCTCTAAGAAATTTCAGCAATGAAGGCTTGAAAGAAAAAGTGCAAAAATACTCTGTGTTTGAACTAAAAAACATGGTAAAACAGGGTGCAAAGAAGCAATAGTATGGTCCCAGCAATGAAGGCCTGTGTGAAGAGGTTTTTAATCCCAGAAAAGAGCTTTAGGCTTTGACACCATGACACAAACTGAGAAACAATTTGTGGAAGAATTTTCTTTATTCCTTCAAATAATACACAAAACATTTGCTATACACATCAACCCTAGCAGCAGAAAAGGAAAATTAACTAACTAGGTTATATCAAATCCCATGATTTATGGGATATTCTAATAGAATAGGAAACTAACCAAATCAGCCTAATTCTAGGAATACAGGATGTTACAAAGTTTCCTAAAATAGATAACTTTACACGTATAGAATACAAGTCATTAACACATTTTCCCATAGTAACCTTTTATAATGGGATTTCATCCATAATACCCATATCGATCCAATCCAAGAAAATGAGCAAAATTACATAGCTCATAATCCATGGGCTCACGTCAAAGCTTGCTTTGATTTTGATGTCTCTACCTTGCATAGGCATTATAACATTGACAGCATCATGACAAGAGCAAATATATGCAAACTCAATGGTAAAGACCCAAGACAAGTTCCAGCAGAAATTTTTAATAGAAGATATCAATGGATGCCCTATGGAGAACATAGTCCTCTCATTGTTTAGCCCTACAAAATGGAATTTTCTCTGAGAACCTACTTTTAATAAAATCTTTGATGAGTTTTTATGGACAAGAATAGAATCTAGCAGATGACATAGACTGACAATACTCTAAGCTCTCTCTAGCATACATATGGTGCATGTGATGTGTCTGCAAGCTTTTCAAAGTGCATGTGATGTGTCAATAGTATAATCAATGTGTTTCATTAGAATGCATGTGAATGTGTCAATTGTAATAATACATACATGTCAGAGTGTTAGCAATGTTTATCCAGTTGTACGGTTTAGGTGAGTTGGTAAGGACTAGTGCTATGCCAAAACATTATTAGGATATGTGGAGTCTCATTCTCTAAAAAGGAGAACAAATGAACTGGAGAGGCATAACTAAAGAAGTGTCTCAACCTTGCCATTATCTGTAGTTCTCTCTTTTCAAATGGTATTTCCCTTCTTTTCAATTTGTAAGTCTTGGGTGTTTCTTTGTGTATTTTATGTGCTTAAATGTTATTATATTCTCCTTCAAGCAATGGTTTATTACCTTCCTAAGAGTTCTTCACAAGTTTCAAACTTGTATTTTGGACTTCTATGAGAATTTTCAAATTGAACAAGAGAATAGGTCCAATAGAGAGCACTATAGTACTCTCAAGTTTATGCGGAGGAACTAATATCAACCAAAAAAATATTGATGCTGCAATGAAAAGAAGTAATGAGCAGAATTCTTAGCTGCCAAGTTTCTATTTGGGTTGAGTCTTGAGTTTAGAATGATCCGTAATCAGATTATTGCTCAAGAATCAATCTTGTCCAATGTCCATAAATGAAGCATATGCTAGAACCCAATGAAATATCAAAGATTGAACCTGAACACTCAACTCAATGATAAGGGCGTTACATCTGAACTTGAAGGTGAAGGGTTCAAATTATAGAAATAGTCTCATCTTTCTCTTCCTAGACCCCCGATGGCATGGGAGCCTTGTGCACTGAGTGTTACAATATTTCAAGTCTAACTCCTCTTCACAAGCTTCATCCAGAGGGAGTGCAATATATCTAACTATGGCAAACATAGTTCAGGAGGGAGAGGGAGAGGTTTAGGCGGAGGTGGTGACTCATGCAGAGGTGTTCGCCATAGTAATATCCATGTTTTGCATGCATAACAACATACCATTGATCATTCTGTAGATCTCCATTGGAAACCGACTTAATGATGTGGGCCATAAATTATTTTGCTGATGGTCATTCTACATCAGATCCTCTTGAACACCTAACAACTATACAGTGCAGAAGAGCACTCTACTGTGTCATAAGAGAAGTATTAATGTCATAAGAGAAGTATTAACAATCTTGCAAGTATAATAAAAAAAACTACAAAATGTAGCCTTCTGCATGTAGTTTTACTGCTGACTTGAAGCAAACGTGCTGAATTCATAACTCATATAGGACTTTTAAGAAGTTCAATACCAAGTTTATCTTAAAGTTGTTAGCTTCTTCATAGTTTGAAAATAAAAATGACTACACAAAATTAGACCTTTTATGTTCATAAAATTAATGGAAAAATGCACCACCTCCTTTAAGGCTCACCAAAAAGATGAAAACCTCCTCTGACATTCAAAAAATGATATAAACTTTCCTTGACATCTAAACATACCGATACCTATCTCCTGTAAGTTGACCAAAAAATTATGAAAGGATTTGGAGTCATATAGTTAGTACATATTTCCACGACCAATGAGGCCAGTTTTGCACTGGCCAGACCCTGCATTCTTTTTTAAACTCATCCAATAACAGTATGTTTTTTTCAGCACTAGCGCTTCTTCTACCTAAACATTTTGGGGGTCAAATTCATTGTAAGACGAATATGCCATGCTGTCATAGCAGTCAGCTAACAGAGGAGTATAAGTGTCATCGTATTATTAGGGTTTGCATTTTTTTGAATATCAGTGTATTATGCTCCAAAATTATTAATCTGCCAAGAAAATTAAATGTTATGGTTTTACACAATTAGCATAAGCAAAGAAACTCAAAACTTTAATCCCCGACTTCACAAGACTACCTACAATCATAAAAACGGGCAACAAATTTCACATACCCAAAATCTCTTCAATCACAATTCCAAGGGTAGTCGAATCAAGTTCATCTTCAGTGATAATCCTTGAACCTGCTAAATCTGCCATTAAGGAAGCATTTGCAAATTGATGTCCCTCTGAAACATTTGGCGATGGTATCTACATAATTAAAGGAAAAGCTAATCTTATTAATGCAACACAATTAACCCGATTATTGACATTATGGAAAGCCAATACAGCATGCAAGATTGTCTCATTAAAAAAAAAAAAGACCAACTAATAAATATACACACAAATATTTCTCATTAATTACTGTCTTTGTTGACTCTACGAGTCCAATCCTGTTTTAATAATGACAAATCACTTGGTATTTGATCTGTGCATCGAGTTTGTGAACAGGAACTATATTAAGCATGCACGGAAAGATAATGAGTCATGGAAGCCTTCAAGTAAAGCTTACACATCTTGGCAAGTACCATGGAACTCAAAGAGTACAAGAATCAAGATACAAGCGGCAAAGTTCAAGAATCTCTTGGGAATGGGTATTTAGAGCTTATGTATTTACATTGTCATATGATTTATTTTGAAGCTCAAATATAACTTAGAGTGATTTTAGGTTTCATGCATTTCATGTATATCATTAGGGAACCTGTATGAACTTAGAAATGTTTTCAAATCATTGAAAAATATGTTTTATAAAAGACCCAAGAAGAGAATCAAAGCAGATTTTTAACTTAGAAAAGAAAATTTGAGAAAAAGGGGAGTTCGGTCGCCTGAACTTTACTTCAAGAGCCTGAAGAATAAGTTCGGTAGCCTGAAGATTAAGTGCAGTCGCCTGAAGAATTAAATGGAAAAGACAGAACCTGGTAGAGGTACTTCGGTCGCCTGACCCTAGAACCTCAGGTGCCTGAAGTTGTCACTTCAGGAGCCTAAACCCCAGTTCGGTTGCCTGAACTTGCGGGAAAGCCTAAAAAAATCAGATTTTTATTAAAAAACACGCGAGCTATCTGATTGATCCAACGTCTGAGATCAATCCTAAGGGTCATACACTATATATATTAAATGTCTAAACCCTAGAAAGTAGAAGAGACACACAAGAAAGAAAAGAACACACCTTGTTGAGAGAATGTTGAAAATCTACTCTTAGTGCTATACGATTGCTTACTTCTCAATCTCTAATCTTCAAGCTTTAGCAAATCAACTCAGATTCTCAAAGGGAACTTGCTTACTCTACTGTACTTTAATCTAGTATTGAGGTTTGATATTCTTAAGAAATTCTCATCTCATTGCTTGTTCTTGACTAAGTATTGAAAAGTTTTGATCTTGAGTGTATCAATTCATATAAAATATATTTTTGAGAAGATCATTACTTGAGAAAACTTATTTAACTTGGTTGATTGATTTTTGATTCAAGTGGGTGTTCTTCAAAGGATTTATATTTTGATATATTAAAATTTGATTAAATATCCTTGGTACTTATAACTATATTTCTAAATTGAGGGATATTTTCTGAAAATTAATATTCTCAGTTAGTGATAGAATACATGGAATAAAGATTTGTGATTTTGATTAAGCTTGTTTTCAAGACAAAGATTTTGTTAACGAGTTCACTTCAAACATACTTTTGCATCTTTACAAAAGTGAACCAAGAACCCTAGTTAACTCCGAGGCGTTTCAAATATATTTTAACTTGGGAGTTTTGAATAAATCGGGATTTGTGTGTTGATGCATAATTATTCATAAAACGATTGTATCATTTTCATACATTCACGAGCTTCAAGTTATATCATATGTTAATGTGTTAGGAATTTGAATTGTACTCACAAGCTTCTGTTAGAAGCATTGTTTTGAGTGTTATTTTACAGATTCTATTGTATACACGGTTGTGTGAACCAGTGTGTGAGGAGAGAGCTGTATCTCTTGTAAGCAGCGGAGTAGGAGGAAACTGTACTTCTTGTAAGCAGCGAATTGTACGGGAAGCTCCATCCCACTTTAAGGAGCAGGGCTTTTAGTGAATCCTTGAGTGGTTGCTCAAGGCGAGGACGTAGGCCGAGTTGGCTGAACCTCGTAAAATCGCGTTTGTCTTCTCTCTTCCTTTTACTCTTTATTTTCCACATTGTATTTAAATTGAGGATATTGCATGCATAGATAGGATTGCCACACTCACACAAAATTGAGCAACTAGAAGCATTTGGTGAACTTATAAGAAGTGTGTGAAAGAATATTAAGTGGTTTAATTTTTTTTTAATATCCAATTCACCCCCCTCTTGGGACTACAACTTAATCAACAGTCTTAATACCACACTTTAAGAGAACTCACAGTTCTAAACACAATATCCATATACCTTCATAGTAAAGCAAAACTTATTTTCTCGCTTCTTGGTAATATACCATGAATGAGATTGGGAAGTCTTTGATGGCCTTGTAGGCTAACAGCTCTTTTCCTCCTTGAACAAGGGGAGGGTTTAGGGTTCGAATCATGGGAAGTTCTAAACACAATATCCATATACCTTCATAGTAAAGCAAAACTTATTTTCTCGCTTCTTGGTAATATAACATGAATGAGATTGGGAAGTCTTTGATGGCCTTGTAGGCTAACAGCTCTTTTCCTCCTTGAACAAGGGGAGGGTTTAGGGTTCGAATCATGGGACTTGCAGTGCTGCCTTTGGGAGGGTCAAGATTTGGTCATGTCCTCCCACTTCTTCTACACATGAAAAAGACAAAACCCTTCTTCATCACCTTCATTTCATTTGTCCCAAGTTCTTAATCTATTCTCTGTCCTTTTTACATCAATGTTATTTTCTTTCAGCCATTTCTTGTCAAAATGCAAACTCCCTTTTGTGCTTGCATTTGCCTGCAACAAACTGCAGCAAAATCTTGTTATAAGGAAATCTCAAAGCTTTTGGACATTTAATGCCTCCACTGAGCTTTGGATGACCTTTGTTAATGAAAACAAACAAATATATATATATATATATATATATATATATATTGCATTTTCATTATCCTAATCATATTTTTTATTTTTTATTTTATTGAAGGACAAAATTAAACAGGTTTTGAATTAGGCTACTATTTTGTTTTATTTATTTTTTGAATATTAACCACAATGGTCTGCACTTTCGAGTTTTAGTTTCCATTTTTTGTTTCAAGTTTTTGTTTCTCACTTTAGTTTTATAATTTTTTGACACTAATACCAAATGACCCCTTGGTGGACATAGGATTCACTCAAGTCTCCTTCAAAGCTGTCCAATCTGTTGCCCTCCACACAAGGAAGGGATTATTAGCAGTGTCCTGCATCGCTCTTTTAGACTCTTGTCCATGGTTTTGAAATCATGGTCACAAGTAACGTCGTGAAATAGCCATGGGATGCGTAAAAAGTGGATATCACATAACGGGAAGCGGTTGTAGCTGCCGTGAATTTTTTTTATGCATGAACAACCATGCCAGAATTGAAGAATAAGCGTGGAATCCTTTCATACATTATTTTTAATGAATTTTAATTGCTTTTTTTATTCAGTCTACAAACACCTTTTGATAGGAAAAATGAATTTTATGTTAATTTTTAGTGTGCTGTCTACAGAAAAAATTCATTCCTTTTATACTTTTCACTACTTTAATGAGTAAAAAAATTAGAAGCCAATTAATTATAGACATAAAATGAGTCAATATGTGTACACATGAATTTCGTCAATACATGAATACAACATTGGAAGTTCACACAGGTCACCACCAAAAAGAATGAAGTAGAGGCTCTTTATAGTCTCCATCTTTATTTGAGATTGGGATTGGGAAACAGTGGCGAAAATCCTCCTTGACCATATCTTGAACCTGAACCTACCCATAAGTTGGGGTTGGGGTAGGCTTTGAATCATATCCATAACTAGAAGATATGGATCATGAGGTAGTGGATACACTAGATGAAAACTGCTATCATGAGATTTGTATGATGTGATGAATGATGAATAATCTAAACTAAAGTCTCCAAAAGTATGAACCACAACATATGAATCTTTAACAAAGTCATGAAATCAGTGTCAGTGAATTCTTTTGGGTTGCGCTCCATGACTCTTGCTAGGGCCAGCACAAGTACCACGCCTCCTGGGTTGTGAAGGTTGGTACTCAAGAGGACTATTTAAATAATAAATTTCACATATGTCATGTAATCCATAATAACCAAGAGAATGTGTTTGCTTACATATGCTGTCCCCATGTCATACCCATATCTTGTTTGGCCTTACCCATAATCATATCCCACCTCCGCTGCCACCACCACCATCACACCCCTAGCATCATTATCATCACTTTGTGTACTGAAAAGGACTTGAAATAAAATCCTGCACATTTAGTGGTGGCTGATCACCTCCTACTGCAATACCACTAACATCTTCATCCAACAAGTTTCGAAAAATATACACCAAGTTAATAGGGTTAAAGCTATCTCCAATTTCCTGCTAGCTTCTACTTATTGTTTGTCTTGACTTTAGTATTACATTGTAATCCACGAAAAACAATTTTTGTAGTCTCATGTATTTCAATATATTCCTTGTTTTTGTGTGGATGAGATTAAAGATGCTCCAATTATATTCACAATTTGAAGATAGTGTGGTCAGGCTAAGAACCCTGATCTCTAGTCTCTAAAGCTCGCGCACACATGCCATAGTAGATCCACCATTCGACTGCATTGAATAATTGAAGAGAAAAATATGTCAATATAGTGTACTAAAAATAAAATTTGAACATAAAAATGACAAAATATATCCACTTATGCACCATTTAGCTGCATTTACATTTTTTTGTTTGACTGCACTTCTAGCCAACAGGATTCCAAAAATCTCTTGCCTATCCCAATACAAATGGATGATTGTGTAAAGTATAATTAATTAATTAGATATATATACCATAGAAGTTCAAATATTCAAATAATTTATTATTCAATAGAATCAATACTTAATTAAACACCTGAATTTGAGTATCTACATTGGATACTAACTTGGTTATCACTTTTTTAACCCCATTCATGACTTCTTTAGCTACTTCAGGCGAGGGTGGAACACCATAAAGAAATGGAGGGTTCAAAAAGTATCTTGAAATTAAATTCATAAAAATATTAATCAATAAGAGTGTCTTAATGCAAGCACATAAAAGTATAGTATTTTGAATAATTTAAAATTTAAAATAATAAGGGCATTTTATTACACTTACCAGTTACATGAAAGTCTTTCTGTGACTAAAAACTCCACCCGATGAGTGTGAAAGTGCTCTCTAAATACCCTATTATTCGAATAAAATGCTAAAATGTGAATAGAAATCATTGGAATTAATGTGTATTCTTTAATTGAGTTTCTATTTACTTTCGGATACTCCTGAGCAGATTTTTATGTTTAATTTTAGAGTTTATAAAAGAGCAAGTCAAAACCGATTCAAATACAAAGGACTCTCATGGGGTTTAAGAGAAATTTGGATCAAGAAAAAAAAAAACAGAAAAAAATCACAAAAGGAAATTGCAAGAAGTCCATGTCCAAAATTCGCTAGGAAACAGCCTGGATATATATCTGTATTTTAATCATAACTCTCTCATTTGATATCAAATTGGCGTGAATCAAGTGGCGTTGGAAAGCTTACAGAAAGAGTTACAATTCACTATGAGATAGTATTTCTCTAATCCGGACGTTTACTAGGTCAAAAGTGAGCCACAATCCAAGCCCGGAAACCATAGGATATTTTTCAGCGTTTATTTTTATTATTCCGTTTTTAGGGTTTTGTGGAGGGACATATATAAGCTAAATTTTTTTGTGAAGAGGAGGGGGCTGGAGACTTGAAGGTTTTTTCTAGAATCTAGTTGTTTTTCATCTTAGTAAGGAGAACTAAATTCTCAAGTAGGGCTAGGGATGAACTTGCACACTAAATGGTATTTTCAATTTATTTTTAACTTATGTATTTTATTTTCAATTACTAAACTCCTTTGTTTTATCATTCTTTATTCATTGTTGATGTTTTTTTCTCTGAATAATCATAGAATTTATTCTGTTTATGGATTCAATCATGCTTTTTCTATTGAATGGATTAGTTCTTTGATTATGTTTGGATCAATTATTTATTTATATTGATTTACTTCTTTGCTGCAATATCGCTCCCTGAGTATACTGTCGTCGTTGGATTTTTTCAATAGGGATAATAATTTATGTATTCTAAATGTGGCAAATGATTTTTCAAAGGGTCACATTTGGATTAATTTTGGTTTATAAGTCTATACCTTTCGATTGGGAATTTTGTCAATTGAGTTCCCAATTTAGTTATTCAATGAATTAAGAATAATTAAAATACCAGATTTGTGCAAGGGATTCCTGACGCTTTACTGTTCGTCAAATTTGGGTACTTTTTCCGTTAGTCACTTTGCTTTACTTTAATTTGCATTTAAAATTAATCTTTGTTCACCATTAATTAGTTAATATTTTTCTTTAGTTTCTTTGTTCCTTCTACTATTCTTTTAATTTCTCTTTGTGGAATCGACACCCCAAAGCTATGCTACAACCAAGGTCTTAAATTTTGATTTTGACTCAAATTTCGAAGCTCCAAAAATACGGAAATTTTGACAGAAATTTCAATTTCAATGTCAATTTTGATTTCGATTTGAAAAAATAACTGAAATTAGTAGTAAAACATGGAATTCTTTGTGAAACTTTAGAAATGGTTAACAAACATAATAATATAAGTTTTAGGATGAATAATATATTACAAATTAAATACATCTATGTATTGTATGAGGTGGAAAGTTGTAAAATAGTATGTGTATCAAACATATTTGTAAGATAATATAGATTAAACATATTCAGTTAGAAGAAATGAAATTCGTAAATCATTTAAATATTATTTATTATACGAATAATGGTAATTTAGACATGAATGGTTAAATAAAATGTTACTGTAAGTTTATTTTTTCATATAATTTCAAAAGCATTTGTAATAATCTTTTGTTTCGATAAAATAAATAAAATAAATTAATATAGAAATTTCACTTCACTCCCAAATTTCTCCTTTGAATTCTAATGAAATTTCATTGTATAGTTAAAATTTCGACAAGTTTTGCTAAAATTTCGAGATTTCGATAAATTTCGGATGATTCGTTGAGATTTCGATGGAAATTATGCAATATGGAAATCGATTGCCATTTCAATTTCGAAGGTGATGGAAATCGGAAATTTTGAAGGAAATTTCAACAATTTCATGGAAATTTAAGACCATGGCTACAACTACCGCGTTATGCTTTGGGCGTAGCCAAATGTTGGCACCATTGTCGGGGAGATGGTAGAAGAATTGCGAGACAATTTTTCTTTTCAGCAGTTTGTAAAGGCAGTAACTTTCTTAGTTTGCTGCATCTTCATTTTATTTTCTTTTCTTTTTTGTATGCATCTTCATTTTTTTTTCTTTTCTTTTTTGTAGCTTTTTTTAGTGTTGCATTTTTCTCTACCTTACATGCACAGGTATAGGCAGTAACTTTGTTCCCCCTCTTTTAGTTTGCTGCATCTTCATTTTATTTTCTTTTCTTTTTTGTAGCTTTTTTTAGTGTTGCATTTTTCTCTACCTTACATGCACAGGTATAGAGACGCCTTGGGTCGGTTTGCTTATAGACCTGTGTCAGAGTCAGACTTTGATTTTTCTAATCATTTGTTTGATACTTCTTCTAATTCTGAGGAAATGAGTGAACACGGAGATCAACCCACTAAGGACCCTTCAGGATTACCTCCACCACTCTACACGCACAGCCATACCATCATACACCATGTTTCTAGCTAATACTCGCCAACTAGATTTTAAACAGGGTTGATACTGTTACTCCCTACTTTTCATGGCTTGGAAAATGAAAATCCATATTTGCACATTACGGAGTTTAAGTAAGTAGTTGCGAATTTTCATAGCCAAAATGCAACTGATGACGCTGTGAGACTTAAGTTCTTTTCTTTCTCTTTGAAGGATAGAGCTAAGAGTTGGCTATACTCGCTGAGACCACGATCTATTGGGTAATGGAATGAGATGACTCAGGTCTTCTTTAATAAATACTTTCCCCAACATAGACCAACACTTTAAAAAGGCAAGTCTCCACCTTTGCACAAAAGGACAGTGAGACTTTGTATTAGTCTTGGGAGAGATTTAAGGAGTTGTTGAGTATGTGTCCTCACCATGGGTATGAGAATTGGCGCTTAGTGAGCTATTTTTATGAGGGACTTACACCAAGAGAGCGCCAATTTGTGGAGATGACGTGTAATGGTGAGTTCTTACAAAAAGATCCCAATAAGGCCATAGAATACCTTAGTAAGCTTGCTAAAAAAGCTCACACTTGGACTGGACCTAGTTCTATTGAGAGCACAAATAGGTCACGGCTTGTAGGAAACGCAAATGGTGGTGGAATTTACCATCTCAGGGAAGAGGATAACCTAAAGGCTAAGGTTGAGATGCTCACTAGGGAGCTAGAGGTGTTAAAGACTAAGGACTTAAAGCTAACACATGTGACTAATCATGTAGAGTCTTTTGGACCATGTTTTGTGTGTGGCAGGGTAGATCACTTCACCAAAGAGTGTCCCACATTTGCCGAGATGAGAGGGATGTATGAGGAACAATGTAATGCCTTAGGTATGTACAAGAAGCCTTTTACATCTTTCTCCCACATTTGCATGCTTTTATTGAGGCACAAGGTAAGACTAACCAAAAGTTTGAATCTTTGATTACGCAGGTTGTTGAAGAAAACAAGGAGATAAAGAGAGCCAAGTGTCCAAATTGATGAGCTCCTTAAGCGTGAATGAGCGAGGTAAGTTCCCTTCTCAAGCTCAGTCCGCACCCCATGGTCAGCACATGGTGCAAGAGAATTTGAAGGATGTGAATGTCATTGTGACACGAAGTGGTAAGTCATTACACACCCCAACAACGAACAAATTAGAGGATATGGAAAAGAATCAAGATAGTAGTGATGCCGAGCTACCCAAGGAACTTGAGGTGACAAAGAGTCTTGTTGAGGTACCATTCCCTCAAGCTTTAAAATCAAGCAAGCGAACTCTAGATACTAACAATGAAATCCTACAGAATCTAAGGTTGGTAAAAATCAATCTTCCTCTTTTGCATGTGATTAAACAAGTTCCTACTTATGCAAAAGTTCTCAAGGATTTGTGTATAGTTAAGAGGAAGCAACATGTAAAGAAGACAGCGTTCCTGACAGAACAAGTTAGTGCTCTAATTGAGCAGCGGATTCCTCCCGAGTACAAAGATCCTAGTTGCCCAACCATTGCATGTAGCATTGGAAATTATGAGTTTGGGCAAGCTTTGCTAGATTTAGGAGCTAGCGTGAATCTAATGTCATATTCTATTTTTTTGCAGTTGGGGTTGGGGGAAATCAAACCAACCATTGGGCTAACCATTTAGTCAAAGTACCCCAGGGTGTGGTAGAGGATGTTCTAATTTAAATTGACAAATTTTATTATCCTGTTGATTTGCTAATCCTTGACTCTAGCTTTGTTGTTGATACTACTTCTAAAATTCCTTTGATTTTAGGTAGGCCTTTCCTTGCCACTACTAATGCTCTTATTAATTGCAAAAATGGGCTCATGAAGTTGTCTTTTGGAAACATGACTCTCGAGGTGAATATGTTCCATATTGCAAAACAGCCAGAAGATGATGATGAGGGCCACCAGACATACATGATTGACTCACTCATGGATAGGGGAGTTTCTACACCCCATAATTTTGACCCCCTTGAGTATTTTCTTGTTAATTAGGAGTTTGATTCTATCAGTAATCCATGTAATGTAGTTCATATTTGTGCTATTTTTGATAGAACTCAGGATTATGGCACTCGGGCATGGCAACCAAAGTTTGTGGAGTTGCCTAAGAAAGGTGAAAAACAAATTCTTTCAAGTGCGGTACCCAAGGTTGAATTGAAGCCTCAGCCTAAGGCTTTAAAGCATGCTTTCCTTGGTCCAGGTGATACTTTTCTTGTTATTATCTCATCTGAATTGTCAGTCTCAAGGTGAGAAATTAATTCGGACCCTAAGTCAGCATACGTCAACCTTAGGTTGGAGCATTGCTGATATAGAAGGTGTTAGTCCCCTAGTCTGTTCTCATAAAATTAATTTGAAGGAACTAAGACTCGTAGAGACCCCCAGCGTAGGCTTAATCCTACTATGAAAGAAGTGGTGAAGAATGAAATGTTGAAACTATTAGATGCAGGAATCATATATCCTATTGCTGATAGTAAATGGGTGAGTCCTACACAGGTTGTTCCTAAAAAGTCAGGTGTTACTATGGTGAAGAATGACCTGGGAGAGGTAGTCCTTACAAAATTTGTGACTGGGTGGCAGATGTGCATTGATTATAGAAAATTTAATGCTGCCGCCCAGAAAGACCATTTTCCCCTTCCTTTTATTGATCAAATTCTTGAGCGTGTGGCTGGTCATCCATTCTATTGTTTCTTGGATGGTTATTATCAAATTGAAATTGCATTAAAAGACCAGGATAAAACCAATTTCACTTGTCCTTTTGGTACAAATGCTTTTCGTAGAATGTCATTTGGATTGTGTAATGCACCTGCTACTTTTCAACGTTGCATGATGAGCTTTTTCAGTGACATGGTTGAAAATTGCATGGAAGTTTTTATGGATGACTTGACTGCTTTTTGGATCTTCTTTTGATGCATGCTTATTGAATTTAGAGAGAATGTTGACTCATTGTAAGGAGAAGGAATTGGTTTTGAATTGGGAAAAATGCCACTATATGGTACCTTCAGGTATTGTCTTAGGGCATATTATTTCTTCTAGGGGAGTAGAGGTTGATCAATCTAAGATTGAATTAATCTTTAAGTTGCCTACACCTAGGACAGTAAAGGATGTGAGATCCTTTCTTGGTCATGCGGGCTTTTATAGGAGGTTCATACATAATTTTTCCACCATATCTAGACCACTATGTGACCTCCTAGCTAAAGATGCCCCATTTGAGTGGACGCAAGCTTGACAGAGGCCTTTAAAACTCTAATTGGCAACCTTACCTCAGCACCCATAATGCAGCCACCTGATTGGACTTTACCATTTGAGATCATGTGTGATGCTAGTGATTTTGCTATAGGTGTTGTTCTTGGACAGCGAAGGGAGGGGAAGCCTTTTGTCATTTACTATGCTAGTAGAACTCTAAATAGTGCTCAGATGAATTACTCCACTACTGAAAAAGAGTTGCTAGTTGTAGTGTTTGCTTTGGATAAGGTTTGTGCTTACTTGATTGGTTCTCCTATTATTATTTTCATAGATCATGTAGCCCTCAAGTACCTTCTTACAAAGAAGGATACTAAGGCGCGACTAATACGATGGATTTTACTTTTGCAGGAATTTGACATCACCATCAAAGACAAGAAAGGAGTGGAGAACTTAGTGGCTGACCATCTCTCGAGGCTCACATTTGAGAACACCTCTGACCAACTGCCAATCAAGGATGATTTTCCCAATGAGCATTTATTTTCTATTACTTCTCTACCATGATTTACTCATATTGTGAATTATTTGGCTGCAAGTGAGATACCGGTGGATTGGAGCGCTCAAGATAAGAGGAAGTTCACAACTGAGGTACAATTTCTATTGGGATCACCCTTTTCTTTTCAAATACCTCTGACCAACTGCCAATCAAGGATGATTTTCCCAATGAGCATTTATTTTCTATTACTTCTCTACCATGATTTACTCATATTGTGAATTATTTGGCTGCAAGTGAGATACCGGTAGATTGGAGCGCTCAAGATAAGAGGAAGTTCACAACTGAGGTACAATTTCTATTGGGATCACCCTTTTCTTTTCAAATACTACCCTAACTAAATTTTAAGGCATTGTTGCATCCCTGATGAAGAGATTGCTAGCGTCTTAGAATTTTGTCACTACCAAGCTTGTGGGGGCCACTTTTCAATGAAGGAAACCACTGCAAAAATTCAGCAGTGTGGATTTTATTGGCCCACGTTGTTTAAGGATGCAAACATTTATTGTCGCTCATGTGAAAAGAGTCAAAAGTTAGGAGTTATGTCCTGTCCTAATATGATGCCCTTAAACCCAATTTTAGTGATTGAAATTTTTGATTGTTGGGGCATTGATTTTATGGGACCATTTCCTCCTTTTGGATATCAATATATTATTGTGGCAGTAGCTTGCAGGAGCAATGATAATAGGATGGTAATTAAATTTCTCAAAGAGAATGTGTTATCTCGACTTGGTACACCACGTGCTATCATTAGTGACCGGGGTACACATTTTTGCAACTGTTATTTTGAGGCTTTGATGAAAAAATATGGGGTAGTACATAAGATCTCTACTGCCTACCCACCCCAAGACAAGTTGGTAGAACTTGGAAACAAGGAAATTAAGAAAATTTTAGAGAAAACAGTCAATCCGGATTGCAAGGATTGGTTTTTGAGATTAGTTTATGCGCTTTGGGCCTACCGTACAGATTTCAAAACTCCTTTAGGCATGTCACACTATAGGCTTGTTTTTGGAAAGCCTTGCCACTTACCCGTGGAGCTCGAGCATCGAGCTTATTAGGCCAACAAACATTTCAATTTTGACATGAGAGAAGTAGGTAAGCTTAGAAAATTTCAGTTGACCGAGTTAGAGGAATTGAGAAATGATGCTTATGAGAACTCTAGAATCTATAAGGCTAAAATGAAAGCATTTCATGATAAAAATATTTTGAGAAAAAAGTTTAAGCCTAATGATCGTGTGTTCTTACATGATTCTAGACTTCATAAGCACCCAGGAAAACTTCAGTCTAGGTGGACCGGTACTTTTGTAGTGAAAAATGTTTTTGAAAATGGGGCGGTAGAAATAGAGGATCCTAAGGATGGTTGGATCTTTAAAGTAAATGGTCAACGCCTTAAAGTATTAATTGATAGGCAAGTTCCAGAAGTGGAAGACATTCCACTTGAGGATCCGGTCAATCAACCTTGACCACACCATGCAGTTATGTTTTTCTTTAATTGTTTTGTTTGTTTTGTTTTATTTTTTGTTTTCTCTTATTTTCTTTCTTCTCCTCTTTGTTTGTCGTGTTTTTTTTGTTCTTGTTTGCAAGTTAGTTTCATTTTGTCTTTTCAGGTTACCATTTTGGTGCTTAGCGAGCTACCAACGTCACTCATCAGGTGTATTCTACCCTTTTTAGCTACTCCCCATTCAATTTTGAGTCTTAAACATTGAGGACAATGTTTCATTTAAGTTAGGGGGTGTTGGTGGTGCAAATTCAGTATTTTAAAATGTTTGTTGGAACTCTATGGCATATTTTCATGTGTCAAAATTTTCACACGTGCATCCTTTTCACATGTGTACTCATTCTCATTCTCATTCATAGCCATCTTCGTGAATTCACAAACCCACCATAATCATTTTTCTTTAATTGTTTTGTTTGTTTTGTTTTATTTTTTGTTTTCTCTTATTTTCTTTCTTCTCCTCTTTGTTTGTCGTGTTTTCTTTGTTCTTGTTTGCAAGTTAGTTTCATTTTGTCTTTTCAGGTTACCATTTTGGTGCTTAGCGAGCTACCAACGTCACTCATCAGGTGTATTCTACCCTTTTTAGCTACTCCCCATTCAATTTTGAGTCTTAAACATTGAGGACAATGTTTCATTTAAGTTAGGGGGTGTTGGTGGTGCAAATTCAGTATTTTAAAATGTTTGTTGGAACTCTATGGCATATTTTCATGTGTCAAAATTTTCACACGTGCATCCTTTTCACATGTGTACTCATTCTCATTCTCATTCATAGCCATCTTCATGAATTCACAAACCCACCATAATCATTTTTTGCTGAAGCATTCAAAGAACCCCTAGTGCACTCATCCAAGCTTTGTGATAAGATGGTGGTTTGACACATGTAGCTAGAGAACTCTTTTGCTTAAGTATTCATGTGAGTTTTGGAGAGGATTGAGAGCCTACAAATGCAGTAAATTGTGATAAGCGTTCATTGATATGTTGAATTGGGCACTTCTTTTGAGAATATCATTACATGGTTTGTGGTAAGATGGCGGATATACTTGGGATATGACGAAGGTTAACTTAGGATCAACGTTTGAACCTTTCAAGCTAACCCTTTCCACCATAGACCCCAACGCTTGAGCCTTTCAAGCTAACCCTTCCCATCATAGACCCCTAGTAGCCAACTTTGAGCCAATAAACACATGTAGCTTTTTCTTTTCACATGCCCACATCATCCATGCCTCTCCACATTGGAGTATAGCCATCATAGACCAGCCCCCTAGTAGCCAACTTTGAGCCAATAAACACATGTAGCTTTTTCTTTTCACATGGCCACATCATCCATGCCTCTCCACATTGGAGTATAGCCTATACATTGATTTTTCTACCCTTTTTTTTATTTCCAAGTATATACTAAGTGTGGAATTTGCATTTACTTTCTTTTGTGTTGGGTTTCCAGAAAAGAAAAAAAAAAAAAAGTCAAGTTTTGGGTAGCAATGGAAGAAGAAGGAAAAGCATTATTATTCAATGAAAAAGTTGAAGAGTACATCAAGTGAGAAGTGTGGTATACTGAGATATTTAATAAGATTCCCTTTGTATGTATGTACTTGGAAGTTTTTGAATCCTTATCATTTTTATTTCATATAGCCCTGAACCCAAGCCATGTTACAACCTTTTGTGTTGACTGTCCTGATCCTAAGTAAGCTTTTGGAAAGAGTGGTGAAAGTCTCATTTGTTAGTGTTCCTATCATAAGATCAATGTTTGTTTGTTGCTTGTACATAATTGCCTAATTCCCCATGAGAGTGTGTACGCCCATTGTCAAGTCCATAGAGAGAGTCCTTACACGAAACTCTTTTATACTCGTGAGTTATGGAGTTGAACCTTTCGCTTGAGATGTTCTTGATGTTGCATGTGTCAAGGCTTCTGGTTAGATGGATATAGTTTGGAACACACACAATCTATGGATTGTTTTTAGGTGGATTGCTTGTGATAGGGTTATTGAATTCCTAAGATTGTTTTGATATGTGAATCTGGAAAATGTGAATTGATGGGCTACTTTATTATTTTCTTAGTCTCTTTCATCTCTTTTGCATAGATATTGCTAGGGACTAGCAATAAGCAAGTTGGGAGGTGTGATGAGTGTACGAAAGTGCTCTCTAAATACCCTATTATATTGGACAAATGCTAAAATGTGAATAGAAATCATTGGAGTTACTCTCCTAAGCAGATTTTTATGTTTAATTTCAGAGTTCATAAAAGAGCAAGTCAAAGCCTAGTCAAATTCAAAGGAGGACTCTCATGGGGTTTGAGAGCAATTTGGATCCAAAAAAAAATCACAAAAGGAAATTGCAAGAAGTCCAAGTCCGAAATTCGCTAGGAGACAGCCTGGACATATTTCTGTATTTTAATCATAACTCTCTCATCTGATATCGGATTGGTGTGATTCAAGTGGCGTTGGAAAGCTTACAGAAAGAGTTACAATTCATTGTGAGATAGTATTTCTCTAATCCAGGCGTTTACTGGGTCAAAAGTGGGCTGCAATCCAAGCCCGTCCAAGTCAGAAATTTGCTATGAGACAGCCTGAACATATTTCCGTATTTTAATCATAATTCTCTCATCTGATACTGGATTGGCGTGATTCAAGTGGCGTTGGAAAGCTTACAGAAAGAGTTACAATTCATTGTGAGATAGTATTTCTCTAATCCAGACGTTTGCTAGGTCAAAAGTGGGCAACAAACCAAGCACAGAAACTAGAGGATATTTTTCAGTGTTTTTTTTTATTATTCCGTGTTTAGGGTTTTGTGGAGGGACATATATAACCTAAACTTTTTTGTGAAGAGGGGGCTGGAGACTTGAAGGTTTTCTCCATAATCTATTTTTTTTTTCATCTTAGTATGGAGAACTCTCAAGTATGGCAAGGGATGAACTTACACACTAGGAGACAGCCTGGACATGTTTCCGTATTTTAATCATAACTCTCTCATCTGATACCGGATTGGCGTGATTCAAGTGGCGTTGCAAAGCTTATGGAAAGAGTTACAATTCATTGTGAGATAGTATTTCTCTAATCCGAACGTTTACTAGGTCAAAAGTGGGCGACAATCCAAGCCCGGAAACTAGAGGATATTTTTCAGTGTTTTTTTTTATTATTCCGTTTTTAGGGTTTTGTGGAGGGACATATACAAGGCTAAACTTTTTTGTGAAGAGGGGGCTGGAGACTTGAAGGTTTTCTCTAGAATCTATTTGTTTTTCATCTTAATATGGAGAACTAAATTCTCAAGTATGGCTAGAGATGAACTTGCACACTAGATGGTATTTTCAATTTATTTTTAACTTATGTATTTGATTTTCAATTCCTAAACTCCTTTGTTTTATCATTCTCAATTCACTGTTGATGTTTTCTTCTCCGAATAATCATAGAATTTATTCTGTTTATGGATTCAGTCATGTTTTTTCTATTGAATGGATTAGTTCTTTGATTATGTTTGGATCAATTATTTATCTATAGTGATTTACTTCTTTGTTGCAATATCTCTCCTTGAGTGTAATGTCGTCGTTGGATTTTCTCAATAGGGATAATAATTTACGTATTCTAAAAGTGGTGAATGATTTTTTCAAAGGGTATAATAATTTACATATTCTAAAAGTGGTGAATGATTTTTCAAAGGGTCACATTTGGATTAATTTTGGTTTATAAATCTACACCTTCCGATTGGGAATTTTGTGAATTGAGTTCCCAATTGAGTTATTCAAAGAATTAAGAATAATTAAAGTACCGGATTTGTGCAAGGGATTCCCGACGCTTTACCGTTCGTCAAATTTGGGTACTTTTTCCATTAGTCACTTTGCTTCACTTTAATTGCATTTAAAATTAATCTTTGTTTATCACTAATCATTTAATATTTTTCTTTAGTTTCTTTGTTCCTTCTGCTATTCTTTTAATTTGTCTCTCTGTGGAATCGACACCCCAAAGTTGTGCTACAACTACCGCGTTATTCTTTGGGCATAATCACCACTAATGATCAATTATTGTCCAATAAATCCTTGTAGAATCAACAAATTTTTCTAAATGGCCAGCTTCCCCTATATATTGCCTCAAATATGAAACCCATGGTTGGTTTTTCACCCCCATCAACCCAATTTATGAACTTTTACCAAGGGTTCTTGCAATTTAATTATGTCTAAGGATTTTTGATGAAACTCTTTCCCCAAGATAATTCTTCTTCGCATCATATAGTGGGCTTGATTTTGCCATCTCAAACCTTGAATTTTTTCCAAGCATTTGATGTCAACATTTCCCTCAAATTTTGTTTGTGTCTAATAACCTCCAAGGCACTAAACTCGGTGACATATCAAGTGATGGCGGGATGAAGAAGTTGCCTATTATTTTTTAATTTCTTCATGAAATTCATTGTATGGTTGTAATTTGTAAATAAATGAGGTTATTGTTCTTGCATCTTCTAAGACCTTTTTTTTCACATTACTTTTATTACCAATGTTCTTCAAGAATAAGGTCTACACCATTAGTTGCACATGTTATTCAATAAAGATTGGGCCTCCTTCGCATTAACAATTTCCCTCCAGCCCTCATGCAACTTCATGATCAATCACTACTTGAACATTTTCCTCTCCAATCTCATCGACAACCTTATCCATTAATGTCAACTGAAATTGTAAATTTAATAATTATTGTTACTACTACCTAATTAAAAATGTACAAATTTATAAAATTGTTTATGTAGACAATGAAAATTAAAAAATTACCTAAAATAATATTCTTGCCTTGCGAAACATGATGCCTCTATTGCAGTAAATTAAAAAAATTATTATGTGTTTTCTAGTTCGTCTGGACCAACCATCACCCATAATGGTTTAAATCATTATGATACTCTTGCTTTAAATAAATTTTAGACACCTTATCGGGCGATTGACCCTTCATCAAGGATAGGCTACACAAATGGAGAGTTGACTACATATGCTAAAATCTTATTATAAATTAGGAATTTTCCCACTACATTTTGTAAGTTACCCCTTAAATTTTTTAGGAGTTTAATGTTGATTTTTGGTTGCTTGACACTTCTACTTCTTTCAAGAACAAGATCCATAGCCCTTAGTCTAGCTTCAAAGCACTAACAATCACAAAGACACAGAAAATTACGTAGTTCGGCAATGCCTACATCCACGGGAGCAAACCGTCGACGGTTTCAAGAAGAATGTAAACACTGCCCAAAACCCCTACTAAACCGCCGCACCCTGATTTCCTTTCATACTTTCCCTTAGAATATGAGCCAAAATTCACAACAAACTCCACCTTGGCAAACATATGCCCCTTAGGAGAAATCGAAAACATGAACCCGCTGCTCCAACCTTGAACTTGGGACGTTAGGCTGGGACCATCTCCTATCTAGCAACTAGAGACAAACACCAAGTCCAAGCAACGCCGCTTGAACTTGCCAATGGCAGCTTCGACTTCTACCATCAACCCCGATACAATTATAGATGCAACAACCTAAGACTTCACCCTAGGCTTCCAACAAAGCCTTCCCATAACAGTAAACACAAACGCTGCTGCAAGCCTTCTATCACCAAAGTCCCCTGCATAGTCTTCAACAAATCTCACAACTGATGGTTCACTCTGTTGCCTGCCAAAACACCCCATTGCACAATCATGGTGAACCTTTGACATATCCCAGACATCACAACTCATCTTTGGGTACCGAGTGGTAGACATTCCATATTGATCCACAGAACCCTCTTGAGACAGCAAACAAAGTCTCCCTGTGGTTCTATCCATGAAGCCACCCTGAGATAACACCAATCTCCCTGCAGCCTTGTCTATGTGAATCTTCAAACCAAGACCCTTATTGGCTGTACCCAACACATTCATGTCAAAACCTTTCAACAGAGTTCCTAACTGATAAGCCTCAGTCAAAGCCTTCCCAGCCAATAACATGTCATTCACACACAACAGATACATCACTCCTTTGCATCTTATCACCATCTTTCACACTGGAAGCCTCACCAACTCCCACCCCTGGTTCATATCCAATACCTCCATTTCCTCCACCATAACACTTATCCATCTATTTTTCCCTTTACCATGCATTGTAACTTGAAAAATAGTAGAAACCTTGCTGCTGGTAATAATGAACGCATAAAACACCAGAATGCCAATCTATACTTGAGTGGTAGTTTGACAGTGCACATGGGCCCATTGTGATCCTACTGCTCTCCCGAGCTAAAACTCCCTGCAATATGAACAATGTCATTTCTGCCCTAATTCTATTGCTGCACTTGCATCACATGCCCATTTAAACAATGATACTATTGACCCGAGATAGAACTCCTCGCATTTCTGCCCTAAGTATCTAACTCTGCATGAATTACATGATTGTTGCTACTGCTGCAATTTTCTGGCATTTGTTTCTCTTCCTTTTCTTGAGTACGTACACAGCCCCATGGCTTTATCACCAAAAGTCATGTCCTTGATCACCCCTTTGTTTGCCATGGGATCACCCAGCTTGCACCCACCTTTCTTATACCCCAAAAAAATGTACTGTCCGAACATAACACTAAGCCTAGATCCTCTATCGCTAGAATAGTGCACCAGTGAACATCCACTCACAACAAAGTTGTCTACCGCAAAACTTGCCCACAATTCACCTGCAATTCTCCCATCCAGTGATACCTTTGGTGATCGGTCACATGAGAAACGCGTCATACTCACTAACTTCACCAAGAAGTACCCTGCAAGCCCTGCATATAACCTGTCCTGCTCACAAAACTTCCTAAACAAAACCAGCGTACTCAGTCCCAATGTCTGACCTGAGGATCTCTCTCCCCGTCTGGTTCTCCACCTTAACCACAAGTTAAACCTAGTAAACACCTCAGAATTGTGCCACATGAGATAAACCAAGACCTTTCGTGATAAACCCACAAAAAACATATGTCTGCCCCATGATGCTATCCTCACTGGTCCCCAAACATCTGAATACATGTAGTCATCCATAGTCATCCATATGCCATAATCGCATATGCCACAGAACATCTAACTCAGATTTACTCAGTCCCAATGTCTGACCTAAGGATCTCTCTCCCCGTTTGGTTCTCCACCTTAACCACAAGTTAAACCTAGTAAACACCTCAGATATGTGCCACACATGGTTTTAAATAATGGCCGTTACGTAGCATAACAGCCGATACGTAACGTAAATCAAGGGCTCCGAAACCGATACGGGCCGATAATGCGGTTCGAAAAAAATTCACAGCTGTTACGGCTCCTTAATGGTCCGTAATGGGCGTTACCCCTACGTTACACTCCGTAACAGTCTGTTACGGACCGTTACATGCCGACAACTTGCAGAATCTCCTTTCTGCTGCGCAGCGTTCCTTTCCCCCTTTCCCGAGTCCCAAGCACCCATCTAACATTCAATCTACCTAAATCTAACATTTAAAGAGCAAAAAAACTTACTTGCAGTTTTGTTGGCCGAGCCGCCGAAGCTATAAGAAGGCTTCACGCCTTCACTCCTTCGAAGCCTAAGCTGATCTACTCATCTTCGCAGCCTTCGTTTCCTGAATGCTAAACCTAACTAAGTTCTTCGAAGCTTGAGAGTGGCCGAAGGCAGCTTCATCCGCCAGTCGTCGCACTCGCCGCCACCAGCCAGCCCTCTGCCAGTCGTCGCACTCGCCGCCACCAGCCAGCCCTCCGCCAGTCGTCGCACGAAGCTTCGAGGCTCCTCCATCCTCCGAGTCGCCTCCTCTCTCTCGGTCTCACTCAGAGTCTCAGACTCTCTGGCCTCTGCTCATCTCGCGTATGAGATAAGCTTTATTTCAGTAACACTCAACACCCACAGCCACATCTTAAACATTTAATTATGTTTTTTTTTTTAATTATAATTTATTGTAAGTTATGTTTGTTAAATTGAATTAAAAAAAAAAAAGAGTAATTTAATAGAGTATAAAGCTTTAAAATTTCAGATTCATTTAATATGCAAATTGGTTCCTAAACAATTTAAGCATGTCATATTCAGTTTTGATTAATATACTTTTATTCATTCTTTACGTATTCTTTCTTTCCTTTTGGTTTCATTGCATATAAAATATATATTATTTTAAAATAAATGACTATGACATGGCATTCCAAAAATAGGGAGTGGACAATTTCTCATGTTCTATTTCTATGCTATTTTATATTTGTGAGTAAAACAACATTTTGCATAATTATTTCCCCTAACAGCATTTTTTTCTTGTAAATTATTATATTCATATACAATATCAATTTCATTTATATGGTATTGCATTAACATTTTTTGAAAGCTGACACCGTTAGTAATGGTATTATGGTTACAGACTTCCAAGATACAACATTAGTACAAAAAATACTCTTTTCTAGTCTTATGGCTTGCCCATAAATGCAGCTCTTGTTTTTTTTGCTTTTCAAAGATCAGAAATCTCCCACATCTTAAACTTTTTATTATGTTTTTTTTTTAATTATAATTTGTTGTAAATTATGTTTGTTAAATTGAATTAAAAAAAGAGTAATTTAATAGAGTAAAAAATTAGAAAATAGTAATAATTATGTAAAATAAAATTTTCTTAATTTATAAATATTTTAATTGTCTTATATTTTTTGAAAGGTAATTAGGAAAATTTAGTTTCATCACATATTTCCTATTTATAAATATTTTTTAAGTTTTAAAACATCATTTTGACCTTAAATTTAAAATTAGGTAAAATAAATCGTTACATGATCTATTTTTTGTTTTTAGTTATCAAATAAAGTAAAAATTGATAACTTAATAAAAAACATATTAACCTAATAGTTAATATATTAATAATTCAGATTTTTACTAATTACTAGTTTACTACTGGAATTTGTAGAAAAATTTTATTTTAATCCATAAATTGAGAAAATGCTTAAAAAATTAAATAGTCAATTTGTACTGTATGGATTTCTATTAGTGATGCTGTGATGTATATAAAAAGTAAAGCAAGTTTTTTCCACCTTTAAAATTACAATGTTAATTTCTTATAGTTATAAATAAAAATAAAATCAAGTTATAAAAAATAATGAAATATCTTTTTAAAGATAAAGGAATATATATTTTGTAATAAAATATCTAATATTTTATAATTTTGCTTATTTAAATATCAAAATAAATTAAACATTACTTATTATTTTTAATCAAATATTATATTTTATTTTTACGTAATAAGTATTTAAAATTAGAAGGACTATTTAGTACTTATTATTTAATATTTACTAAATTACTAATTATAATATTATTCCTGTCATTTTTTTTAGAAAGGTTGTAACTTTGTATTTTCTCTATGTTTTGTGTAGAGATCATCAAATTAAGTCTATCAATATGTCACGTGATAGAGGAAATGAGAACTTACCTAGTGAGGATATTGGATGGCATTTTGGTACTGCGGTGGACAGTAATAGACATGTTATTATGTGTAAGTTATGTGGGAAGATAATTAAAGGGGGCATTACACGCTTGAAACAACACTTGGCACATAAAAAAGGTCAAGTAGCTGGATGCTCAAATGTGACCACACAAGTCAGAGAACAAATGATGAAACATCTACAACAATATGCTGAGAAGAAAAGAGATAAACAAAAAAGGCAAGAAGAAGCAGAAGCCCAAATTAGAGGAGATTTTGAGAATTTGAGCGATGAAGAAGACTTGGAAGAAGAAAGTATGAGATTTGCTCGACAAGAAAGCATGGTAAGAGAGACAAAGATTTCGAGCAAGAACATCTAAAGAGGGTAATATTTATGAAGAGGGAGGTGGCTCTGGCAGTGGTGCTACCAGTGGTTTCAATAGGGCAGGAGTTCGATCTTATAGTGGTCGAGAAGCTGGAGGTAGTGGACGACAATGGATCAATCCTGATGCCCCTGAAGCTAGACTAAAGGCAATGAATCCTATTTTAGAAAGAAGTTAGAGTGCGAAACAACCAAAAATCAACACAAAGTTACTAAAAGGTTTAAGAAGTAAATTAGGAAAAGCAGTTGGAAAATTCCTAATTTATAATCGGATTCCAGCGAATGTAGCTAACTCTCCATTTATGCAGCCTATGCTTGATATTGCTGCAGAGGTTGGAAAGGGGGTGAAGGGTCCATCACCCTATGAGATATCTGAAATTTATTTGGAGCAAGAGTATCAAGAAATGAAAAATTATATAGCTTCTTTTGCTGAAATTTGGAAGGAGAGAGGTGTAACCCTTATGTGTGCTGGTTGGTCAGGACCAACTAGAAAACACATTATAAACTTTTTAGTTTATTGCGATAGAGACACCGTGTTTCATAAATCAGTTGATGCCTCAGATATACCAAGCAGAACAGCTGAATATTATTTCAGGTAATTTTCTAATTTTAATTGTATATGCAAATAGTATTATGAACATGCATGTTTTTAATTAAATAGTAGCAATTATTGAATCTATAATTTCTTTTCAGATTAATGGACGAGGTGGTTGAAGAAATTGGAAAGAAGAATGTTGTCCAAGTAGTGACTGATAATGAAGCTGCAATGAAAGCAGGAGGAAAATTATTAATGCGGAAGAGGCCCAATCTCTATTGGACAGCATGTGCAGCTCATTGCATAGACCTTATTCTTGAAGATATTGGTAAGAAAAGTAACGTGAAGAAGGTCTTAGAAGATGCAAGAACAATAACCTCATTTATTTACAACCACACATGGACAGTGAATTTCATGAAAAAATTCACAAATAATAGAGAACTACTTCACCCTACCATCACTCGATTTGCCACAAATTTCATTGCTTTGGAAACTATTGTCAGGCATAAACAAGCACTAAGGGAAATGTTTACATCTGATGCTTGGAAAAACTCAAGATTTGGGATGGCAAAATTAGACCCAGCATATGATTCAAAGAAAATTATCTTAGGCAAAGAGTTTTGGCAAAAGGCCTCTGATATAATTAAAGTGCAAGAACTCTTAGTGAAAGTTCTTAAATTGGTTGATGGTGGTGATGAAAAACCAACCATGGGCTTCATATACGAGGCAATTGATAGGGCAAAATTGGCCATTCAAAAAGATTGCCGGTTTTACAAAGACTATTGGAAAATTATTGACAACCGGTGGAGTTTTCAGTTGCACCAAGATTTGCACGCTGCTGGTAAGTGTAAATCAAATACAATTTCTTATTATTTTAACTTTTAAATTATGCATAGTTGCATTAGAAAACTATTGATTAATATGTTTCTAAATATAATTGTAGGGTATTTTTTGAACCCACAATTTCTTTATGGTGCCCCACCCTCTCCTGAAGTTGCTAGAGAAGTCATGGATGGAGTTAAAAAAGTGATAACCAAGTTGGTACCCGATATAGATACTCAAATTCGGGCTATTAATCAAGTAAGTATTGGTTCCATTAAATTGAATAATGAATTGTTCTAGTATTCTGTAATACTTTCAAGAATAATTATTAATACATCTAATTAATTAATTATATTTCACAATCATCCTTTTTTAGTTGTTGCTATATCGAGATAGGCAGGAGACTTTTGGAATCCCGTTGGCTCAAAGGGCAGTGAAACAAACAAATCCTAGTAAATATGGCTATATAGCTAAATAATGGAGAATGACTCTATTTTCTCTCTTTATGTTCAAATTTGACTTTTGAAATATACGCTATACTAACATAAAACTTTTTTTAATTATTCATGCAGCTGAATGGTGGATTCATTATGGCTTGTGTGCTCCTGAGCTCCAAAGAATAGCAATCAGAGTTCTTAGCCAGACCACATCAACTTCGAACTGTGAGCGTAATTGGAGCACCTTTAGCCTCATTCATACGAAAACAAGAAATAGATTAAAGTACATGAGACTACAAAAACTTGTTTTCGTACATTACAACATGAGGTTAAAGTTAAGACGTACAATGAGAAGAAGCCAACGAGAAATTGAAGAGGGTTTCAATCCTATCAATTTGGACTACATTTTCGAAGAAGATGATCCTTTAAGTCAATGGTTAGAGGAGAGAGAGACACCACTACTTGACGGTCAGGACAATTCAAATTGGTTAAATGAAGAAGTTGGTGGTACTACAGAAGGAGGTGATCAACCACCAATAAATGCGCATGATGATTCAAGTTCAAACCCTGAACGTACACAAAGTGATGACAATCTTGGTTTGAGCCCACCAAGTGATGATGATGGTAATAGTGGTGCTGGAGCTGGGGTTGCAGTGGTGGTGGTGGAAGCGACGGTGTAGAATATAATTATGGATATGACACAAGGACATCATTTGCAAGGGATATAAATCCTTCTGATCCTTATGGACTACATGACATACCTGAAAATTATGACTTGGGTATTCTTCCAGGGAACCAATCTTCACAACCCAGGAGAAGGAGTGCTCGTGGTGACCCTAGTGATTCTACTGAAGATTCATATGGTGTGGTTCGTAGTTTTGGCGACTTTGGTTTAGATGGTTCATTATCACAATCATATGGATCTCATCCAACATATCCACATTATGCATCTTGTGACTCACATTTTTATCCTGGTGGATCAGGAATCTTAGGATCTAGTGAGTCTTCTTCTACACACTATCTGGAGCCAGCCCCCGCCCCAACTTATGAACATTATTTAGGAGGATTTTCATCACCAGTACATTTTCAAGAGCAACAACGAAATGACACAAACTTGGGTTTATTCAACTATGTATTTCCACAAGGATGGGGAGATAATTTCCCATCCCAATCTCAAGATACAGATGCAAATCGTGAAGACCCTCCACGTCATTCTTTTTGGTAGTGACATGTTTTATGTTATTAATTTGTAATATTGTATAAATGTATTTTCAACTATTTATTGATATTTGATATTAATCACTTTTTGAATTCATGTATGTGTAATGTGTATATTGAGTAATGAGTCTATTGATTCATTTTTAGTAACTTTTATGACTTTAATTAATTGATTCTTACATTTCTACATCTTTTTACTCATTAAAGTAATGTAAACTATAATAAAATATGCTTTTTTTCGTAAACAGCGCACTAAAATTAATATAAAAATCATAATGCCTATTAAAAAGCATTTGTAGGTTGAATGAAAGTCTTCAAAATTCATTAAAAATCATGTACTAATGGATTTCATGCTTATTTTTCGATTTTGGCATGGTTGTGCATGCGTGAAAAAAATTCACGACCGTTACGCCAGCTTCCCGTTACGTAACACCCGCGTCTCCCGCGACCCGCGACACCCTCGACCATTTCGCGACGTTACCCGCGACCGCAATTTCGAACCATGGTGCCACATGAGATAAACCAAGACCTTTCGTGATAAACCCACAAAAAACATAGATCTGCCCCATGATGCTATCCTCACTGGTCCCCAAACATCTGAATACATGTAGTCATCCATAGTCATCCATATGCCATAATCGCATATGCCACAGAACATCTAACTCTGATTTTACAACTGCAGCTCCACCTACAATTGTAACACCCTGCAATGCATAGATATTTTCCGCTACCTTTTCTCCTTTCATCACTATCGAGTCGCCTTCACATACTTTTATTTCCCCACTTTCAGACTTGTAACTATACCCGTTACACTCTTAAGTGCCCAATGAAACTACATTCTTCCTTAGCGCCACAGAACATCTAATTCAGATTCTACAATTGCAGCTCCACCTACAATTGTAACACTCTGCAGTGAATAGATATTTTCCGCTACCTTTTCTCCTTTCATCACTGTCGAGTCGCCTTCACATACTTTTATTTCCCCGCTTTCAGACTTGCAACTATACCCTTTGCACTCTAAAGTGCCCAATGAAACTACATTCTTCCTTAGCAGGTACATGCCTTACATCACAAATGGTTCTTACAACACCGTCATACATTTTAATTTTGACATTTCTAATACCAATTATTTTGCATAAAATATCATTTCCCATCAAAATACAACTAGCATTAACTGACCTGTAGGTGTCGAACCATTTTCTATTTGTTGTCATATGATAAGAGCATTCGGTATCTAGGATCCAAGAATCATCCGTGAGGCACTCCAAACCCGATGAAACACATAGCATATCACCATCACTGCTTTTCGAGTTTCCTTCCACATTTGTAGATTTTGACAGACCTTACTGATTTTCAGCAATCCCATTCTTCCACTCCGAACATTCCCATCTTATGTGCCCAATTTTACCATACCTAAAATACTTCACAACCTTCCTCTTCCCGAACTGCAACCAAGATCCGCTCCGGGACTTACATCTCCCATGTTCTTGGTTACTTTTCACCACAAGCCCTTCATAATGTGAAACATCATCATTGACCATTATTCTTCGATGAAAACCGAGCAATGCGCTTGTCACCTCTTCCAAATTCAGGCATTCCTTGCCCCATATAAGATTGGTAACCAAATTCTCATAAGTTTGAAACGCAAGTAGGGAGTTTAATAGCATTAGCACCTTATCTTCCTCCTCGAACTTTACATCAACACGCACCAAATCACTCACAATCTGATTGAAAGTGTTAATATGTTGGTTCAAATCCGAACCCTCCACCATCTTAAGCCAATACAACCTTTGCTTAAGAAAGAGTTTGTTCAATAAAGACTTAGCCATATACCAACTTTCCAGTTTACGCCAAACTACTGCCGGAGAAGCCTCATTCATGACGTGATACAGCATGTCATCAGCCAAACACAAACAGATGGTTGATATTGCTTTTGCCTCCAACTCATTCCATGTTGCTTCATCCATACTTTCTGGTTGATTTCCATACAATGCCTTCACCATCCCTTGCTGCACCGAGAGATCCTTCACCCTTCACTGCCACAAACCAAAATTATCGGTTCCATCAAACTTGACAACGTCAAATTTCACAGATGAAGATCCAGAGGTCATTACAACAATGTTGTGATACCAATTGTTGTGTAAAAACCCCCAAATATGCACAGAGAAATATATATATATATATATATATTTGTGTAAAAGATCAAACACACACTGTAGCAATAATAATCACAAAGACGCAGAGAATTACATGGTTCGACAATGCCTACATCCATGGCAGCAAACGGCAAGGATTCACTATCTTCTAGTGTAAATTAGAAAAGTAATACAAGAACCCTCTCAATTCTCTCTACAACCATCAACCAACACTTGACTCTCTATATACAACGTATTCTATGTATAAGCCTCCTCAGAGGTTTCCCCCCAAAACCCAACCGTATTAACGTCCAATTTATTCAAAATTTGAAATTTGTGCTCGCTGTCCCGAACCAAACCATCGATGGTTTCAGGTAGAATATAAACACTACCCCAAACCCCTACTACACTGCTGCGCCCTGATTTCCTTTCATGTTTTCCCTTAAAATGTGAGCCACAATTCACAATAGAGACCTTGCTCTTTATTAACATCTTTTTGGAGTTTTCATGATGTTTTTTTACCAACGATCTCACCTTTTTAATTGCTCAAGTGCGGCACCCAAGGAATGGTTGTTTGATGCTTTGTCAAGCAGTTTATCAATGGTTATTGAGTTTATTGGGTTAGAAACTGTGGGAGTTGTTGTGTTTGATTCAATGATCTAATTCCTTCCATATATCAAAATATCAAGTTGTTGGACATGTGTTTTACTCAAAGATCCAATCTTTGTTTAACCATGCACTTGTGGTAATTTGTCAACTGTTGTTCAGTGTTAGTAACAATCATTGGTGATTTTCTTGGCGCAGTAACAGTGCTCATAAGCTGGTTTTTTTTTTTTTTTTTTTAGGCTGTGGCAATGTTATATAAGTAAGTTGGTGATTTCTCCATGGTAGTTTCAGTAGTTCAATTCTCCAATTGTTTCAATGTTGTGAGCAAGGTCTTAAATTTCGATTTCGATTCAAATGTTGAAGCTCCAAAAGTTCTGAAATTTCAACGGAAACTTCGATTTTGATGTCAATTTAGATATCGATTTGAAAAAATAATGGAAATTAGTAGTAAAACATGGAATTCTTTGTGAAACTTTAGAAATGGTTAACAAACATAATAATATAAGTTTTAGGACTAATAATGGAAATTAGTAGTAAAACATGGAATTCTTTGTGAAACTTTAGAAATGGTTAACAAACATAATAATATAAGTTTTAGGACTAATATATAACAAATTAAATACATCTATGCTTTGTATGAGGTAGAAAATTTGTAAAATATTATGTGTATCAAACATATTTGTGATAATGTACGTTAAACATATTCAGTTAATACAAATGAAATTCATAAATCATTTAAATATTATTTATTATACAAATAATGATAATTTAGACATGAATGGTTATATAAAATGTTACTGTAAGGTGTTTTTTTTTTTTCATATAATTTCAGAAGCACTTGTAATAATGTTTTGTTTCGATAAAATAAATTAAAAGAGAAATTTCACTTCACTCCTAAATCTCTCATTTGAATTTCGACAAAATTTCATTGTATAGTCAATTGAAATTTCGTCAAGTTTTGCTAAAATTTTAAGATTTTGATAAATTTGGGATGATTCGTTGAGATTTCGATGGAAATTATGCAGGACGGAAATTGACTGCCATTTCGATTTCAAGGGTGACGGAAATCGAAAATTTCGACAAAAAATTTGACAATTTCGTGGAAATTGGCTGTGAGTTGCTTTCTTGGGGTTGTGTCTGAGTTTCTTAGTGTTGTGGTAGTCTTAAACTGATTTATTTGTGACTTGTTCATGGTTGGCCACCTTGTTTGTGGTTGTTCCAATTGTTCCAAAAATTAATCTTACGGTCCTTTGTTTGAGTTTGCAAATCCCAAAAGTACGGTTCCTTCGTTAATCACTTGTTTGATTGAACTACGTACTATGACTATATCAAAGGAGTATTCAAGGTTTCTACAGTATTAGTCGTTTCAACAAGCATCTTCTCACATTGTGTCTTTTGCCCAAAAAGGTAATCCTACAATCTGTGTCATATGGTATCATTCCTACTAGTCCTTGGCTCCGCTACCATTAACCATATAACAAGTGCAACCAACTTCTTTTCTGATCTCCAATATCCTAAAAATCTACCTCAAGTTACCCTTACTGATGGGTCCACTACTGTTGTTAAGGGGATAGGAACAATAAATCCTACTCCTTCCATCTCTCTTTCTTCTGCTTTATACATTCCTAAATCTCCTTTCAATCTCATGTCAGTCAGTTAGTGACCTCACGAAGTCACTAAATTGTTCTGTCATATTCTTTATTGATTCAGTGGTTAATTAGAATCTGAAGACGAGAAAGACAATTGGCACATGACGTGAGGCTCGTGGACTTTACTATTTTGAGTCACCTTATACTATTGTGCCTCTAGTCCCCTCGTCAAATGATCTTATTTTCCGTGATTTGTTTGAAAAGGTAACCACACTTGTACCCAACATCCGATCTCTAATTTTGTTTGTTATGATTTCTTGTCACCCTGTTGCTCTTCCAAAACCTATTTATGAAGCCTTATCCTATGAAGAGATGCATGCACCACATGATCCACAACCGAGTATTGTATCTTTGTCTGTGGTAATTTGGTGTCTTGGAAAAATAAGAAACTAATTGTGGTGGCCAAATTGAGTGTTGACTGTTGAGTCAGAATACAGGGCTATGGCACACACTACATGTGAACTAGTTTGGTTGAAGAACATGTTGAAAGAACTAGGTTTTCCACATTCTCAACCTATAGAGTTGATGTGTGAGAATCAAGTTGCTATTCATATTGCCTCCAACCCTATCTTCCATGAGTGGACAAAGCGCACATTGAAGTTGATTCCCATTTTATTTGAGAGAAACTTGTACAGAAGCTCATTACAACCACTCATGTGACGTCCGAGTTTCAGCTTGCTGATTTGTTCACTAAAAGCCTTGGGAGGTGCTCGGGTGAAATTCATTTGTAACAAGATAGGAGCAAATCCTCCAACTTGAGGGAGAGTATTAATGGTTATTTAGTCATTTAGCATTATTATTAATTGTTAGAGTTTGGTTTGTAATAAGTGGAAGTTAGTAAAGGTATTAGTCATTCCTATTGTACTTTGACATATATTATAAATAGAAGGAGAGAGTAAAGGTATTGTATTAGTCATTCCTATTGTACTTTGACATATATTATAAATAGAGGGAGAGACCTATCATTGAGTTCAAGTCTTCCATTTTACCCAATTATTCAACAGTATTATTTTGCAATTTTATTATTTTATTCATATTTTGATAATTTTATTTGATTCAAAACGAAAATGATCATTTTTTTTAATTAAGATTTTAATTTGTTTTAACTTTACAAATATTAACCAAACAAGTAGTTGGTTGGTTTTTAGTTTCTATTTCTGGTTTTTGGTTTTCATCTCTGGTTTGTGTTTTCGTAATCTTTGACAATGATACCAAAAAGCCCCTAAGCTTTTCAATTTTAAGTGGTAATCTAACTCCTATCTTTCTTCTTTGGACAATCTTTAGCAAAGTGTCCTATCTTGTGCAGATGAAATGGCTCTTCTTCTTGCCCCTCTCAAGCTTATATATTTAAAAATGGCTTTTTTCTTGCTAGGACAAGAGCAATCGTTGCTGCGTTGGCATTTTTTGAGGAGATCATGCTGCACCTAACTTATTTCCTATGGAGATGATGCTACCAATGAATTTCTTTTGGTTGCATAGTGTCTCCAAGGCAATAATGAAATATGGTAAAGCTCTCCTAACAAGCAAGTTTGGAGTGCAACTCCTTTGTTGTTTGAAGCTTTGACATCCCATCACCTAACGGATTCATAGGGAGCTAAGAAAAGATTGTTTTAGGTTATACATAATACTACTGATGGTATCAAATCTTATGGACATACAATTATAGTGCCTCTCCAAATGTTTCCATCTGAAGGAACAACTTAAAAAACTATTCCCAAGCTTGGTCAATATAATGATAAACATATCCAAAGAATTGGGTATAGATGTAAGACAATAGCCCTTCAAGCACTCTCCAAGGTTCATCCATGATTCTCATAACCCTACAAGGTTTGTCCATTATTCTTGTAACCTGCTTTATAGCCTTCGTTATGATTTGTCAATGACTTTCTGCAAAGTAGCTTGAAGAAGCTGCAATTCTGCTATGCACCACAAGAACATTCGATTAGGTGGAATATCTTCGAGAGTGAAACCTTGTTTGGTCTTTGCTGGTCAGCTATGGAAGTGTTGAAAGGACAAAGAAGACTCTTTCAAACTATGGATCTTCTACAATTGGTTCTATGGTGGTTCTTGCATGAACTTCTCTTATTCTTTAGACTCATCAGAAGAAAATTTTCCAAAAAGATTTCTAGGATAAGGGAGAGTTAAGTTAAAATGGTTGGGCATAGATTTTGAGGAATGAGGAATTAGGGTTTGAATTTTCAACAAGGAAACAATCAGTTGGAATTTAGAAGAACCTCCAATTTAAGGGTCAGGTACAGCTAGCTCGTGCCCTATGGTTGGCATAATTTCAATTGAGAGATAGTTGGAACTTAGAAGAGGCTCCAATTTGAGGGTAAGCTATAGCTAGCTTGCGGTTAGTGGTTCTAGTTGTGCTTGGCTATAAGTTTCTCTGAGGATTGTATGGAGGTGTATAGTTCCTCTAAGAATTGTAGATTGCTTACTCTGAACCTGTTGATTGTGAGATCTACTTTAGATAATGGTTGGAGCTGATATGGTAGTTTTTGGGAAGGATTTGATAGACATCACGAAAACAAATCTATAAAGAGGGTTGATAAGCTTGGATATATATGGATAACGGGGAACTTCTGTTGCTTTTCTCATAAAGAGAACCTAGTTAGGATTGGTGGAGGTGTCTTGTCCTCTCTATCCTCCTTTCTAGGCAATAAGGAAGCCAATAAGGAGGCTTGATTGAGGTTCTTGACAGTACTAGCAATGGTGTAATCCTTAATCAAGTCTAGAAAAATATCCTGAAGTCTTGAAATAATTGTAGACTATGACTGGAATACTAGACCTTTTCTGCATTTCCTGCTAAAGGTCATCTTGCCTTGAGAGTTTCTATTTGAGCATATTGTTTTGAGCATGTGATTTTTCTACTTGCCAATTTACTTGCTTCATATTGTGTGTCTGATAGGGGTTTGGGTTCTTGATTTTTTTGAACATGCTTAGTTTCGTGTTTTCTTGTGATACTCAAAATCTTCCAACTACAGGAAGTCATCACAAAGTAGAACTGATTGATTGAGCGGTCATTTGTTCATGTGAAGATGGTTTGGGTTGTATTGGAGGAGTTGACTGGGCAAGATGAAATTTCTTGGTGGATGACAAAGAGGACTTTTTGATAGTATGGGGCTAACTGAGGTTTTAGAGGCAGCTTACACATGGAGAGAATATCAGGGCTTTCATTTCAAGATCTTGGATAAAGAACATAGTAAAAACAAATTTCTCATGGTTCATCATTAAGGCATGCTTCAAATGTACATTATGTCCCAATAATAGTCGCTTGGCTCAGGGTCTTTAATAGACTATAATTGAAACTGACTTGAATGCCTATCAATGGACTAACTTGAATGGCCTAACAACGGTCTGACTTGAATGGCCCGTCAACGGTCCATCTTTCTTGATCCCATTGATTTCTAGGTTGAATGTTATAGGGAACCAAATAGAGATCTGAGCAAAGGTTATATTGTTAGACAAGAATACTTGATCATGATAGCTCCATTTTTCTTTTTCAAACAAAAGAGGGACCAAAAAATTGGATCAAGTTGGAAGAAAGTAAGAGTAAGAAGAAAGTCTCTTCATTAGATACCTGGGATATGGATGGAAGTAGTCAACCTAGAAGCTTGTACATATTCTCTGACTTGCTTGGGGAACACAATAGAAATTTGAGCAAAGGTTGTCATTAGACAAGAATACTTGATCATGATATATCCGTTTTTATTTTTCAAATGAAAGAGAGACCAAAAGACTGGATAAGTTGGAAGAAAGTAAAAGTAAGAAGAAAGTCTCTTCATTAGATACTTGGGATTTGGAAGTAGTCAACCTCTTGTACATATTCTCTGACTTTCTTAGGAGATGAGGGACCAATGGGTTCTTTAATTGTATGGGCAAAAGACAAAGTTCCCCATGCAATTACACTGTAAGGATTGGTTATAGGAAATTGTGTAACTGGGATTGTACTATTTTCTAGGATTCACTTTATGTCATATGGGAAATTTGACTTATTTGACAATTATTAGGGGAGAGAAAAAGACAAGGGCAGAGAAGAAAGTCTACGAGGATCTAATGTCATATTCAAGTGTATTTATCACGAAACCCTTGGGTTATGCGACTTCTTATACTGTGACTCTTTGTGCAAAAACACTGTAACACATAGGACTTTAAAAGGGGGGCCATTATCCATTTCTATTATCACAAAATTGCTTAGGAATATTTTCCACCATACAAGCTAGTTTTCTGCTGTGGGAGATCTGTCTAAGTGGCAATGAGCATACTCGTCTAGCCAATGAATAAAACCTACTAAACAAGAACCTTTAGGAAACACAGGAGAAATGATAAATCACTTAGCTAATTAAGTTGTCATACAAGCTTTACTAAAATAATAGACAAAGTAGACAAGGATTAAGAAAAAAAACTAACTTCGTCACTGTGGTGAACAACTGAATGCTTGAAAATGGCCTAAAAACATCCCATTCTAAAAGTAACTAATTAGATAATTCATTAAATGAAACCAACAAAACCATTAGTCTATTAAATGAAATTCATGATCTTCAAAGATCAAGCGATCACTAGAAAGTGTAATAATAACATCAATTATTATATAATAGCGTTAACACACACAACAAATTTAATTTGGTGGAGTATCACTATACAAAATATGACAATCATGCCTCGAGCACAATATATCAATAACCGCAATAAGCTCCCTTGACCTTTGAAGAAAATGAGTTTCATTTAGTACTTAAACCAAGAAAGTATTGGAGTTTTGAGTTGCATTAATCCCCAATACAATGCATCAGCACACGAACCATATCTCAGGCAATGTTTTAAATAATTTACAATTGTATCTACCTCATGAAAATAACAATTATAATATTAATAGGCTAATTAAATGTTAAGAGCACCAAGCAATTAGCATTTTAAATGGTGACATTGTCAAGATCATCTTGTACTCATTTTTTTGTTCTTTAAATCAGTATCACTCTAACACAAATTAACAACTTTTCTAACGTATTAAATCTTTTTATGCATCACTAACGTCAAATACAAGAATCTGTTAATTTAAATATTACTAGAGAATTGTTCAAAGCTATATCATTGAGATTTGTGTACTTGTATACTTGGTACTGTTTGACAGTTTCTCAATGACTCTGGTTATCTATTTAGAGTGCCCAATTATCAACAAAACTACAGCATGCAATTTGTTAAATTATATTTTTTTCAGAAGATTATTGGCTCATAAATTATTAATACTACCACATTAAAAAAACAGCCACCATATAGTGCTTATCAACAAGAAACTTGTGGTAATAGAATATCAAACTACCAGAACTGAAGGTTTTCCTGCGGCCAAGATCTCAGAGCAAGTCATTGCACCAGCTCTTGAAACAATGAGGTCTGCAGCTGCATATGCCAAATCCATCGAACGCAAGAACCTGGATCAAGATATACACACACACACACACACAAACAAACATAAATATTGATCAGTGCATACTCATTAAAACAAAGCAGCTATCTGAGATCTCCAAATGATGCTCTACTATTTAAGAAGGCAGAGGCTTTTATCAGCAATAATATGCATATCTAAATGAGACTGCATGAGGCATGCTTGAACTGTTTGAAACAACAAAGAGAAAACATCTACTTTATGGGGTTCCTTTGTCTTCCCATTATGACATGCAGTTTGAAAATAAGCTACTACAGTGAGAAACAAATTAAGCAAGGACATACAAAGCAAAAAGGAAGACCTACGGTCTCAAAAGCACATGAGGATGAACCTTAACAAGGCTTTCCATTTCGTCAAATGCCTCTACCCCAGTCTGCCAAACGAGAAACCAGTTCTTGTGCTCCAACAACATCTGATGATACAAATTCAAGATTGCAATGTTAATAGCATGAGCACCTAAAGATCCCCCAAGAACCAGCACAACCTTCGCTTTTGAATCTCTTGCCTTTTCCGATTTCGGAAAGAAAAGCAATCTGGCATCTGCTTTTGACACATTTTGCCGCACTGATGCCCTAACAGGGTTTCCAGTCACTACATACTTGTTCTTCTTCGGAAAACAAGCAATGGAAGAATTGAAAGCAACAAAAACCTGATCAGCAAAGTATGAAAGAACCCAATTCGCAATCCCAGGTACCGAATTCTGTTCCTGGATTACAAGTCTCAATCCTTTAAAGGCAGCAGCCAAACACACAGGAAACGAGACATATCCACCTGTCCCCACAACAATATGGGGGTTGAAATCGCGTAACTTATTCCAACTTTCAATCAATGATTTGAACAATTGGTAGGGGAAAAGGAGGTTTCGTAGGGAGAGGGGCGGGCGAACCAAGGGGACGGCCCGAATGGTTGCAAAATCGTAGCCGGCCGAAGTGACTGCTTTGCTTTCCATGCTTTTTGGGGTTCCGAAAAAGAGGATTTGGGTATTTGGATTAATGTTTTTGAGCTGGTCCGCAATGGCGACCGCCGGGTATATGTGACCCCCGGTGCCACCGGCGGCAAACGCGACCCTGAGACATTCGCCGGTTTTGTTCTCGGCATTGCCATTCTGATCAGCAGTTTGATTTGGAAGGGAGCAGCAAAAGGTCCTAGGCGTCCTGAAATGAAAACACGGAGCTTACACAAATGGGGAGGTAAGAGAATCAGCAGAAGATTCTAATGATGGGCATAGAGAGAGAGAGAGAGAGAGAGAGAGAGAAAGAGAGAGAGAGAGAGAGAGAGAGAGAGAGAGAGAGAGAGAGAGAGAGCTTGCCTTGGATTGGAGAGAGAGAGAGAGAGAGCTTGCCTTGGATTGGTTGGGACTGTGAGTAGAAACGAGGTAGGAAGAGAGCAGGAATTTTGCATGCTGGGAAACTTGGGAGTGAGCAAGAAAGGAGAGACGGAGGCGGCCATCAAAGGCAAAGTTGAAGCTTTGAGAAGTGCATGAGTGAGCTTGCTTTAAGTGTGCAGAGAGTCCAATGTCAGAAGGAGACGTTTACCCCGACAGTGACCTCTGCGGTGAGGACGACCGTCCTCGGTACTAGTTTGGCCATGTGGCCGTTGAAGGCGATAATTTTGTTCGTAACCGTTGCTCATTTTCTTTTTTAAAAAAATATCTCACACCTTCAAGAGATTCCACGGAAAAAAAAAAAAAATACTAACATTCACTCAAATCTTAAAAATCTCATATACCTTCTCCAAAATTAAAAAATTTACACATTTTTAATATAGTATATATATATATATATATATATACACTAAAAAGACAAACTTTTTCTTTTTATTTGACAAAATTACAATTTTTTTTAAATTATAAGTGTTTTAAAAATTAAAAATTAAAAATTAAAATAATTTATAAAATTTTTGAAATTGAAGAAGAGATATGTATCTTTTTTGTCAAACCTTAGATAGTATTTGAAAATATGAATTTCGAATCCTATATTTGAATTTAGGTGAATTTTGACAAATTTATAATTTTATATTATATTTTATCAAAATCCAATGCAATTTCAAATCTAAAAACATCTATAAACATAAGATTTAATTAAATTTGTATCTTTTGTTTGAAAAACTAATAAAAGACATAATGTGATGAAGAATTTTTAGATAAATTGCACTTACAACTATGATTATAATCATATTTAAATCCTCAAGTTTTACTTTATCTACTAATCACTTTATGATTATTGACTAAATGCAATGTGGTCTAGTGTTGCTCAAAAGAATTTGAAAATTTAATTGTGCAAGGACTTTTTGTTGACTTGGAAAGAATAATTTAAGCTCAGTAATTAGGGTTTGTTTGAATATGAATCGATCCAATTAATCCATCACAAACGATGGCAAATTACATGATTTGATAACCAATACCTTTAAAATTAATTAATTAATTAATTAACATGATATAGAGGGCGATAAAGAATTTTTTAGTAAATTTCACTAAAAATCTTATGACTATGATTATAAGCATACTTGAATTTTGAAACTTTTTTTGTTGTATTGATGATTCTACAATTTTTCTAAGTATAATGTAGTCATGCACATCAAATGAAAAGAGAATTTGAAATTTTTTTTCCTAATAATACAAAGGACATTTTTCTAACTTGGAGCACAGACTCGGAGAAGGAGCTACTAGTTGGAAATTAAAGTCGATCTCAACAATTAGGATTTGCTTTAATTTGAATCATTCTAATTAATCTATTATAAATTGTAGAGACCCGAAAATTTTAATTATGAATATAATAAAGGAAAAGGGAAAAGAGAAGGAAAAGAAAATTTGGAAAAGGGGCATCAGCAGGGACTCGTCGACGAGCGCAGGTGGAAAATTTAATTTATGAAAATAATAAAGGAAAAGGGAAAAGAGAAAAAAAAAATTTGGAAAAGGGGCATCAACAAGGACTCGTTGACGAGGGCCCGGTGCTCGTCAACGAGGAGATCCTGAGAGTGGGAATTTCATACCATTAAGGGTTTGTCGACGAACCCATTAGTTTCAATGACGAACGTCCTTCTTTAACTCGTCAACGAGTACACGTGTTTCGTCGACGAGGACACATGGCCAGCAATCTATATATAGGCTAAAATCACATTTTCAGCGGAAAAATCACTCTCCCTCACTTTCTCTCTCTAGGTTTCGGCCTAACCCCCTTCTCTCTTCGATTTCGGCTCCGTTTTAGCCTGATTTGGCGATCAGGAACCATCACGAGTATCTAGAGATGATTCTCTAGAAGTTTATCGGAGCTAATTGTTGATTTGGGGTACTAGGACACCACTCCAAAATCAGGGTAAGGAAGTTATTATTGAGTTTTTCTAATTATTTAAGGAATATGGGTTTAGGAATGTTAAATAGAGAATGTTTTTAGGGTTAATGTGACTAGATTAGGGTTTATAAATACAGGGGTTTTTGTGCATACGCCGCAGGCACAGATTAGGATCCCTGCGGGCTTATTTTCAAGAATCAGGTCAGGGAAATATGTTATGCCAGTTATTTTAGAAATTTTTACCAGTAAAATATTTTATATATATATATAGTTATGTGATTTCAGAATATGATTTTTGGGATAATTTAGAAGTATAACATTGTAGGCATGAAATTATGTATTTTTAGAAAAATTTAGAAATCTAGATTTCAAGAAAAATCCTACAGATTATATATATTTCTTATACAGCCGAAAAATACAGATTATAGTATATGAGTTTTATTTAATTGTGTGGCATAAGAAATATCAGTTTAGTACAAAGTTTTATACAACTTTTATAGTTCCATGATTATACAGTTTTTATAGAACCATAATTATTCAGATATTACAGAACCATGAAATATAGATATTACAGAATCATGGTATGACATATATTATAGAATCATGATATTTCATCTTATACGAAATCATGGTTATTTCAATTTATACAGAATCATGGTTATTTCAGTTTATACAGAATCATGGTAAAATAGTAATATACAAACATAATATTATATAGTATCAAATCCTTAATGGATTAGAACAGATTATAGAGCACGGTACCGTAGTTAATGCAGTATAGATAGTGCAACCACACATCTCAGATAGAGTGTGGAATGATAGTCGATTGTGCCCAGAGGAGAGATGAAGAGCTCCTTGGTAGTCAGGATTAGGTTGAGCGAGTCAATCATACTATAGAGGTTTACAGTTTGACTTAACCTAGTAGGCCAGTCAGAGTTAAGTCTTGCCCACAGGCCACACAACCCATGCATTCGGGGTCAATTCATGTATACAGTTATCCATCCAGGGAAGTTTTCATAGTTATATATGTATGTAGATTTACAGAAATCAAGATTTATCTATTATAGCTAAAAGTATGATTAAATAGAAAATTCAGAAATACTTGTATTTTAAGTGACATAGGTGTGAGTTATGATATGCCTTACCCTAAAATGTTATCTCAGTTATAGCTTGATTAGTAAATGTATTATTCATGTAAACTCATTTGTCACGCACTGGTAATAACATATTTCGTCTTACAGAGATGTGTCTCACCCTAGAAAATCAAACATTTCAGGAAATCCAGACCGATGGGCGGAGCGAGCTCCAAGATAGAGGGGACTTTAGTACTGCCCTAGCTATAGGATAAGTGTTTTATTGGGAGATGTATTTTGAGTAGTCCTTAGGAGTTCTTGTGGATTTTTGGGAGATTTATATGTATATTTTTGGGAAATACTGAAATTCTGGTATTGTAAATAAGGTCTAAGTATTTTATGTTTTTTGCTACATAGAAGGTATAATTTATGAATAAGTATCCTCGGTACCACTTTAGGTCCGGGACGTTATAGTGAAAATCATTATGGGTATAAAAGTAATAAATGTTGTTGCAAAAAGAATATATAAAAAAAAAAGGTAATAATTTTGGGGTCATTTCAAGTTTGGTATCCGAATTTAGGTTGCTAGGTTCTGTAAACTTTAGTGTACAGCGAAAAATAATACTAGAGTAGAGGATTGGATTTTGATGAGGGTAGAAATGGGTAGACTGAGATTTTGGCAAGTCAATGTGGGAGGTTAGGATGAGAATTTAGGGTTCTATCAGCAGAAACTTCGGGGTGGTTTTTGTGATTTTCCTATAGTGACGATTTTCCGAAAGTCATGGTAAGCTATCGTTGATTTTTGTTTCCAAATGGTAAGACTAAGCCTTAAATTAGCGGATTGGTGGTATGAAGATACGTTGTGATTCTTAGTAGATTAAGGCAAGAGCTGTATTATGAAGTTAGGATTCTTAGATTATTCTCGTCTTAATTGCAGGATGGACCCTGGAAATAGTAATGCACACGTCGGTGATGGTAGTGATGCGGGGCCTTACAGTATAGGTGGCGGTGACTCTGACCAGGTGTTGCGCAGTGTAGCACAACAAGTGATGGCAAAAATCACACGGAACAGTAGATAATAGGGCTACCCACTAGCTGATGAGGGTTGCACAATCCAGTAGTTCATGACTCACTCGAAAAATGAGCAGCTCGGAAGCTATACTAAGTATAGGAGTTATTTCGTGTAATATTCAGCCCAAAGGCTAGATCATCTCCTCGGGTTTAATCTCAAATTTTACGTTCTTCCAATCAAAATTAAAAAGTTACTGAACTCAGTTTAGATTCAGGATTTTCAGGATTGTTTGAAATTCTTTTGACAAATTAAACGAACACACAAATTAAACCCTGATCCTAGCATGCACTGAATTAAATAACAAGAATGAAAATCCTACGTCTAATCAAGCAGACATTGAAACACGGGTTAAACTTAGGAATAGAAAAGATGGTAACTTTAACACGTAATTAAAACACGCAATAATGAAACTCACACAAACACAAACGCGAACGATAAAAACCAAACCTTTAACAAAATCAAGAACTTGAACCAAAATCAAAATTTAAGAGCAACCAAGAACTCGAACAAAAATTAAATTTTAACGACTTGAATAGTAACTAGACACAATAACAAGATTAAAATTTAAGGAAAATTACTAATCTAACTTAAAAGAAATATTTTTTTTTTTGTATTTTATTCTTTTCTTTACTTGAGAAAATAAATAAATACATAAACGAAAATAATAATAAAATACATTAAATAATATTCAAAGTTTAAATTTTTCAATAAACCTCAATAAAAATAATAATAACATTTAACTAACAATAAAAGAAAAGAAAAGAAGAGAGAGAGAGAGAGAGAGAGAGAGAGAGAGAGAGAAAATGAAAGTAAGTAGGGCTGGGCGTGGGGATGGGTGCAGTGGTTGGAGGACTCAAGTATGCAGGAGAGTTGTGGCTGGTGGCTCGGGTGGTTGCAGGGACAGCAGCTGGAGTAGCTGGTGTTGCTGGCCTTCTCAGGGTGGTGCTAGTGTTACAGTGGGGGGGAGGTCTCGGTTGGAGCAGCTTTTGGCAGAGGATGATGGAGCTGCAATGGCTAGCGGTCTTGACTGGGGCAGCAGCTGGGGCTTGGAGCAATTACAGCAGCGGTCTCGGGTGGTTGGCCAAGGCTGTGGCTGAGGCAGCAGCAACTGAGAGAGAGAGAGCCAAGAGAGAGAAGGAGGGAGAGTAAGAGATTGAGGTAGAGAAGGGAGATGAGAGAAAGGGAGATAGGGAAGAGAGTTCTATGTTTGAGATAAGGAATAGTCGAGGAGAAAAGGAGAAGAAGGGAAGAGAAGAGGGAAGATGAGGAGAATGAGAGTTTAGAGAAAAGAAAAAAAAGAAGAGGGTGATGCATGGGTGCGCGGCTGGAAGAAGAAATATAAGGGGAGGGGGAGTGAGAGCCCTATGACCCAGCGCACAGATTACCCGACCCGGCTGCATGGTCGGGTCACATCAAAGGTTTTGTATATGTTTTTTTTTTTCTTTTTCTTTCTTCTTTCTTCTTTTTATTCATTTACGAACGAAGCCAATCTTGACCCCCCTAAAGCCCGTATCTCTCGAAATTTGAAACACAAAAGTTGTAGGTAATCTTTTCATATTTCTCCAGGATTTCGAATAATCTCGATTGAAGTTCAAACGAAAAAGTTATGTTTGAATTACAAACTGGTGCCAGTTTTAGCTCTCGATAATTTTTCTACGATAAAAGAATGCCAAAAATTCATAAATTGCTCCATAAAACCCATATATTATATATAGAACACCTTGTTAAAATATTTAGAGTAATTAGGCATTTAATTAAAAATATAAGTCATAATGTACGAATTAAAATGCCTAATTACACAGTTTAAGCACGTAATCACACCCCTCCAACTAACGTTTTATTAGTCTCTAGCAATAACGTGAATGAATTTCAGGGCAGTATCCACAATTACTAACTCTAACAAAAATGAATTTAATGCACATGCGATACAACCATACCGTTTCACATACAAGAATATAACTGAATTTCACAGGAGCTCGTTCATATTCAATGCACACAACTCCGAAGCACGTTACTCATGCTAGTTTCATCATTATATAGCATTTAAGAATAGTATACTCACATGAAGTTATCCGACGGTACAATTTAGAGTTAATGCGGTCATATAAGTTCTAGTATAAATAGACGAAATCTCGAGGTCTGTGTGATGTGTGTGACTCATTACATCTAGGATACCAGTGGACACCTACAAAATGGTCGTTTTAACTTAGCCTAACTGGTATACCCTAAAAAAAAGTCAAAGAAAATGGGTTCACTCGTCATATGTGAGGAGGAGTATCACGATCAAACATCCCACATATTGAAAGGAACAAATGCTAAGTATATGGAGTGGACTAGTCTGAGAAGGATCTAACCTATCTATGAGGTGTTGGGTCCTTCACCCTAACATCTTCTCACCGACTCGCCATGTCCAACCGAGACCACCCTAGATCAACTTATTCACAAACTTGGCGTGAGTACATCTGAGGCATTAAACGATTGAAGAATCTTCATATGTGGAGAACATGTGTCGTGTCCTTGACTTTTTTTTTTTTTTTTTTTGTGGTATTTCTGTGGAACATGCATTAGCATTTCATTTCATATGCATTTTCATTTCTTATTCTTTCTTCTGCTTATTCTTCAATTTCTCTCTTTTCTTGGTCAATTAGGACAATCATTACACTTCTTTTGTTGTCTTCATACCATCAATGGGAATTAAGCTTGAACGGTGGTCCATGAACTAAGTCTATTTCTAGGGGTGACTCAGCCTTCACATCTTGAGTAGGCTACAAGACCTATGTTTCTATCTCCCCACTAGATGTCACCTCTAGGCTAGCAAATCAAAAACAGAGACTAGTGTACAAGGAATCGTCCAGAAGAAAAGAGAATTGAGTTTATGAACTCTGATTTGATGTTAACACTCAAAAGGAGGATAAATAGCTTAAGGATATCTCACAAGGTGTCATAGTCGCCACGGGTGTTCTCTCAGTGCTCACAAGGAACCCTAAGTGCAACGAATCACGTGAATGTGTCTATTCAGCCCCATGAGACATCGTGTAAATATAAGAAATTATATAGCTCGATTAACATGAGTGTACTACTAATCAATTCTTCATGGAGTTACAAAGTCATATAAAGAGAAACTACACATAAATGACTCGAGTGTGTAATTCTTAGGTTATATACAAGTATGTGAAGGGTATAAGTCAGTGTTAATCATGACATAATCGTTTATCCTCAATACTCTTTCTTTCTTTCTTTTTTTTTGGTTTGATTTTTTTTAATTAATATATAAAACCCAGCAAGTATACGTGCACAGTGTCACATGCAAATGCTCACCCCCCCTAACTAAAATGGAACATTGTCCTCAATGTGAAGACATAGGAGAAATAAAAAACTTGTGCACAAGTGAACAAACTAATAGAAAATCACTACCAATGAATGCGATAGAAAAAGAAAAGAAAGATGCAAATAAAAACAAAGAAAATGAAAATAAGAAAAATGAAAAATAAAAATAGTAAAATGGAAAGGTCAGAGGACTCCCTTAGGGTTTTGTAGAAGCAAGACCTCTTTATTGGGATCGAATGGGATCGGGAAGGCTTGAGCTGCTGTTCCTTGACCATAACACTATTAACATTCGTTGGATCCACCAGTTTTACTGTGTCATAGGAATGAGCATGTTCAACGATATACGAGCCATATCGGGATCTTAGCTTTCAAGGAAACAAACAGTATCTAGAGTTGCAAAGAGGGTCTTATTGATTTAGGAGAGGTTGTGTATCCTTGAGTTTTTGCAACACCTTCATCTACTTCTTCTCTAAGCTGTCCTTTTCATAGACTTTCCTCTTGGATTCCGTGAGCGCATGCGCCTACAATTTTCTCAACCCTATGGCATTATCAAGTAAAAAGTCAATCTGTTTTATAATCCAAAATACATAATGCTGAATTTTAACAGGTACATAACATGCCTTACCGTAAATCAACCTGTATAGAGTCATCCCTGAAATTTTCTTGATTGCAGTTCGGTAAGCCCAGCGTGCACCAACCAATTTCTTGAACCAAGCTTTTTGGTTAGGGCAACCCATCTTCTCAAATATGATCTTGACTTCTGAAAAGAACTATCGCTTATCCTGCATTGGTGTTTGATTGGTGGCAAAGTAGTTTACAATATCATCAACCCGAGGGCCGCATGATATGTCAGTGATAGAATAGATGATGTCTAACATTGTTAACTCGGGGAGTTTCCATCGCACATCACAAATTGCTATTGCATCTATCTCTATGGACTGCCCCTCTAATTCAAGTAATGCGCTAACCAAGGGAACTTTTTCACCAATCACCTCTCGCTGTTTGGGAGCTTCATTCTCAAATGCACCATCAGGACCAAATGCTGAAAACAACTACAACGTATCCAAGTCATCCACCACATCTAATGCGTGTACTTCTGAATCATCACACCCAGTCGGCATCTTATTAAACACGTTCATCTCCAGTGTTATATTTCCGAACATGAGCTCGAGTACTCTGCTTCAACAGTTAATCAAGGCATTAGAAGTAGCAAGGAATTGTCAGCCAAGAATAATACGGGCGTGATATATGGTGAAAATAGGCGGCTGCATGTCCAAAACAACGAAGTCCATTGGGTAGTAAAATTTGTCGACTTGAATCAATACATCCTCAACAACGCCTTTTGGAGCTTTTAAGGATCTGTCTGCTAACTGTAGCATCTTAGTAGTCTTCTTCAGCTCACCTAAACCCAGCTGTTCATATATCAAAAACGAGAGCAGGTTCACACTACTCCCCAGATCAAGTAGAGCTCTCCCGATATGAGATTCACCAATCATGATCGAAATGGTGGGAGAGCCAGGGTCTCTAAGCTTCTGCGGAGTTTGACTTAATATCAACGTGCTAACTTACTCAGTCAAGAAAGCCTTTTTCTTCACATTCAATTTCCTTTTATTGTGTATAGGTCTTTCAGAAATTTTGCATATACAGGAATTCGTTGTATGGTCGCTAGAAGTGGAATGTTGATCTTCACTTGTTTGAATTTTTATTGGATCTCAGTGTGATACTTATTATTTTAACTAGATGTCAACTGCTGAGGATAGGGTACTACAGGTTGATACTCCTTGACCAACTCATCCTTCTTATTATCTGACTTTGTTAAACTTGAGCTAGCCTCATCTAATTTTTCTTTTCCCTCATTTGGCTCAACTGTCACTTCAGGTGCGGAAGCGACCATTTTTTTTATCAGTGGGCATTTTAGGACAGGCAACTTGTTTTTGGCTTCGCAAGGTAATAACTGTTTTAGCTGACTCAAAATTATCCCCTGAAACATTGTGCACTGGTTGCTGTTGCTGTCAATATACCTGGGGATTAGGCTGAGGTTGTGCAAGGAATTTCTCTTTTTCCATGGTTTTCAGCTACGTACTTATCTTATTCACGGCATGTTTCAATTCACTGAAGGATTGATTACTTTGATTATTAGTCATGACGTGAATTTGCATGAATTGCTGAAACATGTTCGCTATCAGCATGCAATCATCAGGAGATTTCTTTGCTGGAATAGGAGCTAAATTTGGTTGAAATCCCGGTGTTGTGTAGCTCTAAGAAATTTGTTGTGGCTGATACTGTGGTTGAGGAGCTGCAACTAGGTGATATGTCAGTTGTGGAGGCGATGCATAAGGTTGAGGAACTTACTGATACCGCGAGGATGATGGACTAGGCTAATCATTCCTCCATGAGAGGTTTGGATGATTCCTCCATCCTGGGGTTATAAGTGTTCGAGAACGGCTGATTTTGCATTGTGTTGACCCGATTCGCCGATGACACCCGATTAGATTTACTCTCTTGCCATACTGGTAGGAATTCACAGTCCTGAGGTCTGTGGTCTAAGGTCTCACAGATAGAGCAATCCTCAGCTTTCGTTTTTTCTGATTCCATAACCTCTAGTTTCTTAGACAACGCAGCAACAAGAGCCTGTAAGCTAGTTTCCTCTTTAACCTCGTATCTGCCTCCACCACTGATCGCTCTAAGAGGTTGTGCTACTATTGGTGCCCGTTCATGATGTGTGTTCCATTGTTGGGCACTCTCAGCTAAATAATCAAAGAATGATAAAGCCTCATCTGGTTCCTTGCGAAAGAACTCCCCGTTGCACATAGTCTAAACAAATCGTTTACATGAAGGGGTTAGAGCAGTATAAAAATAATTCACTAACCTCCAAGATTCGAATTCGTGGTGTGGACATATGTTCATTAGGTCCTTGAATCTCTCCCAGCAAGCTTGGAATTTCTCATCATCTTTTTGCATGAACTAACTGATCTGCTCATGCAAGTACTCAGTTCTCAGAAAAGGAAAGAACTTATGTAAGAACTCATGCTGCATTTCAGCCCAGCTAGTAATAGAGTTAGGTCGTAGAGAATTAAACCATATTTTTGCCTTATCTTTCAAAGAAAAGGGAAACAAGTGAAGTTTGATATATTCATCAGTTCCAGCTCTATTAATGAAAGTGGTGCAAACCAACTCAAAATCTGTCAAGTGTTGGTATGGACTCTCAGAATCCATCCCGTGAAAATGGGGTATCATAGATAACATGCCATGCTTAATATTGAAGCTTGGTGCATCTTGTGGCAACACAATACATAAAGGTGTAGATGTGCGTGTCGGCTATATAAAATCCTGAAGTGTACGTGGTGCAGGTGCAGCCATGACTTCCTAAAAAAATTGGTCAAACAGATTACTCAAATCAACTTCAGAATCACTCTTAAAACTAACAGGAGAACAGTCAGATTCTGTGCTTTGTGTGTCCCTACTGATGCCAGAAGAAATTCTAGATAGTCTATTCAAATTATCTCGAACCTAGGGCATCAAACACCAATGCAAATAGCAGAAATCCACTAACATGGCAACAAAAAAACATGATCAATTTTTTTTCAAAATTTTTAATTTTTTTATGTTTTTTTGATTTTTTTTGATTTTTTATTTAATGAAAAATTAAAAATAATTGGAAAAACACAAAATTTGAAATTAAAACTAGCACTCCCCAGCAACGGTGCCAAAAACTTGACTCACTAGAAAAATAAGCAGCTCGAAAGCTATCCCAAGTATAGGAGTTCTGTCGTGTAATATTCAGCCCAAAGGCTAGATCATCTCCTCAGGGAATGCGGTTTAATCTCAAATTTTACGTTCTTCCAATCGAAATTAAAAATTTATTGAACTCAGTTCAGATTCAAAGATTTTCAGGATTGTTTGAGATTCTTTTGACAAATTGAACGAACACACAAATTAAACCCTAATTCTAGCATGCATTGAATTAAATAATAAGAATGGAAATCTTACGTCTAATCAGGTAGACATCGAAACACGCGTTAAACTTCGGAATAGAAAAACGGTAATTTTAACACGTAATTAAAACACGAAATAATGAAACTCATACAAACACAAACGCGAACGATAAAAACCAAACCTTTAACAAAATCAATAACTCAAACCAAAATCAAAATTTAAGGGCAACCAAGAAGTCGAATAAAAATTAAATCTTTAATGACTTGAACAGTAACTAGACACGATAACAAGATTAAAATTTAAGGAAAATTACTAATCTAACTTAAAAGAAATATTTTTTTTTTTGTATTTTATTAGTTTCTTTACTTAAGAAAATAAATAAATACATAAATTGCAATAATAATAATAAAATACTTTACATAATATTCAGAGTTTAAATTTTTCAATAAACCTCAATAAAAAAAATAACAACATTTAACTAACAATAAAAAGAAAAGAAAAGAAGAGAGAGAGAGAGAGAGAGAGAGAGAAAGAAAGTGAGTAGGGCTGGCCGTGGGAATGGTTGCAGTGGCTGGAGGACTCAGGTGTGCGGCAAAGTAGTGGCTGGTGGCTCGGGTGGTTCTAGGGACAGCAGCTGGTGTGGCTGGTGTTGCTGGCCTTCTCGGGGTGGTACTGGTGTTGCAATGGGGTGGAGGTCTCGGTTGGAGTAGCTTCTAGCAGAGGATGATGGAGCTGCAATGGTTGGAGGTCTCGGCTGGAGCAGCAGCTGGGGCTTGGAGCAATTGTAGCAGCAATGTCAGGTGGTTGGCCAAGGCTGTGGCTGAAGCTGCAGTAGCAGAGGGAGAAAGAGCCGAGAGAGGGAAGGAGGGAGAGTAAGAGACTGAGGGAAAGAAGGGAGATGAGAGAAAGGGAGATAGGGAAAAGAGTTTTGTGTTTGAAAGAAGGAAGAGCCGAGGATAAAAGGAAGGAAGAAGAGGGGAAGCAGGGGAAGAGAAGGGGGAAGAAGGGAAGAGAAGAGGGAAGAAAGGGAGAATGAGAGTTTAGAGAAAAGAAAAAAAAGAAGAGGGCGCTGCCTAGGTGTGTGGCTGGAAGAAGAAATATAAGGGGAGGGGGATTAAGAGCCCTATGACCCGGCGCACAGATTACCCGACCTTGCTGCATGGCCAGGTCACATCAAAAGTTTTGTGTGTATATATATATTCTTTTTCTTTCTTCTTTCTTCTTTTTATTCCTTTACGAACGAAACCAATTTTGACCCCCCTGGAGATCGTATCTATCAAAGCTAAAAACACAAAAGTTGTAGGTAATCTTTGCATCTTTCTCCAAGATTTTGAATTGTCTCGATTGGAGCTTGTACAAAAAAGTTATGCATGAATTAAAAACTGATGCCCATTTTAGCTCTCGATAATTTTTTTGCTATAAAAAAATGCCAAAAATTAATTAATTGCTCAATAAAACCCATATATTATAGATAGGAAACCTTGTTAAAATATTGAGAGTAATTAGGCATTTAATTAAAAATATAAGCCATAATTGTAACGCCCCGAACCCTTAAACCCGGGTCCGGTGCGTTATACCTGATAATATCCTGATAGATCATAATCTATAACATACGCAGCGGAAAACATAAATCATAATCTCCATATAACATATATCATAATACTAGAGTTTTCTATATTCTATCTATGAATCCTTAAAAACCAACCATCACCTGCATTTCCATAAATGCATACATCTCCAAAACATTTCAGTATGTTCACAAACATTTCTTTCATAACTGACTTAAAACATAAAGACATAAAACATAAATTTTATACATCCCAAAATTAACATAGAAATATACCATTTTCTTTTTCTATTCCACAATAATGCTATAAAAACCTCGAGCTCTTAAAGCTCGATATCGAGGAAATTCATATTCGGGTGAGACACATCTTAGTAAAGGAAGAAACAATATATTAAAACAGTGTGTGGCCAACATGAATTTATGTATGACATATTATTTAACATTTGAAAATCGTTAACATAATTTCTAAAATCATTCCATGAACCTAATCAAATACATGCAAATGTTTAACCCACGAGATTACCTGAGGATAAGGGTGATTACCTGCCCATACAAGTAGCACCCCTCTGCTTTGATATTTAGGCAATCCAAAGGTCACAGCTAAAGCATACCAGGGTACTCACCTTACTTAGTAAGCCCTTAAATGATAAATTGATCTCGAACTCATACAGTTTATACAAAAGTTTATCGGCGAAGGCCCTAAGGATAGAGAAATCTACCAGCCCATATAAGTAGGTTCCCTCTGCCCTAGTACGTTATGCGGCTACTGCCACATCTATAGCTACTAGTGTACTCGCCTTACTCAACAAACCCTTAGGCAAAAGGTACGCCTTACCCAATCGTAATATGTTCTACGTACATGCATACTTCTAATATCATAATACATCATTCTTTCTATCATTATTCAATCATACACATCTGTTCATATTCATGGCTTAACATTGCATTGCATTTTATTTTAAGTGACTCTTTCCCATTTTACATTGTTCACATTTCACATTTCATTTCCATTTCATTCATTTCCCTTTTCATTTCATTTCATTTCATACCCAGCATCTTTCAACTGTTTTACCCAGCATCTTTCAGCTGTTTTGCCTAGCATTTTTCAGCTGCCATACATTTACCCTATATCTTTAAGCTATTTTACCCAGCATATTTCAGCTGTCATACATTTACCCAACATCTTTCAGCTGTTTTACCCAGCATATTTCAGCTGTTTACCCAGCATATTTCAGTTGTTTACATGGTTGCATTAACACACACAAACAGCACAGTTCATATCATATTTCATTCACAATGCATTACTTACTTAACTTACATCTCATACATTTAATATATATTTGCACAGAATCTCATGCCACACAGTTTAGTAATAAAATTCATACATTGCCTATAAAATAAGCCAGCCAACATTTAACTTTTATATACTGAAAATACCTTTCATTCCTTACATAATTACCCTGAAAATATTTTTCCACTTTCATCAGTTCATTTTCACATATACATATCTAATAAACAGCCCTAAACTCGAAAAATACAATTTAAACAGTTGCCATTTTACCCATACCAAAACATATACATGTACATATAACACAATTTATTGTTCCATTAAATTCATAAAAATTCTGATTTAATATATATTTTTTCCCTTACCTGGTTTCTTGAACTACGCCGACAGGGACTCTGAAAAAATACCGAACCCTAAATAAAAAATTCTAGTTCCATTAAATTAATCCTAAATAAAATATTATTTAAATATTTCCTAGCCCCTTAAATTCTAAATAAATAAATATACCCTTAAATATAGCCAAATTACCAAATTTTCCAAATTAATTAATTTATTTTCCTAAAATACTACCCATCTAGCCTTCCTTAGGCTCCACACACCTCAAATTAACATTTAAACTAATACTTAACACTCCCACTTAATTTTCTAAATTATGCCTGTGGGGCCCAAAATTACACCCGCAGCGCTCACCCGAGCCCTAAATTTTGAAAATTCTACTTCAACTCCAGATGCTTAACATTTTAGCATTTTTAAATTAATCCTAAATATTTCCTAGGCCCTTAAATTCTAAATAAATAAATATACCCTTAAATATAGCCAAATTACCAAATTTTCTAAATTAATTAATTAATTTCCCTAAAATACTACCCATCTAGCTTTCCTTAGGTTCCACACACCTCAAATTAACATTTAAACTAATACTTAACACTCCCACTTAATTTTCTAAATTATGCCTGTGGGGCCCAAAATTACACCCGCAAAGCTCACCCGAGCCTTAAATTTTGAAAATTCTACTTCAACTCCAGATGCTTAACATTTTAGCATTTTTAAATTAATCCTAATTAATTAAAAATAAGGCCCTTAATAACCCCCGTACCCCAAATTTAGGGTTTTGCCCACGATGACCCCACGAGAATTTCGTCCCTCTAGACTTGTAGAGAATCATCCCTAGATTCTCATGGTGGTGTCCGTTCGTCAATTAGGCTTATAATTTGCAAGAAATTAAAAAAAAAGGGAAATTGACTTACCCCAAGAGATACGCCCACGCTGCTCCAACCACCGATCCACTCCGATAGAAATGATGGCAGCGGAGAATGAAGTCCAATGGTATCTTCTAATTCTTGATTGGGCGAGAATCCGCCGCGTAACTGAGGAGAGAGGGAGAGAGAACGAGAGGGGAGAGAGAGAGAGAGAGAGTTCAGTGGGGTGGGGGGGGGGTGGCGCAGATCTGAATTTTTTTTTTTTTTTTCTATCTTTACTTCTCTGATCCTTCCTTCAAGAAGGATCCTGAAGGATCTTTAATAATAATAATAATAATAATAATAATAATAATAATAATAATATTTAATTAATATTAATAATAATATATTTTATTAATAAAAATAAAAATAAATTTTAATTAATTTTTTTCTTTTTTCTTTTTAAATCGGATTAATTAATTAATTATTTATTTATTTATTTTTGTTTTTGGGTTATTACAATAATACACGAATTAAAATGCCTAATTGCGCAGTTTAAGCGCGTAATCAATTCATGGGCATGCATCCTCCGGCATTCTCAGGGGGAGCCGACCCTGTAGTTGTTGAAAACTGGATACATAAAATCGAGAAAATACTAACAGTGCCGCACTGCACTGATGAACAGAGAGTCCTCTATGCCACGTACAGATTGATGGGAGAGGCCAAAAGGTGGTGGACAACTATGAGATTGCTCGAGGAGCAAAGGTCGGTACCAGTAGACATGACCTGGTGCCGATTTAAAGAAATTTTCTTTAACCAATAATACCCCACCACCATCAAAGAAACCAAAGTGGAGGAATTCTTGAACTTGAACCAAGGGCATTTGACGGTTCAATAGTATGTGACAAAGTTTATTGAGCTATCGCGCTTTGCCCCATATATTGTCCCAGATGAGGCTAAGAAGACAACAAAGTTTGAGAGGAGTTTGAGGTAAGAAATCTATGAACAAGTGGTCATTTTAGAAGTGCATGATTTTTCAGAATTGGTGGACAAGGCCGTTGTAGTAGAGGAGAGTAGGCAGAGGGGTATTGAGACACAGAGCCAAAGAAAGAGGCCTACGCCTCTTGGATTGTAGGTGGGTTTCAGTCAGGACACATAAAGGGAAGACCGGTATGGTGGAGGTCAGAGGTAGGTAATGGGGAACCGTGGGTATCAGGGCTAGCAAATTTATCCTATCTGCCCTAGATATGGCAGAAGACACGTGGGAGAATGCCATGTGGGAGAGAATGTTTGCTATCAGTGTGGGATACCCGGATAGGATGCGTGGGTATGTCATGGGCCGTTGATCAATGCACCAGCTCCTACACCATTCCAGGGAAATAATCAGGCACCCCGAGGAGGCCAGCAGAGAATCACAACCTTGACAAGGGTCTATGCATTGACGTCGGGAGATACTGAGGCTATGAGCAACGTCATAATAGGTACTATTACTGTTTTATCATATAAATTTGTTGTTTTATTTAACTCAGGGGCCATACACTCTTTTGTGTCATGGGGGTATATCAAGTTATCTGGGATAGAAATGTAGTTTCTAGATACTGAACTATCAGTAGCCACACCGACGGGATCAATAATGAGGTGTAGAGGGGTGCTTAAAAGTTATCTAGTAGAAATTCAGGGAATAGTGTTAACAGTTGATCTCATAGTATTAGATATACAAGAGTTTGATATGATTTTGGGCATGGACTGGCTAGTAGCAAATTATGTCAGTATTGATTGCCATCAGAAAGAGGTGATATTTAGGCCTCCTGGAAAGCATGAGTTTAGTTTCGTGGGGTCTTGTGTGTGCGCCTCACCGCAGTTAGTGTCAGCCATACAAGCAAGAAGACTACTCCAAGATGGTTGCAAGGGATACATAGCTTGTATAAAGGAAATGCTAGAGGGAGAATTGAAACCTATTGATATTCTAGTAGTTAAGGAATTTTTAGATGTTTTTTCAGAGGAGTTACTTGGTTTACCACCGGATCATTAAATTGAGTTTGCTGTTGATTTACTTCCTGGGATAACACCGATTTCTAAAGCACCCTATAGAATGGCTCTAGCTAAATTGAAAGAACTGAAAGACTAGTTGGGGGAACTATTAGATAAAGGGTTTATCAGGCTAGTGTATCACCCTAGGAAGCACTAGTTTTATTTGTTAAGAAGAAAGATGGGACGATGAGGATGTGCATAAACTACAAAGAGATAAATAAAGTGACAATTAAAAATAAGAATCCTTTTCCCCATATTGATGACTTATTTGATCAGCTCTAGGGAACCCAAGTCTACTCTAAGATTAATCTTCGGTCAGGATACCATTAGGAAAAAAATTAAAGCATAAGATGTTCCGAAGACAGCTTTCTGAACTAGGTATGCCCACTATGAGTTTTTGGTTATGCCCTTCAGATTGACCAATGCACCGACAACGTTTATGGACCTAATGAACAGGGTATTCCACTAGTATTTGGACTAGTTTATTGTTATTTTCATTGATGATATTCTGGTCTACTCAAAGAGTTTTGAGGAGCATGAAGAACATCTGAGAATGGTGCTGCAGGTGTTGAGAGAAAATAAGTTGTACACTAAGTTCAAGAAATGCGAAGTTCGAACGGACCAACGAATGTGAGCAGAGCTTTCAGGAGTTAAAGCAACGACTCGTCACCACACCAATTTTGACCATCCCATCAGGGGATGGAGATTTTGTGATCTACAATGACGCGTCTCTGAAAGGACTTTGGTGTGTATTGATTCAACAAGGAAAGGTTGTGGCACACACTTCTCGGCAACTCAAGGAATATGAAAAGAACTATTCGACGCATGATTTAGAGTTTGCTGCAGTGGTGTACGCTTTAAAGATCTTGAGGCATTATTTGTATGGTGGGAAATGTGAGATCTTTACAGATCATAAGAGTTTGAAATATTTCTTCACATATAAAGAGTTGAATATGAGGCAGAGGAGATGGTTGGAGTTAATTAGATTACGACTGTACCATCAGTTATCATCTAAGGAAAGCAAATGTGGTAGCTGATGCCTTGATTCGAAAATCAGGCAGTGCCTCAATGTCAGCAGTGGTAATGCAACATCAGATCAGAACGGGTTTGGAAAGGCTTAGGGTGGAGCTGGTAGAGGGGGATCACCAAGCATTTATTGTTAGTCTAGTACTTCAACCGACTTTACTAGAGAAAATTAAGATCGCTGAGATGCACGATGCAGAATTAGTAAAGATTAGAGATAGAGTACAGAGTGGACAGGGGGTTTATTTTAATATTTTTGATGATGGTGCTCTGAGATTTTGCACCATACTGTGCGTACTTGCAAATGCTAAAATTAAAAGAACCATCTTAGAGAAGGCGCATTGATCCTTGTATTTCGTACACCTTGGAAGCACTAAAATGTACATGGATCTTCAAGAGTCCTTTTGATGGAGCAATATGAAGAAAGAGATAGCTGAGTATGTAAAGCAGTGTTTGAGTGTCGACAGGTAAAGGCTGAGCACCAGAGACCAACGAGACAATTGCAACCACTCCACATTTATGAGTGAAAGTGGAAACATATTTTTATGGATTTTGTTACAAGGTTACCGCCGAAATTACATGGACAGGACGCCATCTGAGTGATCGTGAATTGATTGACGAAGACTGTCTATTTCCTTCCCATTAAAGTTAACTACTCCTTGACCATTTTGGCAGAGTTGTACATACATGAGATAGTTAGATTGCATAGCATGCCAGTGTCCATTGTATCAGATAGAAACCCACGGTTCACATCGCAGTTTTGGAGAAGTTTACAGAGGGCCATGGGTTCTAGGTTGACGTTTAGCATATTATTTCATCCTCAGAAAGATGGGCAGATGAAGAGGACAATACAGATTCTGGAGGTTATGCTATGAGCATGTGTGCTGGACTTCGGGGGTAGTTGGATATAGTTTATGCCACTGGTCGAGTTTGCTTATAATAACAGCTATCAGGCCAGCATTAGGATGGCACCATATGAGGCATTATATGGCAGGTGTTGATCCTTATTATACTGGGATGAGATGGGGGAAAAAAAGATATCGAGGCCAGAACTAGTACAACAGATTCATGATAAAGTCGGACTTATCAGAAACAGAATCAGAATAGCTCAGAGTCGGTGGAAAAGTTATGTAGATACTCGTCGACGAGAGTTGAAGTTTTATGTAGGGGATCATGTATTCCTGAAAGTGGCACGAATGAAAGGGGTTATGAGATTTGGGAGGAAGAGTAAGCTGAGCCCTAGGTATATTGAGCCATTTGAGATTCTTGAGAGAGTGGGTCTAATTGCTTATAGGTTAGCTTTACCACTGGTTCTGTTTAGAATCCATGATGTATTCCATGTATCCAGATCCCTCCCATGTAATTAGTTATGAGGTATTGAAGCTTGGTGATGCCTTGTCTTACGAAGAAAAGCCGGTGTAGATTTTGGATTGAAAAGAACAAGAACTGCGTACAAAGAGGATTCCACTAGTAAAAGTACTATGGCACAATCATGCAGTTATGGAAGTTTTGTGGGAATTAAAGGAACATATGCACCGGAGATATCCACATCTATTCAGTGGAGCTCAGAGTCGAACTAGTAAAAGAAAAAGTAAATGACAATGTATGTATTTTGACTTGTACAGTGTAAAGTAGGATATGTAGTGTTTTTGGTTTTAGGTTATGAATGATTTTGGGAGAATTTGCTTTGAATGATTGTAATCTCCTAAAACCCTCCCTTGTAACTACGGTATTCCTCCGCCATAAGTGAGAGTAATTAATAAAAATTGCTATGTTTTCCCTTAAGTTGGAAATGTGATAGATAGAAAATTTCGAGGATGAAATTTTATAAGGAGAAGAGAATGTAGAGACCCGAAAAATATAATTTATGAAAATAATAAAGGAAAAAGGAAAAGAGAGGGAAAATAAAATTTGGAAAAGGGGCATCAACAAGGACTTGTCGACGAGTGCAGGGCGCTCGTCGACGAGGAGATCCCAAGAGGGGGAATTTCATACCATTAAAGGTTCGTTGACGAACCCATTGGTTTCATCGACGAATGTCATTCTTTGACTCATCGACGAGTACACATGTCTCGTCAACAAGGACACGTGGTCAGCAACCTATATATAGGCTAAAATCACATTTTCAGCGAAAAAATCACTCTCCCTCGCTTTCTCTCTCTAGGTTTCAGCCCAACCCCCTTCTCTCTTTGATTTTGGCTCCATTTTAGCTCGATTCGGCGATTAGGAGCCACCATGAGGATTTAAAAATGATTCTCTACAAGTTTATCGGAACAGATTGTTGAATTGGGGTACTTGGGCACCACTCCAAAATCAGGGTAAGGAAGTTAATTTTTGAGTTTTGCTAATTATTTAAGGAATATAGGTTTAGGAATGTTAAATAGAGAATGTTTTGGGGGTTAATGTGATTGGATTAGGGTTTATAAATACAGGGGTTTTTCCTGTTCGCCGCAGACACGGATTAGGATCCCGGTGGGCTTATTTTCAAGAATCAGGTAAGGAAAATATGTTATACCAGTTATTTTAGAAGTTTTTACTAGTAAAACATAATCTATATATATATATATATATATATATATATATATATATTTATATAATTATGTTATTTCAGAATATGTTTTTTGGGATAATTTAGAAGTATGACATTGTAGGTATGAAATTATGTATTTTTAGAAAAATTCACAAATCTGGATTTTAGGAAAAATTCTATAGATTATATATATTTCTTATACAACGAAAAAATACATATTATAGAATATAAGTTTTATTTTATTGTGTGGCATAAGAAATATTAGTTTAGTACAAAGTTTTATACAACTTTTATAGTTCCATGATTATACAGTTTTTACAGAACCATGATTATTCAGATATTACAAAACCATGAAATACAGATATTACATGATCATGGTATTACATATATTATAGAATCATGATATTTCAGCTTATACAGAATCATGGTTATTTCAATTTATACAAAATCATGGTTATTCCAGTTTATACAAAATCATGGTAAAACAGTAATATACAGACATAGTATTATATAGTATCAGATCCCTGATGGACTAGTACAAATTACAGAGTACGGTACCATAGCTAATATAATATAGATAGTGCAACCACACATCTCAGATAGAGTGTGGAATGATAGTCGATTGTGCCCAAAGGAGAGACGAATAGCTCCCTAGTAGTCAGGACTAGGTTGAGTGGGTCAATCATACTATAGTGGTTTATAGTTTGATTTAACCTGGTAGGCCAGCCAGAGTCAAGTCCAGCCCACGGGCCGCATAATTCAAGTATGCGGGGTCAATTCATGCATACAGTTATCTATCCAGGAAAGTTTTCATAGTTATATATGTGTGTAGATTTATAGAAATCAAGATTTATCTATTATAGCTAAAAGTATGATTAAATAGAAAATTTAGAAACATTTGTATTTTAAGTGACATAGGTGTGAGTTATGATATGTCTTGCCCTAAAATATTATCTCAGTTACAACTTGATTAGTAAATATATTATTTATGTAAACTCATTTGCCACACATTGGTAATAACATATTTTGTCTTATCGAGAGGTGTCTTACCCTAGAAATTCAAACATTTTAGGAAATCCGGATTGACGTGCAGAGCGGGTTTCGAGATAGAGGGGGCTTTAGTACTGCCTTAGCTGCAGAGTAAGTGTTTTATTGGGAGATGTATTTTGAGTAGTCCCTAGGAGTTCTTGTGAATTTTTGGGAGATGTATATGTATATTTTTGGGAAATACTGAAACTCTGGTATTGTAAATAAGGTTTAAGTATTTTATGTTTTCCACTGCATAAATGGTATGATTTTTGAATAGGTATCCTCGGTACCACTATGGGTCTGAGACGCTATAGTGAAAATCATTATGGGTATCAGAGTAATAAATGTTGTTGCAAAAAGAATATTAAAAAATGGTAATAATTATGGGGTCATTACATAAATGATGCAAATTACAACATTTGAAAAGTAATTTCATTATCATTCGTTGCAATTCTAATTCTTGAAGTAAAATGTTTCTTAAGAAGTATTGTGCTTTCCTGTATCATAGAATGATTTTAAAATAGATTTTTTTTTTTGTATTTGTTTTTACTATATTTTACAAATGTAATTTTGATTTCAATAATTAAATAAGATCAAAGACATATATAGAATTATTAGGAAAAATTGTCCTCAATAATGTATTAGTACATGATTTAATACCCCTTTCTGTAAACAATGAATCTTTTTCATGGATTTGCTGCATGATGTCCTCAATGATGTCATCCCTCTACGTTTAAAGTTGTGCTCTATTATGTCCTTATTTTTATGCGTAGGTAGTTGTAAAAAAATGTTTAATAAAAAAAAAATAAGGATTTAGTGAAAAAAATACAAGTTTTTAAAAATATTTAAAATAATTAAAACAGATATATCTTTTTTTGAAAAAAAAAACTAGATGTTACGTGCATTGCACATGATTGCATGTGATGATATTGTATAAAAATTTTCATAGCTCTTAATAAAGTTTAAATATATTTTTAAAATGAATTAATAATATTTTTCATAATTTATTTTATAAATAAAATATAAATAGACAAATTTATTTATAAATAAATTATACTTTTTAGATTAAAATTACAAGATATAACTATAAATTTGAGATACAGTATAACACTATGTAGATATATTGATACCAAAAATTCTAAAAAAGTAAGGCATGATATGATATGACATGAATGTTGTAAAATAGTGTGAAGTATTAAAATTTGGTGTTTATGCAGAATTATAGACACAATAACAACAACAACAAAACCAAACCTTAAGTCCCACTAGATGGGGCTAGCTACATTAATCCTTTTCCTCTAATTTATGTGATAATTGATAATTTCTTTTGACAAATTCAGGGCTATTAAATCCTTATCCACTATCTAAACCCAATTTATTTTAAGTCTACCCTAATAACTAACTCACTCTTCTTTACTGGAGCACACTATGTGGCCTACATTGCAAGTGCCCAAACCATCTCAGTCATCCCTCCCATATCTTATCTTGTACGGGAGTTACGCATAAATTACCATGAATATGTTCATTTCTTAATTTATCTTTCAATATTATAGCACTCATCCATCTAAGCATTCTCATTTTGACAACTTTTACTTTTTGGATATGTTGTTTCTTAATCGCCCAACATTTTGATCCATAGTTGGTTTTATAGTCATCATGTAAAACTTTCCTTTTCATTTTAAGGGTATTCTATGATCACAAAGCACACTTGAAATACTTCTTCATTTTACCCTACTTGTTTTAACTCTATGCATTACACCCTCTTCAATTTCTTTTTCAGCTTGCATAATAGATCCAAGATATCGAAATCTACTAGTATTATTTATTTTTTTATCATCAAGTTTAACTTTTTCTCCAATATTCCTCCTATTATTACTGAAATTACTTTTCATATATTCTATCTTATTTTTACTTATCCTAAAGCCCCTAAGTTTTAAAGTTTCTCTCCACAATTCTAATTTAGCCTCTATTCCACACCCCTAGTTTCATCAATTAATACAATATCATTTGTAAACAACATATTTCAAGGAACCTCATTTTGGATACTCCTAGTTAGTTGATCCATCACTAAAGTAAAAAGATAAAGGCTCAAAGAAAATCCTTAATGTACACCTATTATGATAGGAAATTATCTAGTCTCTTCACCTATAGTTCTAACACTTGTCATTACTCCATATCATATGTTTTCTCTAAGCCAACAAATACCATATGCACATCCCTCTTCTTTTCTCTAAATATTTCCATTAATCTTCTTAAAAAATATATAACTTCTATAGTAGATCTCCCAGACATAAAAATTGATTTTCCGAGAACTTTGTTTGTAGCCTTAATCTTTGTTTAACTACCCTTTCCCAAAGTTTCATTGTATGACTCATATGTTTAATTCCACGATAGTTATTACAATTTTGAATATCTCCTTTATTTTTGTTTATATTGGTATTAAAGTGTTTTTCCTTCATTCATCTGACATTTTTTTAGTTTTTATAATTGTGTTAAATAAATTAGTTAACCATATAATTCCATTATTCATTGAACATTTCCAAACTTCAATTGGGATGTTATTCAGTCCTATAGCTTTTCCATTTTTTAAAACTTTTTTAGTGTAAACTTGACTTCGTTAACTCTTAACTTGCGAATGAATCTCATATTTTTATCATTTTCCTTATTTGTCAACTCTAAGTTTAAGTCTTCTATTTGGTTTTGATTAAATAGCTTATTAAAGTAACTTCGTCATCTTTCCTTTATGTCTTCTTCCTTAACCAAGACAATACCATCCTCACTTTTTATACATTTTACATCACCTAAGTCTTTACTTTTTCTTTCTCTAACTCTAGCAAGTTTAAATATATCTCTTTCCCCTTCTTTTGTATCTAATCTATCATACAAATTATCAAATGATCTACGTTTAACTTCACTAATGATCTTTTTTGCATCTTTTCTCACCTCTTTATACTTTTTAAAGTTTTAGATGTTTCTACATTTTGTCATGTTTTATACCTTTTTTTTTTGGTATTTATAAATTTTTGGACATCTTGATCCCACCACTAACTTTCTTTACTATTCGAGAATCTTCCTCTTGATTCACCTAACATTACTTTTGTTGCCTTTATTCGAGTTAACTATCCTACTCTAAAGGGTGTTTGTGTCTACACTATCTTCTATATTTTAATGACCATCTCTTTTCATTTTATCTTTAAATTTTATTATATTTCTCCCTTTAGGTTCTATCATCTAGTTCTCTTACACCGATTTATTTTATTCTTTTTCTTCCATTTATATATATATACTATGTTGTGTGGTTAAGCTTTCACCTAGGATTAATTTGCAATCCTTACATGATAATCGATCTACCCTCCTAGTTAAGGAAAAATCTATTTGACTTTTATTTTATCCACTTTTGAAGGTTATTAAGTGTTCTCCTTTCTTCTTAAAGCAAGTTTCATCGTAATAAAATCATAAGACATAGCAAATTCTATGATCATTTCACCAATGTTTTCAAGTCATTTTGGTCATACATCCATAAAGTGGTGTTTGGGTGTTCTCCAACCTTTTTATCTCAAAGACATCAATGTTTTTTCAAAATTTTTCATTTTACTTGGGATCATACACCTATAAAGAGAGGTGTTCTCCAATCTTTTAAAACTGATAGTCAAGGGGGTTTTGTGGTTCTCCTCCCAAAAATCCACACTTGTCAAATGGTTTTCATGGTTTTCCCTAAAAATAAACCAAATTTGTATTTAAGAAATTTACCCTTTTAATGGACCGTTCATGATGTGGCGGTTGAGTAGATCAAAAGCCTATTTTCTAGAAAATAAAATTGGAATTTATAGTTTTCCTCCCAAAGAAACTAAAATCATACAAATAATTCATATTGTTTGATATCTTTTTCAAAAAGAAAATTATTTTCTTAAACTATAAATGGCTTGATTCCTCTTTTGAGGATATGCAAGCAATCTAGCTACTTCATAGATTCAATCATAACTAGCAAAAACTCAAATCCTCTTGTATTTCTAGCTTGTTCGGTATGCATGTTTATGTTATGTGTGCTATTTGTATTGTTTGTTTAATTTTTGGTTAGGTATCAAAGTAGTAGAATTTTCATAAGTCTTATGAAAGCCTTTTCAAAGGTTGGATCTTTCAAAAAATCATTTCAATGGGATGTACACAAACACACACACATACACGCACACACGCACACGCACACACACACACAAGGTAAACCAGACAACGATTCGATGGAATGGGTGTTTGAGGGTGCTAACCCTTTGAATTCTCAAAAATGGAATTTAAAGTGTTACCTTCCTTATGCCCAATTGTACTCCTAAACCTAATTTTTTTAGAAGGTTTTCCTTTATTTTGCCTTTTCAAAAATAAAATAAAGTGGTGACTTTGTTTTCAAAGATAAAATATGTTCACCAATTGTTGGCAACCCAAATAGGCCTAAAAACCAAATGTCAATAAATTTGGGGACTTTGCATGGGACATTTGAGAGTTTATCTACCTCTTGTGTGATTGTGTAATTGTTGGTTGTGACTCTGTATAATTTTGTTATTATTATTCTTGTATTGTGTATGTATGTTGTTATGTTATGATATGTCATGATGTATATGTTCTTGCCATGTTCATGCATTTGCATTTAATGGGTGCTTTAATTCACACACTTCACTACACCATAAAATTCCTATTCCTAGACTCTTTACCTTGTAGCTAGGAAATAGGAGAAGGACAAAGTAGTAGGACCTTTGCGGGGCTTATCTCCCGTGTTGGCATTGTAAAAATTCCTTCATGCCGTTTGTTTTCCTTGAAGACAATTTGAAAATATTTAGTGTTATGCAGTATAGAGTTTTACCATGCACTAGATGATTTTCATCCTATGTTATATGATAGAGACTTTTACTCAGTATTTGATGTTGAATAAGAATGCTAGAACACATAGAACCATAGACATTATCCCTATAGGCATATCATTCATCGTGTGTTTTTTCTTCACCTTTGTAGAATTTTATTGAATAAAAGATATAACATGCCAATTGAATTGATTAAAGAGGTTCTTGAACCTAACTTACGTCAAACATTTGCTATGTTGCACTAGTTATGCTATTAGATTCTATCCTTTTGTCACTCATGCATTACCTAGTGGAATGTTTGCTTTCTCTTTATAAACCTTAATTCATACATCTTCATAAAGCAATTAAAAATCCACTAAGAAGAAAAATCTTACTATTCATGACCCAATCATTACTAGAGCTTGGTTACAAAACATGGGGTTACTAGAACCAAGTTAAAATAAGGAGAATGTGGCAAGAAAAGATTCTCCATTGGATAAAAGGATTAGGACTTTGGAAAAGTCTAACGTATCTAGTCCAACTCATAAAAGGAAAGCCACATGTGGTGGATGGAGTTAACCACCAATAGCCCAAAAACCTATTTTCATTAACGTAATTGGACGAGGGGCAACTATTGAATTGATAAAGTTTGAACCAAAATCCACCAAATCCAAGGATGAGGAAAGTCATTCAACTAGAGACAAAGATAACATGACTTATATAGAATAATATTAAGATCAATCCAAGACATACAACATGGAAGTGTTGGAGATTTTGAAGATTTATGTCTTCTTACTAATGTAGACATTTCTAAGAAAGAAAAAGTACCTAAATTTGATAAGTATAGTTGAACGAGATGTCCTAAGATACATCTTCAAATGTATGCATGCAAGATGGATCTATATGCTAAGAACCAGAAGCTGTTGATTCATATATTTTATGAAAGTTTGATTGGTTCAACTTTGAGATGGTTTGCCTCACTCGACAAAATTTGAGTTAAAAAATGGTAGGACATAGCCAATTTGTTCTTAAAACAATACCATTTCAATATTGAGATTTCCATAAACCAAATGAGCCTTTAGAATATGGAAAAGAAAAACTCAGAAACTTTCAAGGAATCTACTCAAAGATGGAGAATGGCTGCTGCTCAAGTTAATCCATCACTATTGGATATCGAAATGGTCACCACGTTGTAGGAACATTGAAACACATCTACTTGGACAAATTGATTCCACAAAGTCTATCTAATTTTGCAATTGTTGGGTCTATCGGGGGAAGAATTGAAAGTGGAGTACATCACCTTGAAATCAATTGAACAAGTTTCTGGAAAGAAAATCTTTGTTACAAAGGATAAAAATGAAGGTGAAGTGAATGCAGCTTTTAAAAACATGGCAGTAAGGCACGGAGTCCAAATCCCACTCAAGCTACCCAATCTCTCATCAACTCACAACCAAATCAAGCCAATCCTAACTCGAGACCAAGGAGAAAATTCACCACTTTTCTAATTCCTTTGGTTGACTTATACCATTGCTTGCTAACTCAGGGGAAGTTTGTGCTAGTACCCATGAAATTGGGGCAGAATATGAAATTCTATGAACCAAATCAAAATCATGAATATCATATAATTGCGCTTGGTCATGCTACCGATAATTGTTTATCCTTGAAGCATTAAATTCAAGATTTCATTGATGCCATTATCTTGAAATTCCAACAAGTCAATAATGCTTCTAATCCCAATACAAAAACAAATCCATAGCCAAATCATGGTAGCACATCCATCAATTCTTTTGAAATATGTGAAATCCAAGGCATCAATTGGTTCATACCTTGTACACTTTCCATTACAATTAACTTCACACCAACATTCATTCAATATAAGCCATCATCCATATCCAACACAGAATCCTTGATTCTCAAATCTCCTACTTACCCATTTACATATGTCTCAAGCTGAGTTGTGTCTTGGAAATATGTAATAAAAGTAGTGAAAGCAAGTGAGTTTTTAGAAGTGATTAATTTATCTAGTATTGGTGATATGACAAGAAATGGTCGTTGTTACACTCCAGAAGAGTTGGAAAGAAGAAGGAAGGGAAAAGAGAAAGTGAATGAAAAGAAAGAAAATGAAACAAAAACAAAGAAAAGAAAGGAAGATGATGAGAAGAAATTCAAAAGTTCCTACAACAGCTTAAGATCAATGATTACAACATTGTAGAGTAATTGAATAAAACTCTAGCTCAGATTTCCTTATTGAATTTACTCACTACTTCAGAAAATCACAAAAAATGTTTTACTGAAAGTATTGAAGGAAACTCACATACCTCAAAGGGTATCGATTGAATAGTTTGAAAATACTATCAATGCCATGTTGCTAGTAAATAAGGTTGCTTACACGGATGATGAAATTTCACCATATAGAAGAGGTCATTTGAATCTTTTACACACAACTGTAAAGAATGAGCAAAAGATTATACAACAACTCTTGGTTGATAGTTGTGACGCTCCAATTTTCCATGCCAATTTTTTTCCCAATAATAAATATTAATCGCCAAACATCGGCCACGCTAGAACTCTAATGTCATTTCCATATGACCCGACCCGTAATGGGTACTGAGTAAACAGTCATCTCATATGCACAAACCTAACAGCGAAAGTCAATATATACATATTATCTAGAATACAATTACCTAGAGTACTAAATCATCCATATATACATATGTATTTAACTTATTTCCCAAAAACAAAACATCCTAAGGGAAACACACATCCCTAGTTCAAAGCACTCACCTTGTTTATTAGCGTACCAGTTCCCTACTATCTCAGAGCTCTATCACTAGCTCGGTCACGATTTCCTGAAATATTTAGATATTTGGGTGAGACACATCTCTGTAAGAAGAAATAAATTATTTAGAGTGTGTGGCAATATGAGTTTAGTTTTAACATATTTTACTTTTTAAATCATCAATTCATCTTAAAAAATACACTGACATATATACTTATAATAATATAGATATAAAACACTAGAATTATAAGCCTTAAAACCATTTCTCAATTCATTCTTACACAACCCATATTTACTAGCAAAGTTTTTGAGGATATCGAAGATTGCACGCCCATAAATGCAGCTTCCCTTTGCTCTGATATAGTTTGTAACCTTACCCATTTAACTCGGGTTCGACTACAACTGATACTCATCAGAGCACTCACCTTACTCAGTAAGCCCTTATGTGGAGAGTTTTACTTCTCCTTAATTATTTATGTTATTAACTCACACATATCCATTTTACTATCCAATACATGAGTATCCTTGGTTCCTAGTACCAATATTGCGTCTGTAACTCATGGTTGCCCTGATGATCTCTTTCCCATGCCATGCTTTCCCCCATGGTCAGGGTTGTGCTGCTCGAAGGCTAGATCTAACTACAGTTGGCCAACCCGGTTAGATCAAAATATCATATCACATATCATGCGTTTGTAGTACGACTGACCGACCTATAACCCTGATCCGGACTCAGGGGGCACAACAATTCTACTAAACGGCTTAGTCGATTGTCATGCCACACGCTCCAAGAGTTCGTGTGGTTGCACTATCACCACTAGCAATGGTACCGTGATCAATATCACAACCCATCATTAGAGTTTCCATAAACATCCATCAGGGTTATCATTACCACATATCCGCAATCATTATGCGGTATTGACATTTCATCATTTACATTTCAATGATCCCATTACAGCTTTTGTACTTTACAATGTTCACATTTCCCAGAATTTACAATCAGTATTCTCAATTTATTATTCACATTTTAGAAATCACATTTCAATTTCCACATTTCAATATTCATATTGCGGAATTTACATTACAATATTCCCATTTTTAATATTCACATTTCATCTCATACTAATATATATATCATTTCACACATTTCAACATTTCTCAATAAAGCATTTCATTATTTTTCCAATATACATATCCATGTTTCTCTTTTCGTCATTTCTCAAAAAACTCTTCAATATACATATACATATATTATTTTCATTGTTTCTCAATAAAAAAAATTCTCATTTCATTTCAGCTCAGTGTATACATAGCACTGGGTTTCTTTTAAATCCTCTCTATACAAAACCTTTCAGTATATATATTTATATCAAATTCTCATTTCCTTCATACAAATCACACAACCCAATTCAAACATGTTCTTAGTATAATTCATATGCCACACAATTTTTATCTGATAATTATATCATAATAATTTCAGGAAAAATATCATATTTCGTTTTCACATAATTTCTCAGTCAATAATTCTCAACAAATACTGTTATAATTTATTTCTTAGTCAATAATTCTCAATAAATACTGTTATAATTTATTCCCCTTACTTGGTTTCCTGAACTATGCATGCAGGGATCCTGAAATCATACCTGCGGCACTCACCTGAACCTTGAATTCAATAACCTAGTTCAACCAATTTAACCTCAAATAAAATACTATTTTAAAATTTCTTAGGTCCATAAACTCCAAATAAACAATTAAACTTCCAAAAATAACCAATTTGCTTAATTCCCTAAATCCCACTCTTTTTTTGGAGTGGTGCCTAAGACCCCCAAATTAAAAATTTGCTCTAGCCAAAATATCGACGACTGAGACTAGGACCTCATGGTGGTGCCCGATTATCGATTTAGTTAAAGATTTAAGGAGAAATTAAGGAAGAGGGAGAAGTTACCTTACCCTAGGAGTGGGGCCTACATTGCTCCTACGACAAATTCGCTCTAGTTAAATTGACGGTGGTGAAGAATGATACCCAGGGGTATCTTCTGTTTTCCGATCGACCGAGTACTAGAGAAGAAATTGAAGAGAGAGGGAAGGACGTACAGTGGAATGAGAGAGTGAGAGACGGAGAGAGAGCTGAGCTCTCTATAATCCCTTTCCTGAAGGATCTCAGGATCCTTCAGAATATATATAATATATTTTATTATAATATTATTATATCATATTATATTAATATATTATTATATTATATTATTAAATTAATAATAAATATTTAATTTAATTAATTTTAATCTTAATTTTAATTTTTTATTATTATTATTATTACCTTCCCAAGTATATCATTTTCTCGGGCGTTACAATAGTGGTTCAACACTTAACATATGTACATGCTCAACACTAGTGAAATTGGGAATAGACAAATCCTCACTAAGTGAAAGTGATACAATAGTTAAGGCTTTCGATAGAATCACACAGGGAGTTATGGGAGAGATGAATATTAACATCAAGAATGGTGCCTGTATCTTCAAAATTGAATTCAAAGTCTTAGAAATTGAGCCTTCCTTCATTTTATTATTGGCTAGGCCACAGATCCAAATAGTCAGGGCAATGCCATATTCATTGCATCAAAAGTTTAAGTTCATTTATGACGATCATTTGATTATTGTGTAGGGACATGAGAACACTAGGGCAATTTAAAATATTTAAGTTAAGCCAAATTGTCTTCTCAATGTAGTAAAGACAATGCCTTCATCTTTGGTAATGAAAACTTAAAGAGTTATAGAGATCAACATGACAACTGCTAAATAGTTGTTGGAATAAGAAGGTGAAACTTTGTATGAGTCTGGACCAAAGATTTCAAATATTTGCTATAAGCTCCTAAGTCTTTGCATGTTATGAGACATAGATTAGAGATTGTGCCAGGAGAAGAAGTTGAGTTTGAGAAGTTCACTGGATTGTTCTAAAGCAAGCCATCAAATGATCTATGGGGGCATCAATTGGATGTTCTAAAGCATGAGTGATTTTCTAATCGCTTACCTATCTTTGGTTTGACTTATAGTTAAAGATTAGGTCATTGTCGTAAACAAACTTATCCTTCAAGTTCCTTCTATTTTCATAATCTACCATTTCTTTATACCATTATTTGAACCCGAAGTTATTGTTGATTGTAATGAGAATATCTTGTCTAGTCTAAATGAAATAGATAAAAAATTAGATACATAGAGGATCTTTTGAAAATGATTGAAGCACAAAGAAGATACAAAAGGAAGATTTTCAAGAAGGAAAATATCTAGTATCTCATCAAAATAAAATGCAAAGGATTTCAAGGATGTTTTTATTTGATCAAGCCAAAAAGGAGGTCAAAGACGACAACTACATCAACAAAGATGGATCTACACTACCAAAGGCATTGTATAGCAAAGATAATTATTTGGAGGAGTTTGATGTAACAAAAGAATCTAAGTCTTAGAGCTTTGCTATAAAAAATGTTGTAATAACCTTTTGACAAGTAATAAAATCAAGTTTTCACCTCAATATGTTTTCAATTTCATTGTGAATTCATTATTATCTATGCGAGATGGTATTCTAAGAAAAAAGAGAAAAAGTTTTTTTTTTTAAAAAAAGAAAATAAAAGAGAGGAAAAAATGTTGTGATTATTGTTAAAAAAAAAAAAAAGGGATGTTACAAGACACCATCCCAATAACATTTGAACTACAAATGGACTTGATCCTCGGAAGTGGGATACATGGGCAACCTATTGAATCAAATGATGAAATCAGTTCAAACAATCACAATATTGATGTCTACAATGAAAATTTCGTGCTTGCCAATTGGCTATAGAAATCAAAGCTTAATTCACTCAAAGACTTAGAAAATTGGATGAAAGTTTTACTTAATTAAAATTGAGGCAGCAAAGATGCTCTTTGAAATTCTAAAGACTTTAACTAGGGTATTTTTGAAAGGAATGGACAATCATTTTGAAGAAGTTGCTCTCTTACACTTGAATATCTTATTTGTTAGAGCAATTGACAGTCATTTTTCCATCATACCAAATTTTGCCTTAACCTTAATTTCTAATAATCCTTCATTTCTCTAACCTCATCATTTGAAATTCCAATTTCACACTATTTACAAAATGTTTAGTAACATTAATGATGCCCAAAACTTGAATGTTGAAGATATATTGATGGAGCATATGAGAAGAACAAAAAAGCAATAATAAATTTTGATGGTTTTGAAAATTTCATGAAAAGTGTTTTGGCTAAAGTAATGGTTAAGTCATAAAAGAGCAATCAATACATCCCTCTTGTTCGAGTTTGGTAAAAAATGACATCTTTATCTTCTCGTAACATTTTAATTAAAAAATGTTAGTAAAAGAAGGGCAGCTATCAATAGTCAATTTTTAACCAAACAAACTTTGACCAAATGAGGATGCAAAAATCTAGGAAAAGGAAGAGAAAGAGCAAAATTGCACTAGATGTTTGACTAGTCCCTTAAGGCAGTCGACCGACCTTCCCTCCAAAACTAGCCATTAGCCAGAACTTATAGCTGGTCTACCGGCTCCTCAAGGTGGTCGACTAGCCTGTGATAAATCCAATATTTTGACATGTCCTCACATGATTGGCTAGAGATTTTGGACTAACTATATGTCCTATCAATGTCACATGTCAAACTTTGATATAAGTAGTCAATGGGTGGCAGTTACTAGTGGTTATTGGTAGTTATTTTCAAATTCAAATTCGAAAATGATTCTACATCTCTCCATTGAAGGTCTATAAAAGGGCATCCTCAGGAAGACTTTAGAGTAGATAAAAAACGGGGTAAAGTGAGGATTTTCAAGGAGAATTATTGAGTTGAACGAGGGATTTCATTTGAAGAAGGAAAAAAACAGAAGGAGAAATCATACTTCTCTTCTTCTGAAGGAGATTTTGGGAGCGTGTTTTGAAGTGAGGGGTTTTTTTACTTGATCTATTGAGAGTTCTTCTTCAAAGAGGTTAGTGTTAAAATCTTTACTTCATTCATTTCCATGCATTACATTAAGTTTGGCATGTTGAAACATATTTATATTTTCTTAAATGTTTTGATTCATACTTCATGATTTTTCCCTTTCTTACATCCAAATTGCATGTTAAGGATCATGGTACATGTTTCTTTCATGTTTCCAAAGGAAAAAGCATGAAAGGATGTCAAATTACATGTGTGCATTGAAGTCTTTCTTCAGGTGGTCGACCAGCCACACCAGATGGTCAGTTGACTTTTGCTTCTTTTGAAAATGTAGTCGTTGGCTATAGGGGGCCGACTAGCCTTTACATATGGCTGACTACAATTTTCGAGAGTGCATATTTTGCATTGTCCTATGGTTTCTTTCATGATTTAGAGCATACTAATGTCTTTACACATGGTAGAGTACTTGTGATTGATCTTGGGGATCTTTTCTTCAGAAGTATTCATTTTTTTTTCGACAAAAAGTCAACTTTTTCATCAACAACTAATGGATTTGCATGAATGTTTTTAAAAAATATCAATGTTTTTCAAAATTTTTCAAGTCATTTGGGGTCATACATCCATAAAGTGGCATTTGGGTGTTCTCCAATCTTTTCATCTCAAAGACATAAATATTTTTGCAAAATTTTTCATTTTACTTGGGGTCATACACCCATGAAATGGTATTTAGGTGTTCTTTAATCTTTTCAAACCAATGGTCAAGACGAGTTTGTGGTTCTCGTCCTAAAAATCCACACTTTTTAAATGATTTTCATGATTTTTCCTCAAAATAAACCAAAATTTTCTTTTATAAATTTGTCTTTGTAATGGACCATTCATGATGTGGCGGTTGAGTGGATTAAGGGTCTCTTTGTTGAAGATAAAACCAGATTTTATGATTTTCCTCCCAAAAAAACCAAAATTATGAAAATTCATGTTGTTTGATATTTTTTTTTTGAAAGCAAAGTATTTTTTCAAACTACAAAAGGCTTGAGCCCTCCTTTGAGGATACGTAGGCAATCTACTTTGTAGATTTAATCATAACAAATAAAAAACTCAAATTCTCCTATATTTCTCACTTGTTGATATGCATGTGTATGTTATGTGTGCTCTTTGTATTGTTTTATTTTTTATTAGACATCAGAGTAGTAAGATTTTCATAAATCTGATGAAAGCATTTTCAAGGGTTAGATCTTTCAAATAATCATTTCAATGGGATGTATGCGCACGCGCACACACACACGCACATGCACACACACACACACACACGCGCGCACACACACAAAAGGTAAGCACAACAACCATTCGATAGAATGAGTGTTCTAGGATTCTAACCATTTAAATTCTTAAGAATGGAAATTTAAAATGTTACCTTTCCTATACACAATTTTATTCTTGAAGCTAATCTTTTTGTTGACTCTATGAATCCAATCCAATTTTGATAATGACAAATCACTTAGTATTTTACCTGTGCATTGATATTTTGAACATGATCATGACTTAGCATGCACGGATAGTAAGTATGCTATGGAAGCCACAAGGAACATGAAGTATATACCACTTGACTCAATCAATGGAAGCAGAAGAGAAAAAGGATAAAGACAATCCATATTTTCAATTGTATTTCCCAAATTAGGTTCGATTGTATTTATATAACTCATAAGATATGATGCGAAACTCAAAATGACATATAGATTGACCCTAGGATGCATGTTTTTCATGAAATATTCATATGCATTTGTCATAGGGTGGATTTGCATTTTAGACGAATAATAGGGCTGAAAAATAGGGCACTCATCGACTAGCCACATGGAGTCATCGATGAGCGAGTGTAGTACACTCATCAACTAGTGAGTCATCACGTTGACGAGAAAATACCAAGACCTTGATTTTCTTGGACAATCCACTCATCGCCGAATCCCCTATTCTCGTCGACAAGTTACTGAAGGGCATTCATCAACTGGTATGGACATTCGTCGACGAATTCGTGGTGCAGAACGGCACTTCAGTGCAGAAACGGACGGAAATTTTTTAATTAAATGATCTAACAGTTGAAAATTGATCAAAGGCCGATAATACTTATATATACCAACTCTAAACCCAAGGTTAACACTTTTGTATAACTTTTGCACAACCTTTGCACACCTTTTGCTAAGCTTTGCCTACTTTCAATGTATTCACATCAAGTTTGGGCATTCATCAATATCATCTTCAAGATCCAAGTGTTTACACTCATATCATCTTATGAAAAACTGGCTTGATCTTGAGGTTTGGTTAAGTTTATTATTGAGCATTCAATATTAATTTTATATGCTCATCTATTCCCGTATTCTTTCATTTAAAATATTTATTGGGAGCAAGAACTCGAATTTCACATACATATTTCTTTAAAAAGTCTTTTGTAATATTCAAAGGTATATTATTTTTATTCAAAAGATTTCATATCATTTCTGCAAAGGGTAATTCAAAGAAAGAGCTTAAATCTTTGTAATATTCAAAGTTATATTCCGATTCAAAGATTTCATAATTTATTATTCTTGCAAAAGTTATTTGAAAGCAAACCCTAGGATCTCCAAAGCATATATTTTTAGGAAATTATTTTTGGGAGATATTGAATAAAGTGTAGATCTTTGATGCATCTCATACACATATATTTTTCATTTAAAGATCATATTTTTACTTTCATCATTGAGAAAAATATATTCTCTCTTGAGCATCATATTATACCTTATGAGAGTGCTTAGGGCTGATTGTACTCATTAGCTTATTGAGAAGTTTATGAGTGTTCAGGAATATTTAATTGTTATTTGTATTAACGGTTTGGTTTTTGAATCATGAGGAGGAAGCTACACCTCTTTTAAGTAGCAGATTAGGAGATAGCAACGTCTCTTGTAAGTAGCAGATTGTAACGGGAAGCTCCGTCCCAAGTTAAGGAGCAGTATAATGGAATCATGAGGACGTAGGCTGGGTTGGCCAAACCTCGTAAAAATCATGTTTGCATCTCTCTTGACTCATTTAATTTTCTCTTGCACTTAATTATTTGTATATTGTGTATGTATTAAATATTTATCACTCTTGTGAGTGATTGGGTAATGTTGATTGATTGATAAAGTCATATTTTAAAATTGCTAGGTTGTGTAATACTGAACTTCTTGTCACCTAGTTTGTGCACGTGTGGTTGTAAGTTTTTCAAAATTAGAATCTAGAAACCAAGATTTTTTAAAATACCCAATTCACCCCCCCTCTTGGGATTACACACAAATTCACATTTCGCATCAGAGTAAGGTTGCACTATAGTTAAATGTTTTTTTTGTAAAAGATCACGATGACACATATCGGTTTAACCCCATTCGGTGAGGGACATTCATCCACAAGACCACCTATTTTTTGTGGTGTTAACTTCACATATTGGAAACAAAGAATGCGTATCTTTATTCAAAATACTGATTGGAGAGTATGGAAAGTTGTCTCTAGAGGAAATCGTATTCCTATGAAAATTGTAGAGAAAGAAAATGTACCTAAGACTAAATATGAATATACATATGAGGATATTAAAGCTATTCAAATAAATGCTACTGTAATGAATCCTTTATAATGTGCTTTAGGCGTAAATGAATTTAATAGGGCCATGACTTGTTCAACTGCTAAGGAAATATGGGATAAATTAGAAGTCATATATGAAGGTACTAAAGATGTAAAAGACAGTAGGATAGGCATATTTACTAGTGAATAAGAAGCATTTAAAATGTCTTCTAGTGAATCAATCCAATCTATGTACACCAGGTTCACCCACATCACAAATTCATTGCATGCTCTTGGTAAGACTTACCCTACTTATGAAATGATTAGGAAAATTCTTAGGGGTCTACCACTAGTCTGGGAGGCAAAGGCTATAGTCATAGTAGAAGGAAGGAACCTAAAAGCAATGACACTAGATGAGTTGATCAAGGTCGCTCATCACGTACGAATTAACAATAAATGAAAGACTGAGTGAGTAGAACAAAACTAAGAAAGTAACAGCTTTCAAAGCATCCTCCCACACTTCTAGTGAAGAAAGTTGTTTAAAATTGGAAGACAATATGGCTTTTCTAACTAAGTAGTTCAGAAAGTTCCTGAAAAAGAACAGAATGTGTACTAGAAAATTTCGGAACTCAAAAAAAGAAAAAGAAGAGTCAAATAGAAGGAAGCAAAAGGATGATCCTCCCTACGTGCTATAATTTCAGAGAAGTTTGGCACATCAAGCCAGACTGTCCTTAACAAAAGAAAGTGTCCAAAAAGAAGAAGAAGGCACTAAAGGTTGGTTGGGACACATACAATACCGGCAGTTCAGACTCTAAGTCTAGCGACGACTAGATTGCTAATCTGTGTCTAATGGCATATGAAGATCACGAGGTAAAATCATTTTGCTCTGCATCATCATATGATTCTAGTGATTCTGATAATGATGATAGCATGATTTCCTATGATGAATTGCAACAAGAATATCGGTATACTCTTAAAATGCTTGACAAAATGACTAAGAAAAATTATGATTTGAAATTAAAATTAAAGGAATTTTCAAAGTTGTTGGGAAAACAAAATGAGTCTCATACCTCTTTAATAAAAGAAAGCGATTTGAAAATTGAGGAGTTAGAAAGAAATTTGGAAGACAAATCTAAAATTATTTATAAATTCATAGAGGGTCAAAATAATTTTGAAAGACTTCTTGGAGCTCAAAGAAATTCTCTAGATAAGGAAGGTATTGGTTTTAAAGGAAAAGAAAACCTAAAACAGAAATACCTTTACATGGGTCACTTTGTGAGAGAGTCAAAATTTTATGTTCCATCTAAAGAATCTTATAGATATACTACATGCTTTAAATGTAAGAAGTTAGGTCATATAAAATTTGATTGTCCTTTTAAGAACAAAGATGTTAAAATTAAGAAAGTCTGGAAAGTCAAAGGAGAGTCGATTACTAATCGCGATGAAACTAAGAAAATATGGGTACCAAAATTAGTCAATTAAATGTCCATTGCAGGTGTGCTTGAGATCGTTTGCTTCAAAGGAAAAATGGTATATGGATAGTGGATGCTCTCGACACATGACCGAAGATAAAACAAAGTTCGCGTCCATCGCATCACCTTCAGTGACAATACAAAAGGTAGAATCATTGGACTAGGTAAGGTTGGTAAGGATACTTCTCTCATGATAGATAATGCTTTATTGGTTGATGGATTGAAACATAATCTATTAAATATAAGCCAGCTTTGTGATAAAGGATATAGAGTATCATTTGAGCAGGATAACATATAGCTACGGTATCATATTAGTTTCTATTTTGGTTGGTTATGGGATAATTTTGTTCAGTTATTGTAATCTCCCAAAATCGTATATGTAATCACGATATACCTCCGCCATAAGTTAGGGTAAGTAATAAAATAAGTAGCCAATTTTTTCTCAGGGGATGGTGTATAGCACAGATAGCAAATTTCGAGGACGAAATTTTTATAAGGAGGGGAGAATGTAGATACTCGGAGAATTATAGCCATTAAATAATAAAGGAAAAAAGAGAAAAATGATATTTCCAAGGGAGCTTAGTAGGATCTCATCGACGAACGCAGAATATTCTTCAACAAGTGGCCTTCTTGGGAACGACGATAAGGACACGTGTCTCGTTGATGAAGAGAAACCGAGAGCGGGATTAAGGACATGCAGGCTTGTCGATGAACCCATAGTCTTTGTTGACGAACTCCCTCCTTGGACTCGTCGACCAGGCGGCGTGGTTCATCGACGAGGCCACGTGGATAACACTCTATATATAAGCCAAAATCAGGTTTTCAGCAAGAAATTCGCATGTAAAACCCTCTCTCTCACTCTAAAATCCGTTTATCTGACTTCTTTCTAGATTTTTGGCTTCGATTCTCGCCGATTTGAAGATCAAAAGCCATCACGTTACTCTTGGGAAGATTCTCTACAATATTGCCGGATCAGAATTTTGATTTGAAGTATTTGGGCACCATCCCAAAATCTGGATAAGTTAGTTATTTTAAGTTGTATAAATTATTGGGTATTTTTGGACTGAGGGGAATGTGTTGGAAGTTATTCTATTGGTGTTCGTTGATTTGTTGGGAAAATATAAATTTTAGGGTGTTGAGCTGGGAACACACAGGAGTAGGTTTAATTAAATTTGTGGGCTTCTCAGTAAGCTAGATAAGGGGATAAATTAAGTCAACATTTTTCATGAAATTATTTATTAATATACAATATTTATTTTCAGAAATTATGTATGTTATAGTATAATGTTTGAGAATACTGCAGTTGAACAAGAAAATAGATTTAAAATATTTTATCAAAAAATATGATTTTAGGTCAGATTTTATGTTTAGAGTATTACTCACATTTGTGTGGCATAAGTATAAATTTTCATGAAAATTATGTTATATTAGAATAATATGATTTTTTCCAGAAGAAGCATGTTAGGACAGTTTTCAGAAAAACCATAAAATAGTACAGGAACTATGGTTGAAAATATTATGTTAAACAGTGTAGAAATTTTATGTTCAGTATGTTATGATATGACCGAGGCAGATGCCGTGATTTATATGTTATGATATGGCTAGTGCAGATGCCGTAATTATGCATGTTATGTCAGAAATCAGGAAAATATTATTATGTCAGATATTACTTTGAAATATGAAACAGTTATGTATCAGTAATATGAAATGTACTATATGTTATCAGAACCTGGATGACTTAGTCTAGATTTCAAAGCATGGTACTGTAGCTATATGATAAGATCAAGTTCAAGTATAAGTTTATGTTAGTACTACCACACATCTCAGATAGAGTGTGGGAGATGGCAGGTGATGTGGCTTCCAATGTGGTACTGGTGTGCCCCTGGCAGTCCAGACCAGGTGGGGCAAGCCCATCGTACTTACAGACATATGTTTGACTTAGCGTGGTCAGCCAGCCATTATTAGGTCCCTCATACGGGCCAATCATGTGGGGGTAAGACATAACATCAGCTAGCTATCCATCCTATATATTATTTCAAGTATTGTACAGTTATAGAAGATGTTTACATGATTACAGAATTTGTACATTATTTATTATGATATGATGAATCATGTTTTACTCAGAATTTATACAGTCAGTTTTATTAGATATATACGTATTATGTATTGTTCATGTTTAAGCATGATAATACTCGTGTTGCTACACACTGATATTAGTTTATCTCTCTTACTGAGAGGTGTCTCACCCCAGCATTACAAACATTTCAGGAAATTGAGATAGAAGGACGGATAGAGCTCCGCAACAGTAGAGGTTGACCGAACTACCTTGTCAAAAGGGTAAGTAGTTGAGTTAGGGTCAGATTGGTTTTGGGTTATGACCCTAGGGTACTTTTTGGTCCTTTTATGGATGTTTGTATACATATGATAGATATAGCAAAATTCTAGTATTGTGCTCATTGTTGTATGACATGTATGTAATTTATGTCTTCCGCTGCTTAGGTATCAGAGATGTATGATAGGTATATCCTTGGTACCTATGGGTTCGGGTTGATCATGACTATATTAGTTTAGTAGGACATGAGAGTTATTATGAATGTTGTTATGTAGGAAAAAAAAAGTAAATAAATATGAATATATGTAAATAGTAAATAGGTAGGTCATAGTTTGGTATCAGAGACTAAATTATTAGGTTCTATAGACTTTAGAGTGCTGTGGAAACAATACCAGAGTATAGGAAAAAGGATTCAAGTTTTTTCCCTATAGTGTTAAGGCAAGACTTCCGTGGTGGTTTCTATGTCTTTCCTTGGGTGACGATTTCAGGAATGTCATAGTAAACTATTGTCGAGTTGTGTTTCTAAAGTGTAGGACTGAATCTTGATATAAGACAAGGATGTCAAGATAGTGGTTAGATACATAAATTTTATGGATAGGGTCCCTAAGCCATTTTTATTGTCTTTTTAGGATGGACCCTGAGGGTGGTAGTGCTCATGTGAGCGATAGTGAGGGTGCAGGGACCTCGGGTGTAGGCGGAGGTGATTCAGACGCAGTATTACGCAGTGTAGCTTAGTAGGTCATGGCTGAGATTGCACGGAGCTCCAGGCAGTAGGAAAGCCTGTCTGCAGGCCACGAGTGTACGATAGAAAAATTCACTAAGATGAATCCTCTGGCATTTTCAGGAGAAGCTGATCCTACAGTCGCCGAAAATTGGATGTAGGAAATTAAGAAAGTATTAGCGGTGTTGTAGTGCACGAAGGAGCAGAGGGTCTTATTTGCCACTTATAAGCTGACAGGAGAGGCCGAGAGATGGTGGACTGCTGTAAAACTATTAGAGGAATAGAGGTCAGTACCTATAGCTATGACTTGGTGCCAGTTTAGGGATTTGTTCTTCGATAGATACTTTTCGGCCACCACCAGAGAGGCCAAAGTAAAGGAATTCTTGAATTTGAAGCAGGGACAACAAATAGTCCAGCAGTATGTGGCAAGGTTCATATAGTTGTCCTACTTTGCCTCGTATATCTTTCCTGATGAGGCAAAAAAGGCGAGACAATTTGAAAGAGGTTTGAGGCAAGAAATATATAAAAAGGTAGCGGTGCTAAAAATGCAATACTTTGCTGAGTTGGTAGACAGAGCAGCTGTGGAAAAGGCCAATGAGCGGATGGGTGCAGAGGAGCAGGGACAGAAGAAGAGGTCCACACCTTCATGTTTTTAGTAGGGATCTAGTCAAGGCCCGTGGAGGAGAGGTAATTATGGCAGGGGATAGAGGTAGCATACGAGGGGCCATGAGGTTCAGGGTATGCAGATCTACCGTGTCTGTTTGACATGTGGGAAGAGACACTTGGGGGATTGTCGAGCGGGGAGAGGTGTCTACTTTGCTGCGGAGGACCGGGACATTTAGTATGAGCTACACCACCTGGTACCACTCCTACTCCCAGACCTTACCGGGGAGGTTATAAGGCGCTCCGTGGAGGCTGGCAGAGGAATATAGCCCCAGTTAGAGTTTATGCATTGATGCCGGGAGACACTGAGACCACAGGCGACGTTGTGACAGGAATCCTTACTACTTTATCATATCAATCTATTTTTTTATTTGATTCGGGTGCCACTCATTCCTTTATGTCTGTGGGATACGTTAAGTTGTATGGAGTTGAGACACAGTTATTAGATGTTGAATTGTCAGTTGCTACACCAACAAGGATAGTGGTGAGGTGTCGTAGGGTGCTTAGAGGCTATCTAGTAGATATTTAGGGGAAAATATTACCAGCTGACTTAATTGTGCTAGACATGCATGAATTCTACGTAATATTGGGTATGGATTTGCTAGCAACTAACTATGCGAGTATCGACTGCCATATGAAAGATGTGATATTCAGACCATTGGGAAAACAAGAATTTAGATTTGAGGGGTCGTGGGTACATTCCCTGCCTCAGTTCGTGTCAGCCATTCAGATTAGAAGACTACTCCTGGACGGATGTCAGGGGTTTATGGCCTATGTAAAGGATGTGTCAGAAAATGAATTGAAGCTTGTCAATATACAAGTGGTAAAGGAGTTTCCGTATGTGTTTCTAGAGGAGTTACCCGGGTTGCCTCCCGACTGCGAGGTAGATTTTGTTATCGATTTACTTCTAGGGATGGTACTGATCTCTAAATCTCTTTATCGAATGGCTCCAGCAGAATTGGGAGAATTAAAGGATCAGTTGCAGGATTTATTGAATAAAAGGTTTATCAAACCTAGTTTATCACTGTGGGAAGCTCTAGTTTTATTTATGAAAAAAAAAGACAGAATTGTGAGAATGTTCATAGATTACAGAGAGATAAATAAAGTAACAGTTAAGAACAAGTATCTTCTACCCCGTATTGATGATTTATTTGATCAGCTTTAGGGTACACGAGTTTATTCAAAGATTGATCTACGCTCTAGGTACCATCAGGTAAAAGTCAGGGTAGAGGACATCTCTAAGACAACGTTCCAAACTTGGTATGACCATTATGAATTTTTGGTCATGCCATTCTGTGATGACCCAAAAATATATATATGATTAAAGTACAATAACAATAAAATAATAAAAATAGTCATTAAGTTAATATAAATACAAAAGTGTTTTTCTGTAGGATCCTTGATTCCATGTTTGATGCCTAAGAAAGACCTTTTCTTAGCGAGTGCTCAGAGACCATTGCGGCTCAGTCGCTCCCTGGAGGTCGGCCTGGTCAAAATAGAATTTCATAGGATAAACAGGATAGACACTGTTTGTACACGTAAATAAGTATATATACATGAAATAGTGTTTTGACAGACATAATTTGTACAAATACATAATAAGATGATAATAATATAGGTATCATATGTGGGGCCCACAAGACTATGTGGGGTCCACATGAGTCCCGGAGCCACAAGACACTGTTTATATACGTAAATAAGTACATAAAATAATATTTTAACTGATATAATTTGAAGAAATATATTGATAAAATAATAATAATATAGGTATCCTATGCGGGGCCCACAAGACTGTGTGGGACCCACATGAGTCCTGAAGCCGTATGGAGGTTTACACAAGTCTCAAAGCTATGTAGGATGCATAAAATCGTATAAGAGTTATTCGAGTTACGTAGGATCCATTCGGGTCTCGAAGTTGTGTGGGGCCCACAAGACCATGTGGGGCCCACATGAGTTTTCAAAATTTAAATTTAATTTTTGTTCAAAAATAAATAATAAAATAAATAAATACTAAAAGTAGTTTAAAATTAATAACAATGATAAGAATAATGATAATAATGATTAGGAAAAAAAATAATAAAATAATAAAATAATAAAATAATAAATTAAGTAATTGATTAATTAATTAGGTAAGTATTTAATTAAAAAAATTATTTAGTGGGAATGGTGGCAAGCACTCCCACATGGCCTCCATCCCATCCCATACTCAACCCATACCTTGCCCATCCCTTGCCCATTCTTTAATTTTTAAAAATTATAATTTCACCAATCTCCCCACACTTTTATAAATTTCATTTCTTCCCCAAAATTTTCCTATAAATAGGGAGCTCTCAACCTTCATTTTTCACAACAATTTTCCAAGGAAGAAAAGGATTAGTGAGTGAAAGAATTTGTGGTGGAGAGAGAATTTTGAGTAAGTTCTCACTCACCCACTCTTTCCGATCTCATTGCTTAAAGATAGTTTTTGTGTTCGTAGCACACGATAAAAGAAAAAGGTAAGTAAATTTTGATTATGTTAGTTTTTTTTTATTTAAAATTCATACCCGAGTTTATTTTATAAGTAAATTTCAATTATGTTAATTAGTTCCTCAAAATTTCCATGATTTTATTTTTACGCGTATTTAATTATACCAGTTCTATCTTTAATTTACTTGCATCTATTTTTGGGTTAAGAAATGTTCTAATCCTCTCGGGTAAATTTTCAGCATTTATTTCTATTCAAAAATAAAATTATATATATTTTTAACACAAAAATTGTGTGGCATGAGTTTATTTCTACGTTACATTTTTTATGAAAATATGAGTAAGGATGAGATTTTTACGATATTATTTTAAATTGCATAAATTATAATAAGATGATTTTAAAACCCCTTATGGCAACGAAAGTTCAAAGTTACAGATGCTCGGTACCGCAGCTTAAAGTTTATATGGATCAGAGTGCACCCACACTGTTTACAGAGTGGTTATTTATGTTAGTGGATTTCTCCTGAGTGCACACCTGGTTCCGGACCAGGACTTAATAAGGAAAATCTCACTTAAAGTTTACGTACGTTGATTTAGTTTGGTCGGCCAGCCAGCTAAGTCCAGTCTTCGGACCGCACAACCCAATCATGGGGGTAAACATGACTTACGGCAAACAGGCCTAAGGGTGGTTTTTTTTTATAATATATGTTTATACATATTTAATTACGTGTACAAAGTTACTGATGATTTGAAGGAAAAATGTAAGTTTACGTGAAAAGGATCATTTTGGGGCTTAAATGACGATTTAAGGAAAACGTATAAGGAAAAGTATATATATGTTTATCATTAAATATTTTTACAGTTTTAAAGTTAAAAGTTTAATTTAGCAGTTATAGTATATGATTGTAAAAATTTACTGTTGAAATTGATGACAAAAGTTTTATGCAGAAATTTTTAAATCTATATTTATTCTAAAAGCAGTCTTGAAGTTATAGTATTAAATATTATTTTACGAAATTATTTAAAAGCTCATTTTGGCCACACACTAATAATAATCTTATTTACTTACTGAGCGTCGTCTCACTCCAATCATATTTTTATTTCAGATAACTCTGAAGAGCATGTTGGAAATCAGGCTTAACAAGTATACGGGTGGGGATAGAAAAATAAAGATTATTTAGAAATATTAGTATGATGCCGGATATTTATGCTTATGTAATTATTCTTCTTTTGAAATAAATGATTGTAATATGGATAATTAGCGCTCTGATTTAATAATAAATTGAGTTTATTTTGCTTCCGCTGTAAATCAGTAGTAAAAAGTTAATATCCCAGGCCCCTCGGGGTCGGGGTGTTACACATTCGGACTGACAAATGCTCCCGCTCTATTTATGAATTTAATGAATAGAGTAGTTCATAAGTATTCAGATCAGTTCGTTGTGGTTTTCATTGATGATATACTGGTCTACTCGAGGAGTTTTGAGGAGCATGAGACGCATTTAAGGCTAGTACTTCAAATGCTCAGGGAAAAGAAATTGTATGCCAATTTTAGCAAATGTGAATTCTAGTTAGTGAAAGTTGCATTTTTGGGGCATGTTATATCAGGAGATGGAATCTCAGTAGATCCCGGCAAGATTGTGGCAGTGGTGAATTGGGTTAGGCCGAGGAATGTCCAGGAAATCAGGAGTTTCTTAGGAGTGGCGGGATATTATCATTAGTTTGTAGAGGGATTCTCAAGATTGTCAAGGCTTTTGATGCAACTAACCAGGAAGAATGTTAGGTTATAATGGAGTGACAATTGTGAGCAGAGCTTCCAGAAATTAAAGCAAAGGCACGTCACTGCATTGATATTAACTATTCCATCAGGAGGTGATGGCTATATGATCTACAGTGACACATCTTTAAAAGGGTTCGGATGTGTGTTGATACAGCAGGGCATAGTTGTAGCATATGCCTCCAAACAATTGAAAGAATATGAAAAGAATTATCCTACCCATGATCTAGAATTGGCTGCAGTGGCTCATGCATTGAAAATTTGGAGGCATTATCTGTATGGAGAGAGATGTGAAATATTTTCAGACCATAAAAATCTAAAGTACTTCCTTATGCAGAAGGAGTTGAATATGAGGTAGAGGAGATGGTTATAACTTATTAAGGATTAGGACTGTACCATCAGTTACCACCCAGGGAAGGCGAATGTGGTGGCTGATGCTCTGAGCCAGAAATCAGGGGGAGCAGCAAAGTTAGCAGCAGTAATTCAGCACCCGATCCAGATGGACTTGGAGAGGCTCGGTGTGGAGCTAGTAGAGAGTGATCCTTAGGCATTTATTGCCAATTTGGTGGTACAACCTACCTTACAGGAAATGATTAAAGCTGTTCAGAAGGATGACACAGAATTAGTGGAGTTGATAGCTAAAGTGCAGGATGGATAGGGAGAGGAATTTAGTATTTCAAATGATGAAGTTATGAGGTTCCGTACTAGGTTGTGCGTGCCTGTAGATGTGGATATTAGAAGGATGATCTTAGAGGAGGCTCATAGATCCCTATACACAGTGCATCCTAGCAGCACTAAAATGTATTAGGATCTTCAAAAATCATTTTGGTGGAGCAGCATGAAGAGGGAGATAGACAAATTCGTGAAGCATTGTTTGACGTGCTAGTAGGAGAAGGCTGAGCATCGAAGACTGGCAGGACAGTTGCAGCCACTTCATATCCCTTAGTGGAAGTGGGACCACATCTCTATGGATTTTGTTACAGGTTTACCGCCAGTGTTGCATGGGCAAAACACGATTTGGGTGGTTGTAGATAGACTGATGAAGATTACTCATTTTATCCCTATTAAAGTCAATTACTCCATGGATAGGCTGACAAAATTATATATTCAAGAGATAGTACCATCACATGGTGTGCCAGTGTCTATAGTATCGAACCGAGATCCACATTTCACGTCATGATTTTGGAAGAGCTTGTAGGAGGCTATGGGGTCTCAATTATCATTAAACATGACATTTCATCCTCAGAATGATGGGCAGATAGAAAGAACGATCCAGATCCTTGAGGATATGCTATAAACGTGTGTACTGGATTTCGAGGGTAGTTAGACCCAGTATATGCCGCTAGTTGAGTTTGCATATAATAATAGCTATCAAGCCAGCATCGACATGGCACCTTACGAGGCTTTATATGGTAGGAGGTGCCATTCTCCACTATACTGGGATAAGATGAGTGAGGGGCGAGTTTTTAGGACCAGAATTAGTGCAGTAGGCGTACGATAAAGTCCGACTTATCAGAGATAGAATCAGTGTAGTTCAGAGTCAGTAGAAAAGTTACGCTGATACTCGCGACCAAAAATTGGAGTTTGTTATAGAAGATCATGTGTTTTTGAAAATAGCACCATTAAAAAGAGTTATAAGGTTTGGGAGGAAAGATAAATTGAGCCCTAGGTTTATTGGCCCATTCGAGATACTTGAGAGAGTGGGATCGGTTGCCTATCGACTAAATTTACCACTAGTTTTATCCAGAATATACAACGTATTTCATGTTTCCATGCTAAGTAAATACGTCCCAAATCCCTCCTATGTGATCAGCTATGTAGGGATAGAATTCAGTAATACTTTGGCATATGAGGAAACACCAGCGCAGATTCTGGATAAGAAAGAATGGGAATTGTACAATAAGAAAATTCCATTAGTAAAAGTCCTATGGAGGAATCACGTAGTGGAAGAAGCTTCATGGGAGCTCAAGGAGTAAATACGAAAGAAATACCCACACCTTTTCAGTGGGGACCAGCAGTAATAAGAAAGAATTAGGTAAGTAGTAACATTTCTTTTGCAGGTTAATTGGTACATGTATTAGTTTCTATTTTGGTTGGTTATGGGAGAATTTTGTTCAGTTATTGTAATCTCCCATAACCGTATATGTAACCATGGTATTCCTCTACAATAAGTTAAGGTAAGTAATAAAATAAGTAGCCAATTTTTCCTCAAGGGATGGTGTATAGCACAGATAACAAATTTCGAGGATGAAATTTTTATAAGGAGGGGAGAATGTAGAGACCCAGAGAATTATAGCCATTAAATAATAAAGGAAAAGAGACAAAAAGGAATTTTCCAAGGGAGCTCAGCAGGGTCTCATCGATGAACGCAGAATATTCGTCGATGAGTGGCTTTCTTGAGAATGATGACGAGGACACGTGTCTCGTCGACGAAGAGAAACCGAGAGCAGGATTAAGGTCCCGTGAGCTCATCGACGAACCCATAGCCTTCGTCGACGAACTCCCTCCTTAGACTCATTGACGAGGGGACGTGGCTCATCGATGAGGCCACGTGGACAACACTCTATACATAGGCCAAAATCAGGCTTTCAGCAAGAAATTCGCATGCAAAACCCTCTCTATCGCTCTAAAATCCATTTCTCTGACTTCTCTCTAGATTTTCGATTTAGATTCTCGCCAGTTTGACAATCGGAAGCCACCATGTTACTCCTGAGAAGATTCTCTACAATATTGCCGGATCAGAATTTTGATTTGGAGTATTTGGGCACCATCAAAAAATCTAGGTAAGTTGGTTATTTTAAGTTGTATAAATTATTGGGTATTTCTGGACTAAGGGGAATGTGTTGAAAGGTATTATACTGGTGTTTGTTGATTTGTTGGGGAAATATAAATTTTAGGGTGTTGAGTTGGGAACACACAAGAGTAGGTTTAGTTAAATTTGTGGGTTTCTCAGTAAGTCAGGTAAGGGGATAAATTAAGTTAGCATTTTTTTCATGAAATTATTTATTAGTATACAACATTTATTTTTAGAAATTATGTATGTTATAGTATAATGTTTGAGAATACAACCGTTGAACAGGAAAATAGATTTAAAACATTTTATCAGAAAATATTATTTCAGATCAGATTTTATGTTTAGAGTATTACTCACATTTGTGTGGCATGAGTATAAATTTCCATGAAAATTATGTTATATTAGAATAATATGATTTTTTTCCAGAATAAGCATGCTAGGACAGTTTTCAAAAAAACCATAAAAACAGTACAGGAACTATGGTTGAAAATATTATGTTAAATAGTGCAGAAATTTCATGTTCAGTATGTTATGATATGGCCGCCGCAGATGCCGTGATTTACAAGTCGGTGCAAAATCCATAATTATGCATGTTATGTCATAAATCAGGAAAATATTATCATGTCAGATATTACTTTAAAATATGAAACAATTATGTATCAGTAATATGAAATGTATTATATGTTATCAGAACCCGAATGACTTAATCTAGATTGCAGAACATGGTACCGTAGTTATATGATAAGATCATATTCAAGTATAAGTTTATGTTAGTGTTACCACACATCTTAGATAGAGTGTGGGTGATGGCAGGCGATGTGGCTTCAGTGTAGTGCAGGTGTCCCCCTGGCAGTCCAGACCAGGTGGGGCAAGCCCATCGTACTTACAAACATATGTTTGACTTAGCATGGTCAGCCAGCCATTGCTAGGTCCCACCTACGAGCCGCACAACCTAGTCATGTGGGGGTAAGACATGACATCAGTTAGTTATCCATCCTGGGTATTATTTCAAGTATTATACAGTTATAGAAGATGTTTATATGATTACAAAATTAGTACGTTATTTATTATGATATGATGAATCTTGTTTTACTCAGAATGTATACAACCAGTTTTATCATATATATACGTATTATGTACAGTTCATGTTTAAGAACGATAATACTCATGTTGGCACACACTGATATTAGTCTATCTCCCTTACTGAGAGGTGTCTCACCCCAACATTATAAACATTTTAGGAAATCGAGATAGAAGGGCGGATAGAGCTCCGCAGCAGTAGAGGTTGACTAAGCTGCCCTGTCAGAAGGGTAAGTAGTTAAGTTAGGGTCAGATTGGTTTTGGGTTATGACCCTAGAGTACTTTTTGGTCTTTTTATGGATGTTTGTATACATATGATAGATTCAGTAGAATTCTTTTATTGTGCTCATTGTTGTATGGCATGTATGTAATTTATATTTTCCGCTGCTTAGGTATCAAAGATGTAAGATAGGAATATCCTCGGTACCCATGGGCTCGGGTTGATCATGACTATATCAGTTTAACAGGACACTAGAGTTATTATGAGCGTTGTTATGTAGGAAAAAAAAAAGAATAATTAAAATGAATGTATTTATATAGTAAATAGGTAGGTCGTTACATCCCTAGTCAACTTAAATCTTGCAAATAGTACCTTCTGCTCATCTATACATAAAAGAACTTCCAAAATATCCTCTATATCCTGGACCCAATTCCCAGCTACTAGTGGGTCAACCCCTCTGGAGAATGATGGAGGTCTCACGCTCGTGAACTTCTCAATTGTACAGCTTCGCTCCCCTGAACTCCTAGCCATCTTTGCCATCACCTGCTGGGTGATGCTACATAACATTGCATCAGGGTCCCTGCCAACCATACTGGAAGCCCAGCATCATTACCTCCGCATGTGCACTGCAACTTCTAGGCTCCATCCCAAAAATGATATAAAACAGTCTTAGAAGTCTATCGTCTCAACATCACTAACACACTTAACAAACCAAACTCATAAAATATTCATCTACAATCATCCATCTCCAATATTCTCAATCCCAATTTAAGATTCAGTCCTACAATTCAGAAACAAGAACTGACGATAGTTTACTATGGTTTTACTGAAGTCGTCACCCCAGGGAAATCACAGAAACAATCACGGAACTCCTGCCTCCAGGCCTTAAGATATAACCCTAAATTCCAATCTCATCCTCTAACAATTGTTGACTCATATCTCAACCAACCCATATCCTATTCTCCTCACAATCAATTCCTATACTCTGGTATTGTATCCCGTTGTTTACTAAAGTCTGCAAAACCTAACAACCTAGGTTCTAACACCAAACTATGACACCTTGATTTTCATACCATTTTTTTTCCTTCCAGTAAATAATGAATTTTAATCAAACTTTGGTCACGTCAAAAACTATGATACCATATCAACATAACCCGACCCGAAGTGGGTACCGGGTAAACAGTCATACAAACAGCCCTAACAGCGAAAGTCAATATTTATAAATCATTCAGAATTCAAATAACCAAAGTTCTAACCATATATATATATATATATATATATATATATATATATATATACATATCCAACACATCCCCAAAAATCAAACCAAAACTCTAGGGGAATCAAAACCGTCCATCAGGGTTCTCATTTTCATATCTCATCATTCACATTTCGTATTCACGTTTTAGTATTCACATTGCAGTATTCTCATTGCAATATTCACATTTCCATATTCACAATTCAAGTATTCACATTTCAACATTCATATTGCAGTATTCACATTACAATATTCTCATTTTGATATTCACATTACAATATTCACATTTCAACAATCACATTGCACTATTCGCATTGCAATATTCACATTTTCATGTTCACATTTCTGTATTCATATCTCATCTCATAATGGTATATATCACATTTCAATATTCTCATCATTTTATATTTCTTTCTCATATTTTCAGTACATATTCCATTCTCATAATAGTATATATCTCATTTCGCGTATTTCAACATTTCTCAATAAAACATAATTCATCATTTCATATCTTTCAAATCCCAAAACATCACAATTCAGTATAACTCATATGCCACACAATTTTATCTGATATTTGTATTATAACAATTTCAGGAAAAATATCATATTCTCATTTTCACATATTAATTCAGCTAGTATTTCTCAAAATAACTGTTATAATTTATTCCCCTTACCTGACTTTCTGAGAGACCATTAAAACCTAAATCATATGCTTGCAGCGTTCGAAATTCAAAACCCTAAAATTCACATTTTTCCCAAATCAATCAACTCAACCCCAGAATAATTCTCATTTAACACTTCCTAGGCCCTATGTACTCCAAATAAATACTTAAACCCTAAAATACCTTACTTACCTTGATTTTGGAATGGTGGCCAAGAACTCCAAACCAACAATCTGCTCTAATTAAGTTGCAGAGAATCTCTCCACGAACCCTGTGGTAGCTTTTGATCGTCAAAACGGGTTTAGACGGAGTGAAAATCAATGAGAGAGAGAGAGAGAGAGAGAGAGAGAGAGAGAGAGAGAGAGCTGTAGGGTAGAGAGAGAGAACGAGAAGAGAGAAAATTACTCTAAAAATGACAAAATTCCTATTTATAGGCCAGCATTCGTCGACGAGTTAAAGTGATTCGTCGATGAGCCCATGAAGACATTTCGTCGATGAAGAAGCTGGTTCGTTGACGAATCTAAAATTTTTTGAAATTCCCTGACTCACGGTATCTTCTTGTCGACGAGACACGTGTACTTCGTCCAGGAGACCAAAGGGACATTCATCGACAAAGACCATTGATTCATCGACGAACCCCTGCTGATTCCCCTTTTTCCTTTTACTTCTCTTTCATTTCTTTTCTTTTATTACTTCATTAATTAAATTTCTCGGGTCTCTACATAGATTCTATTAAGGAACTACCCCTTACAAATCTTTTTCTTTTTATCGTATTATGTTACCGTATTGCTAAGATTATATTCAATTTACATAATAAATTATTATTAAAATTAGATACTATTTTACGCCATGTACCTCATTATATATTATTATATTTATTAGATAATATTATAACATAAACATAACAACACTAACTTGTGAGGGGCTAATTTGAGGCTAGACACTTTTAGATGGAACCATCACATATAACATTTAACTAAATTGGGTTTTATTTAACTATTTACTAATATTTAATTTTGAATACAAGTTTTTTAATCCATTTAATTTTTTTGATATTAATTATTTTTGTCAAATTCATTTCTAACACAAAAAATAAAATAGGCATATCAATATTTAAAATAAATAAATAAATAAATAAATCATGATGAATAAAAAATAGTTGTCGAGGTACCAAATGAAGAACTAACAAAATAAATTGAAATAAGCCACTGTGAGTAATTAATGATAGCTAAAACAAACAGGACTAAAAAAGAGATAATATGTTGTGAAATAGATCATATAATGAAGATGCACAGCGGAACAAACAACAACAAGTGAATATAAATAATACACACAACCAGAACAAGATCAACACAAAGATTTACATGATTCAACAAAGCCTTTATCCACACAAGCAATGACACAAATTTCACTTAGGAAAATCAAAATGTATACAATACACTTCAATAATGATCACCCACACACTCAAAATATGCCTTGATGAAATATATAGAGGTTCCTCGGAGGTTTCTCCCTGTTTGCCCAACCACTCAATGTTCAAAAATTCAAAATTCAGAAAAATTTTCATAGCCCAGGCGCCTCTCGTCAACGAACACAAGGCTTCCTCAACAAGCCCAAGAAGAACCTTCGTCGACGAATACAGGGTTCTCGTCGATGACGCCAGAAGTTTGAAATTTCCTACTCTTGGTAATTATTCATCGACGAGCTTTAGAGCCTTCGTCGACGAACCTCTGTTGTTCCCTTGTCGACGAATATAGGACTCTTGTCCACGAGTCCTGCCGTGCTGCCCCTTTCATGTTTTTCCTCCTTCTTTCTTTGCCTACAAAAATAAAAGTATAAGATCCACAACTAACAATCTCCACCTTGGCGATTATATGCCCCTTAGGAGAATCTCAAAAACATGAACTGTTTCTCTTTGAACTCAAAAATGCTTCGTTGGGTGTGTCTTCCTTCTATCACTTGGAGACATGGAGTAAGTCCAAGCAATGCTTGAACTTCTATGTTGTAACTAATTTGGTTAGAATATCTGCTGCATTATCAGATGTGTGAACTTTCTCCAACACAAGTTCACCCGAAGTAATCAATTCTCGAATCATGTGGAACCTCACATCAATGTGCTTGGTCCTAGCATGGTATACCTGATTCTTCGCCAAGTAGATGTCACTCTGACTATTACAATGCAGCACCAAACCATCTTGTCATAACCCTAGCTCTCTGACTAAACCAGTAAGCCATAAGGCTTCCTTTGCAGCTTTGGCAACAGTCATATATCCTGCCTCAGTCGTAAACAATGCAACCAGAGACTGTACCATGGATCTCCAACATACAGGTCCTCCTACAAGGGTAAACACATATCCTGTTGTAGACCTTCTGTCATTTATATCTCCAACATAATCTGCATCAACAAATCCCATAACTGAAGTACAACCCTATTGCTTGCTGAACATGATGCCATATCCCGATGTACCCTGTAAGTATCTAAGTATCCATTTGACAGCTTCCCAATGCTGCCTTCTTGGATTAGAGAGGAACTTGCTCACCACGCCTACCGCATAAGCCAAATCTAGCCTCGTACATACCATGACATACATTAAACTCCCCACAGCACTAGCATGGGGGACCTTTGACATGTCCCTGATTTCCTTATCCGAACTTGGGCAATCTGTAGTAGACAACTTGAAATGATTCGCTAGAGGTGTACACACCGGTCTTGCATTAGCCATGCTAAACCTCTCCAACACCTTCTGGACATAACCGCCCTGAGATAACCATAATCTCCCTACAGTCCTGTCATGGCAAATCTCCATCCCAAGTATTTTCTTAACTGAACCAAGATCCTTCATATCAAATTCCTTATGCAATAGGTCCTTTAACTAATTCACCTCAGTTAAATCTCTTGCAGCTATCAACATATCATCGGCATACAATAACAAGAAAATAAGTGAGTCATCATCAAGTTTATTCACATATACGCAGCAGTCATATTCACACTATTTGTAACCAATCTTTATCATATAGAAATCAAACTGTTTATACTATTGCCTTGGAGACTGTTTTAGCCCATAAAGAGATTTCTTCAACCTGCAAACAAAATTTTCTTTTCCTGGTTCAATGAATCACTCTGGCTGTGCCATGTAGATTTGTTCCTCTAAGTCACCATAAAGAAATGTCGTCTTCACGTCCATTTGTTCCAAATGAAGATCGAAATGAGCTACCAACCCCAACACAACTCTGATAGAAGTATGTTGGACCATTGGAGAAAAGATCTCATCATAATCTATCTTATTCTTCTTCTATAAGTGTACTTTTGCCACCAACCATGCCTTGAACTTCTCACCTTCCTTTTCTAATATTGCCTCATTCTTCCTATACACTTATTTGCAATCTATCAGTCTCTTCCCATCTAGAAGCTTCACCAACTCCCAAATTTTGTTCTTATGTAGTGATTCCATTTTCTCAATCATTGCTCCCATCCACCTATATTTCTCCTGGTCGTGCACTGCATCTTGAAAAAAAGTTGGATCATTGCAATAAGTAAGGAAAGCATAAGATACTAACTCATCAAAACCATACCTTGATGGAGGCCTGATAGTGCATCTGGATCTTCGTATAGCGATATCGTCAACTTGCTGGTTTCCTGAGTTAGAACTCCCTGCAACCACAAGACCGTGATCATTTTGTTGCCCTAAGCTTCTAACTTCACCTGCACAACATGTTCATCACTGCCCTAGCTTTCTGGCTCCTGTTTCTATTCATCAAACTCTTGTGTATGCTTCACCATAACCTTCTCATCAAAGACTACGTCTCTACTGATCACCACCTTATTTTCCACAGCTTATACTCCTTTACACCCTCTGGATATCCTAAGAAGATGCAACGACGAGACTTCAGGTCAAGCTTAGACCTCTCCTCACTAGACACGTGGACATAGGCTAGACACCCGAATACCTTCAATTTGGAGTAGTCTACTGCATTTCCTGTCCAAACCTTTTCCGCCACTTTACCCGCTAGTGATTCCCTTAGTGATCGGTTAACTAGAAAACAAGCCATACTAACTGTCTTGGCCCAAAATATCTTCAGTGGGCCTACATTCAGTCTGAGACATCAAGCCCTATCAGCAAGAGTCCGGTTCATCCATTCTACCACACCATTTTGCTAATTTGTTCGACGAACTGTAAAATGTCTATTGATGCCCTGCTCCGCACAAAACTCCATAAACCGAAAATCAGTGTACTCGGTCCCATTATCTGACCTTAAATATTTGATCCTTATCAGGTTTTCCACTTCGGCCTTCCAAATCTTAAACTTGGAAAATATACTAGATTTGTGACGCATGAAGTAAACCCAAACCTTTCGTGAGTAATTATCAATGAAACTCACATAGTTCACATGTCCACCCTCTGATGCAACTCTAATTGGACCCCAAACATCTAAATGTACATACTCAAGAATTCCTTTTGTCTTATGAGTAGCTGAACTGAATTTTGCCCTGTTCTGTTTTCTAAGAACAAAAAATCTGAAGAATTCCAACTGACTTGATTTTAAACCTTTCAACAATTTTCTCTTGTATGCCCAACACGTATATGCCACAAGACAGTCTCATTTGATTCAGCATCCACGGCTGTAACTCCACCTATAACGATAGTTCCCTGCAACGTGTAAATATTCCCATCCAACTTCTGCCCTTTCATTACAATCAGATTACCTTTCCATACCATCAAAACTCCACCTTTGGAATTGTAATTAAAGCCATTACAATCCAAAGTTCTAAGAGATATCAAACTATTTCTCAACTCAGGTATATGTCTTACATTACACAAAGTTCTTACAGCACCATCAAACATTTATATCTTTACATTTCCTATGCCAACGATCTTGTAAGAAGCATCATTACCCATAAGAATTGATCCAAAATTTACTAACCTATAAGTGTTGAACCACTCCATGTTTGGAGTCATGTGATAAGAACATGCTGAATCAAGTATCCAAGAGTCCATTAGATTATTCGACTTCGCTGAAATTGATAGAACATCACCATCCACTAAATCCTCTTCTTGAACAACATTCACAGATTTAGAAATCCCCTCATGCTTATTAGCATTTTCCTTCTTCCAATCCAGACACTCCGGTTTCACATGCCCCTTTTTACCGCATTTATAACACCAAATGTTCTTCTTCTTCTTGGACTAATTCCAGGATTTCTAATTAGAGCCATTTTTAAAATCTTCTTTGCCTCGCTCATTACAACCCTTTACCACAAGTCCTTCCCCTTCATCATATATTTTCAGCATTTGATGAAAAGTTAACAAAGCACTTGTTACCTCTTCTAAATCTAGTGTTTCTTTTCCCCACGTAAGAGTGGTCACAAGATTTTCATAGGTATGAGTTGAGGGCAAAGAATTTAACAGCATCAAAGCCTTATCATCCTCATCAAACTTCACATCAACTCTCATAAGATCACTTATGATTTGATTAAACGCATTGATGTGTTGATCTATACTAGATCATTCTACCATCTTAAGCCAATATAAACGCTGCTTAAGAAAAAGTTTGTTATTGAGGGATTTAGACATGTACCGACTTTCTAACTTTCACCAGATAGCTACTGGAGAATTCTCCTCCATCACCCAATAGAGAATTTCGCCGGAAAAACACAAACATATTGTCGACGCTGCCTTTGCCTTCAAATCTAACCATGTTGCCTCATCCATTCCTTCTAGTTGAGTATCAAGCAGAGCCTTAGCCATTCCTTGTTGCACAAAAATATCTTTCACTCTCCTGTGCCACAAACCAAAGTTTCCAATTCCATCTAATTTGACAACGTTAATTCTTGTAGAAGACGATCCTGATGCCATAACAACAAATGCTCTAATACCAATTTGTTATGAAATATATCGTATAATGAAAATGCACAGTGAAATAAACAACAACAAGTGAATGTAAATATTACACACAACCAGAACAAGACCAAGACAAAGATTTACGTGGTTCAACAAAGCCTACATCCACGGAAGCAATGACACAAAATTTCACTAAGGAAATCAAAATGTACACAATACACTTCAATAATGATCACCTATACACTCAAAATATGCCCAGATGACATATATAGAGGTTCCTCGAAGGTTTCCCCCCGTTCGCCCAACCACTCAATGTTCAAAAATTCAAAATTCAGAAAAACTGCCGCAGCCCAGGCACCTCTCGTTGATGAACACATGGCTTCATTAGCAAGCCCAAGAAGAGCCTTCATCGACAAATATAGGGCTCTTGTAGACGATGCCATAAGTCTAAAATTTCCCACTCTTGGTAATTATTTGTCGTCGAGCTTCAGAGCCTTCGTCGATGAACCTCTGCTATTCCCTCGTTAACAAATAAAGGGCTCTCGTCGACGAGTCCTACTGTGCTGCCCCTTTCATGTTTTTCCTCCTTCCTTCTTTGCTGACCAAAATAGAAGTATAAGAGCCACAACTAACATAATAGTATAAGAATAATTAATAATAGTGAAAAATAACAATGACAGGTTGCTATACAATGCTGGTAAAGAAAAAAAGGTAAAAAAACAATCAAACGAAAAAGAAGACTACCAAGGGCATGGTCATTGTTGTCGAATTTGGGAGTTTATTAGTTTCTTAGCTAATAAAATCATATCCTTGTACGGGTAAAGTGGAAAGGGGGATACAATGTTATAGTATGTTAGCAAGGGATGTTATGGGTGGTGCCAATCGTTGCCCGAGTAAAAAACATAGTAGCAATGAGTTCAATGTCTATTTTGATAAGTTCTCTTTGTTTACAATTTCGCTTTGATTCTAATAGTGAAACCTAAGGTGTAGTCCCAAGAGGTGGGGGGGGGGGGGGGAGGAGTGAATTGGGCTATTTAAAATTCCTTACAGTCTTTTTATGAGTTCTTGACTTTTTACAATATTTCAAACACTTCTTATATTTTTGTTGATTAGGCAATCCACACACACTTACTTCTTCTATTCAATCCACAACCACAACATATACAACCAATTGATTAACTATACAAACCAAACAAACATAATGCAAGTAATCAATATTTGATTTGCAATATTCAGCAGCCCTGTATATGAATGTGCAAGTCTTGTAGTTGGCCTTTAAACTTTAAAATAACATCCAATCACTCTTTCCAAAATCAAAATTCCAATAAATCTTCAGCTAATAGGTTTTGGGTTGTTAACCAATCAACGTACTCCCTTACGATTTTCGTAAAATATTGATTAACCAACGTACTCCCTTTTGGTTTCCACAAGCCTAAGAACAAATTAGGCTTTGGTTTATTTAATATCCAATATACATTGTTTTTATGATTGAAAGAATTACAACATCCATACAATTTATATTTTCACTGGAATTTAAAGAGAGTAAAGGAAAGAGAGTGACATTGCTGTTTTTACGAGGTTCGACTTACCCCGACCTACATCCTCGCCTTAGGTCAACCATCTAAGGATTTTAGTATACCTTGTTCCTTCCGGGTGGAACAAAAACCTTTACAACAACCAACCTCTTTTTTAGGAAGAGAAACCTCTCCAAGCAACAACCTATACTTGGTGCAATGATCCAACTATACCTTGAACCGTCAAAGATCTAGTAGAAAGGAATGGATTTCTACGTACAAAAACACTCTCAAACATAGAGCAAGTTGTACAAGTTAAATCTCTAATTGTACTTCAAAACCAAAACTAAATAGAAAATGTGAAGCTCAAGGTTTAAAAGTCACGAATGGTTCTTTCTTATTGATATAAAGATTTTAGTTGCAAATAAGGAACAAAGCTTTTTAATCCAGCAATTTTGTAGAGTTTTCCCCCTGCAAGAGTGTGAGCAAGTATGAGCTTTTAGGAGAACTTTAGCGTAGAAAGCGTGTATTGCTTGAGCATATTTTTTTTTCATTGAGCAAAGGAGGTCTTTATAGACTTTTTAAAGAAAAGTTTCCTTATTTAACATGGTGCATTTAGGTAACTTTTCAAAAGATGTTAAATCATAGAATCAATTTTGAAAATCTTCCCGTAAGTTTGAAATTCAAAAATTCTCTGCAGAATTAGTTGGTTGACTCACTCGACGGGACCACTTTTTGTACTAGTCAGTCTACTAGATAGGTGGTTGACACCATTCTGTCTCTTAAAAAAATAATTGTTAGTCGGCTAACTGAACCACGTTCAAAATAGTCAGTCGGCTGGGTGTTTTCAGTTCACCGAGTTAGTTGGCTGGACAATTAAATTGAATGAAGAATCATCGTGGTCTTTTAAGAGGACATAATTCCTCTTAAGGAATCCATTTTTATTTTTATCTAAGAAGTTTTTATAAGTTATGGTCCTTACATGTGAGATTTGCAAATCTCAAATCATAAAAAAAAAATAAAATCCTTCAGCCAAATTTGTCCTTCTATCCAATAAAAATACTTCATACAACTTGATCTCATCAAATTATATATAGATCCTATCATGTGAGATCAATTTTTTAAAAGTTCTTTCATAAGATGAGAGGGTCCGATGAGAAGACTATGCTTGTCCTCTTAAAAGACTTAATTTTTTCCCAAAGGACAAAATATTACATTTAGGTTCACTAAAATAATGTGAAATCTTCATCATTGGGACAACCTATACTAAACAACACCTCCTAATTATTTATATGAGTCAAAATGCTAATATGACATCTTATAATTAAAAGGTTACAAATCTGATGTGAATTATCTAGGGAACTATCCTTATCAAGTCTTTCTTTTTTTATCATATTTTTTTTTAAGAAAGGATAATATCATTAAAAGGGGAAGAAACAAGCAAGAAGTTTGAAACTTCTAGGAAAACAAAAGTGAGGAGGCTAGCCTAAAGCCTATATATGTGGGATCAATTAAGCTAAAGAAAAAAGAGTAAAAGAATCACCTCGGCCCCCTAAATTTGATAAGATATACAAGAACTCCTCCCAATTTAACAAACACAAATTTTTATTTGTCAAGCTCCACTGACACAAGCATGAAATACATATGTAAGACACCAGTGACACATTTGAGTATTTCCCCCAAAAGATTCTCCCATTTCTCTTCTTCAAATTTCTTGACATATGGCCATTGAAATTGTAAGTTTGAGGCTTCTGAGAAACCCCTTGTGTCTAGAGAAGTGCAAGGCTAATGAAGCTAGCTCATTTGGCATAACCCAATGAAGATACAAGTTTTACTATACAGAGGTCAAAATTTGCCTACTAAAAGGACAATGCAAGAAGAGATGATCGACTCCTTCAATGTCCTTCTTGTAAAGCCAGCACATTGAGGCCAAAATCCACCCCCCCCCCCCTTTTTTTTTTTTTTGCATATTATTATTCGTCAAAATTTTGTTTTTGACCGCCAACTAGTAGAAGATAATAATTTTTGAGGGGTTAAAAGTGTTATATAACATTTTTGTAGGCTCCCTTAATTTAGCACATGAATTTTTGTGGGAGAAGTATTTATAAAGGTCGGTCACCAAGAAAATTTGAGAACTGGTAAGACCCCAAGAGCAGGAGTCAAATTCCTTTTTGTTTATGTGTGTGTCATATACTAAGTTTAAAAAAATCAATCATTTGATTTTCTTCCTTACCTCTAACCTGTCTTACAAATGATAGATCCCAAACACTAACTTTAAGATGGAACCATCACACATAATATTTTGCTAAATTGAGTTTTATGTAATTATTTAATGATATTGAATTTTGAATACAAGTTTTTTAATCCATTTAGAATTTTTGACATTAATTCTTTTTATCAAATTCATTTCTAACACAATGAATAAATTAGGCATGTCAATATTTAAAATAAATAAATAAATAATAAAATCATGATGAAAAAAACATATTTGTTGGGGTACCAAATGAACGCTAATGAAGTAAATTGAAAATAAGCCATTGCAAGTAATTAATGATAGCTAAAACAAATAGGACTAAAAAAAAAAAGATAATTGTATAAAAATAATTAATAATAGTGAAAATTAGCAATGATAGGTTGAAAAGGAAAAAAAAAATCAAATGAAAAAGAAGACTATTAAGGACATGGTTATTGCTATGGAATTCGGAAGTATAAAAGTCACTTCGTTAATAAAATTATTTCCTTGTATAGGTGAAGTGGAAAGGGGGATCTAATGTACACTATGCTAGTAAAGAATGTTTGGGTAGGGCCAATTGTACTGCCTGAGTCAAAAATATAGTAGCAACAAGTTCAATGCTAGTTTTTATTTATTTATTTATTTTACTAAAGAGGGCGGCACCTCTGTTTATTTATTAATATACCCTCACTTTTGGTGGAGGAATACCGTGGTTACAAGATAAGTAAAAGGGAGATTATAGAAAAACCCTCAAAAAAAAAAAAAAAAACACCTGCAACCAACCAAATTAGGACAATAAAACTAAACATAACTAACAAAGAAGATAAAAACATAAACACAACTAAAGTCAAATCAAAATACACCAAACGAAACTTTAGAGTTGACCTAACAAAGTTGGATAGGTTCTCTTTGCTTACAATTTCCCTCCGATTTTCTAATGGCATCCCTTTTAATTTGTAAATTCAATTTTAGAAGCAAACTGGAAACAAAAAGAATAAAGATTTTAAAGCTATCGACCTCTAAAATCTTCAATTCGCATATCACAACTTCTTCATCTATGCTGATTGATGAGACATTAATTTGCAGATTCAAAAGACACTGTTGATGCTCTTCACAAAGTAAAGGTGCATTATTAATATTGGGTCTTATCTAGCTTATGGCATTAAAGACATTTAAATGAGGTTAGTAAAATATTTATAAGTCCCTAATAAAGGCCAAAATTGTGTAACCCTTGATATAAAAACTCATAACTCCCATATAATTCCTCCATAATAAAGGAAATAAGCATTCATGGGAGGTAGATCAAAACAACTAAAAAGGAGGACCTGAGGAAGTGGTAAGACATCTTACAAACACCCAATTCATATATAATTGTCATTCCACACTCCTCGTTTCAGTTCCTAAGTTAAGTATCAAAATGATCCCCTAGAGTACACTCCAGGTCGTCCAAGTCTTTCTTGTTTTCTTTTTCATGTGGTTGAGATCGTAAAACTCAATAGATGAGTTCTACTCATAAGGGTTAACAAACGAGCTCTAAGATTTAATAAATAAGCTCTGCTCATAAGGGTCAACAGAGAAACTCTACTCAAAAGATTCAAAGATGAGCTTTGCTCATGAAAGTCAATAAACAAGCTTTGCTCATAAGACTCAACATATAAGCTTTGCTTATAAAAAACAATAAATGAGCTTTATTAATAAGACTCCACAAATGAGCTCTATGATTATAATAATCAATAGATGAACTCTACTCATAAATTTCAACAAAGAAGGTTTGCATATAAGAATAAAAAAAATGAGTTCTGCTCATAAGACTCAGTAGATGAGCTCTACTCATAAGACTCAACAATATTGAGTTTTGCTCATAAGACTTAAACAGATGAGCTTTGCTCATAAAACTTAATAGATAAGCTATGCTTGTAGAAATCAATAAATGAGCTCTTCTCGTAGGAGTCAACAAATGAGATTTGCTCATAAAACTTAACAAATATACTATACTTACACAAACTTAATAGATGAGCTTTGTTCATAATAGTCAATAGATGAGCTCTACTCAAAAGACTCAATAGATGAGCTCTGCTTATAAAGGTCAATAGATGACTTATTCACATAAGAATCAATAAAGGAGCTCTATTCATAATAGTCAATAGATGAGATCTACTCATAAGATTGAAAATATGAACTCTACTCATAAGGGTCAACAAATGAGTCCTAATAATAAGATTCAATAGATTAACTCTATTTATAAGGGTCGATAGATAAGCTTTGCTTGAAGGGTGCACTTTGCTCATAAAAGTCAGCAGATAATAAGCTCTACTAATAAGGGTCAATAATGAGCTTTTGTATCTCATAAGACACAATGGATGAGCTCTATTCATACTAGTCAGCAAATAAGTTTTTCTCATAAGACTCCACAAATGATCTTTGCTCATAAGGCCAGGTTAAAAAATTAGCTATGTTCATTAGACTTGACAAATGAGTTGTGCTCATAAAGGTCAATAGGTAAGCTCTACTTATAAAATTCAACAGGTAAGCCCTGCTAATAAAAGTTAATAGATGAGCTATTTTCATAAGACTTAGCATGTGAACTCTGTTCATAAGACTCAACATATGAGTTCTACTTATAATACTTAACATATAAGTTATACTTATAAGGGTCAATTGATGATCTCTACTTATAAAAGTCAACAGATGAACTCTATTCACAAGACTTAATAGATGTATTTTGCCTATAAGATTTAACTGATGATTTATGCCCATAAACATTAACAAATGAGCTCAACTCATAGGGGTCAATTGATGAGATCTGTCCATAAAATTCAATTGGTGAGCTCTTTTTTAAAAATCCAATAGATAAGCTCTGCTAATATAAACTTAACAAATGATCTTTGCTCATACAAATTCAACAAGTGAGGTTTGCTCATGCAAACTAGAGAGATGTATTCTAGTAATGACATTTGACAGATTATCTGTGCTAATGGAAACTTAAAGAAGAGTTTGGTCAACTAAGATAAAGGAAGAAAATGGAGGCAATCTTGGTCAGCCAAAATGAAGAAGACAATCTTGCTTGTCTAAACTAATGCTTGGTCGAATCGATTGAAATGAAGAAGAAAATATTGCTTGGCCAAAAGTTGGTCGGCTCATTCAAAATTATGTAAAGGACTACTCAGCCAAGACCTAGTTTAGCTCGTCCTAAGCCTGATTGACTGAAAAATAATGGGTAATTTATGTCATTAACGTTGGTCAATTTCGATCAATATGAGGTCAGTTGGGTACCATTTGTGGAATTTGGGGTGCTAATTCATTTTCCTCTCACAACTACACTCATGACTCAATTTGAATACGTAGAATAGTAAATTCTACAAATTAAGTGGCAAGTCCATTGAATTTAAAAATATAGGAATTCTATTTCCACATTATGTCTCACCATTCATCAAGTGTCGGATCTCCGGTCCTGCACATTGTGATAATATTGGTTTTTGAACTATATTAATAATTCAATTCTCTATTCAAGAAAAGGCAACATAGGTGACTTGAAATTTTAAGCTTAGTATAAAGTAATGGGCAAAGTACATATTTTTCTAATTTTTTAAACTAAAGTCTTTAGGTTTATTTTTATTTTGACTAACATAAATGAGGTTTCTATGGTTCACTCAAAATTCGTTCACACAAGTTTAGGGGTTGAACCATGGTCTAAAAGTTATTTAATTTATAATTTTGTTTATAGTTAACTAAAAATTTTCACTTAAATTCTGTAAGCCTCGAATCAATGATCCAATAATAGAGTATGTGTGTTAAGATAGTCCAAATGTGTTTTCTTTATTAATTGGTTGCACTTTCATGCTTAATAATTATTTGATCATTCATTGAAGTTGTTTTTTGGTAAACTTTTATATAACAATTTTAAAAGCATTGAAATGGCGAATTGAGACATTTAGTGAGCATTTTATTAGATATATTTTCAATTTATAAAGGTTTTATTTTTTAACACTTAAACTTACTTGCACCATGTTTAATTTGAACATATTGATCCAATATGAAAATAATTCTTTTGTGCTTATTCCAATCAAGACACAATTCTATTCAATTTAAAAAGACTTTTATGACTTTGATATGTGTTGATTAGTGGGGATGACCCATAGTTAAAGTTAACTTATATGTTGTTTATGGTGTGTAGCTCTTATACTTTGGATTTCATAAACAAAGAAGGAAGAAAAACATAAATGGGTAACACAGAAGGGACTTGTCGATGAGTGCCCTGTGCGCGTCGACGAGTAGATCCCGAGAGCATAAAAATTTCAGAGATCTTGAAATATCGAGAGCAAAAAATGGGCTCGTCGACGAATGCCCTGTTCTCGTCGATAAGTCGCCTTCTATGGATCGTCGAAGAATCCACTATACTCATTGATGAATGCACCTGGGCTACAAGCAGTTTTTCTGAATTTTGAATTTGAACGTTGGGGTGGTTGGGTAATTGGAGGGAAACCTCCAAAACACTATTATATATATCATTCTGGGCATGTATTGAGTGAGAGAGTGAACATTTGAGAAGTGTATTGTGTACTTTGTAATTTCCTTAGTGAAATTCTTGTGTCATTGCTTCTGTGAATGTAAACTTTGATGAACCACATAAATCTTGTTGTTGTTCTTGTTGTTTATCACTTTCATGTTGTGTTTCATTTACTTGTTGTATTTATTCTGCTATGCATCTTAAATATTCGATCCATATCACAACAAATTGGTATCAGAGTGATTGTTGTTATGGCATTAGGATCTTCTTCTGTAAGATTTGACATCGTCAAATTTGATGGAATTGAAAACTTCAGTTTATGGCAGAGGAGAGTGAAAGACATTCTTGTACAACAAGGAATGGGAAAGGCATTACTTGGTATTCAACCGAATGGAATGGATGAGGCAACATGGGGAGATTTGCAAGCAAAATCCGCTTCTTCAATACGCTTATGTTTGGTTGACGAAGTACTCTATCGAGTGATTAATGAGAATTCTCCAGTGGCTACATGACAAAAGTTAGAGAGTCGATACATGTCCAAATCTCTTAATAATAAACTTTTTCTTAAGCAACGTTTGTATTGGCTTAAGATGGTTGGAGGATCAAACTTAGATCAACACATTAATGCTTTCAATCAAATTATTAGAGATTTGATAAGAGTTGATATTAAGTTTGATGAGGATGACAAAGCTTTGATATTGTTAAACTCTTTGCCCTCGACTCATACCTATGAAAATCTTGTGACCACTCTTACACGTGGAAAAGAAACTCTTGATCTAGAAGAGGTAACAAGTGCTTTACTAAATTTTCATCAAAGATTGAAAATATATGATGAAGGAGAAGGACTTTTGGTAAAGGGTAATAACGAGCGAGGTAAGGGAAAATCCAAACATGGATCAAGTCAGAACTCTTGAAATCAATCCAAGAAGAAGAAAGAAATCTGGTGTTATAAACGCGGTAAAAAGGGGCATGTGAAATAGGAGTGTCTAGATTGGAAGAAGGGAAATTCTGAAAAAACATGAGTAATTCAAAATCTATGAATGATGTTCAAGAAGAAGGTTTAGCGTGTAGTGATGGTGATGTTCAATCAGTTTTAGCGGGATCGGATAATCTAACAGACTCTTGGATACTTGACTCAACATGTTCTTATCACATGAATCCGAACAAGGAGTGGTTTAGCACTTACAGGTTAGTGAATTCTGGATAAGTTCTTATGGATAATGATGCTTCTTGCAAGATCATTGGCATAAGAAATGTAAAGATAAAAATGTTTGATGGTGCTGTAAGAATGTTGTATAATGTAAGACATATACCAGAGTTAAGGAAGAGTTTGATATCACTCGATACTTTGGATTGTAATGGCTTTAATTACAAGTTCAAAGGTGGAATTCTGATAGTATGAAAAGGTAATTTGATTGTAATGAAAGGGCAGAAAGTGGATGGAAATATCTACACATTGTAGAGAACTGCCGTTGTAGGTGGAGCTGTAGCCATTGATGCTGAATCAGATGAGACCATCTTGTGGCATATGCGCCTAGGACATATAGGGGAACACGACATGAAAGAACTACACAAGAAAAAATTGTCGAAGGGCTTGAAATCATGCCAACTAGAATTTTACAGGATTTGTGTTCTTGGAAAACAGAACAGGGCAAGGTTCATATCAATTATACATAAGACAAAGGGTATTCTTGATTATGTGCATTTAGATGTTTGGGGCCCGATTAGAGTTACATCAAAGGGTGGACATGTGTATTATGTGAGTTTCATAATGATTACTCACGGAAGGTCTGGGTTTACTTCATGCGTCACAAATTAGATACATTTGCCAAGTTTAAGATTTGGAAGGCTGAATTGGAAAACCTGACAGGGAGGAGAATCAAATACTTAAGGTCAGATAATGGGACCGAGTATGCTGATTCTCGTTTTATAGAGTTTTGTGCAGAGTAGGGCATCAAGAGATATTTTACAGTTCACTGAACACCTTAGCAAAATGGTGTGGCAGAATGGATGAACTAGACTCTTTCTGAAAGGGATTGGTGTTTCAGATTAAATATAGGGCTACCAAAGAAATTCTGGGCTGAGGTAGTGAGTATGGCTTGTTTTATGATAAACCGATCACCAAGGGTGTCACTAGAGGGCAGTGTGGTAGAAGAGGTTTGGACGGAAAATGCAATAAACTACTCCGGATTGAAGGTATTCAGATGTACAACCTATGTTCACATATCTAGTGAGGAAAGGTCTAAGCTTGACCCAAAGTTTCGTCGTTGCATCTTTTTGGGATATCCAGAGGGTGTAAAAGGGTACAAGATATGGGACCCAGTGACAAACAAGGTGGTGATCAGTAGGGATGTAGTCTTTGATGAGAAGGTTATGGTGAAGCGTACTCAAGAGGGTGATGAACGGAAACAGGAGCTAGAAAGCTAGGGTAGTGATGAACATGTTGTGCAGGTGGAGTTAGAAGCTCAGGGCAATGACAATGATCATGGTCCTATGGTTGCAAGGAGCTCTAGCTTGGGAAACCAATAAGTCAATGATATTCCTTTACGGAGATCTAAACGCACTATCAAACCTCACCAAGGTATGGATTTGAAGAGTTAGTATCTTATGCTTTTTTTACTAGTTGCAAAGATCCAACTACATTTCAAGAGGCAGTGCACAACTAGAGAAAGATAGGTGGATGAGCGCAATGATTGAGGAATGGATGTGAAGATAGCGTTTCTTCGCGGTGACTTGGAGGAACAAATCTACATGGCACAGTCGGAGGGATTCATTGAATCGGGAAAAGAAAATTTTGTTTGTAGGTTGAAGAAATCTCTTTATGGGCTGAAACAGTCTCCAAGGCAATGGTATAAACGGTTTGATTCCTACATGATCAATATTAGCTACGAAAGGTGAGTATGACTACGGCGTATATGTGAACAAACTTGAGGATGACTCTCTTATTTTCTTATTATTGTACGTCAATAACATGTTGATAGCTTCAAATGATTTATCTGAGGTGAATTAGTTAAAGGACCTATTGTATAAGGAATTTTACATGAAAGATCTTGGCTCGGCCAGGAAAATACTTGGGATGGAGATTCGCCGTGATAGAACTGTAGGGAGATTATGGCTATCTCAGGGTGGTTATGTGTATAAGGTGTTGGAGAGGTTTAGCATAGCTAATGCAATACCAATGTGTACACCTCTAGTGAATCATTTCAAGTTGTCTACTACAAATTGCCCAAGTACGGATAAGGAAATCCGAGGCATCTCAAAGGTCCCCTATGCTAGTGTTGTGGGGAGTTTAATGTATGTCATGATATGTACGAGGCCAAATTTGACTCATGCGGTAAGCATGGTAAGTAAATTTCTCTCTAATCTAGGAAGACAGCATTGGGAAGCCGTCAAATGGATACTCAAATACTTACGGTGTACATCGGGATATGGCAACATGTTCGGCAAGCAACAGGGTTGTCCTTCAGTTATGGGTTGATGTTGATTATGCTGGAGATATAGATGACAGAAGGTCTACAACAGGATATGTATTTACCCTTGTAGGAGGACCGGTTTGTTGGAGATCCATGGTACAGTCTCTGGTAGAATTATCCACGACTAAGGCAGAATACATGGTAGTTGTCGAAGCTGCAAAGGAAGCCTTATATCTTACTAGTTTAGTTAGAGAGTTGGGGTTATAGCAAGATGGAGTGGTGCTGCATTGTGATAGTCAGAGTGCCATTGACTTGGTGAAGAATCATATATACCATGCTAGAACCAAACACATTGATATGAGGTTCCACAAGGTTTGGGAATTGATTGCTTCGAGTGAACTTGTGTTGGAGAAAGTTCACGCGTCTGAAAATGTAGCGGATATTCTGATGAAATCAGTTACTTCGAAGAAGTTCAAGCATTACTTGGACTTACTCCATGTCTCCAATTGATAGAAGGGAGACAAACCCAACTGAGCGTTTCAAGTTCAAGGTGGACTAGTCAAATATTTTTTGAAGTTCTCCTAAGGGGTGTATAATCGCCTAGGTAGATATTGTTGTTTATGGCGTATGGCTCTTATACTTTGGATTTCATAAATAAAGAAGGAAGAAAACATATAGGGGTAGCATAGCATGGACTTGTCGAAGAGTGCCCTGTGCTCGTCGACGAGTAGATCCCGAGAACAAAAAATTTTCAGAGATCTTGAGATACCGAGAGCAGAAAATGAGCTTGTCGACGAATACCCTATTCTCGTCGACAAGTGGCTTTCTATGGATCGTCGACGAATACCCTGTACTCGTCAACAAATGTGCTTGAGCTGCAAGCAGTTTTTTTGAATTTTCAATTTGAACGTTGGGGTGGTTGGGTAATTGAAGGGAAACCTCTGAAACACTATTATATATGTCATTATGGGCATGTATTGAGTAAAAAAGTGATCATTTGAGAAGTGTATTGTGTACTTTGTGATTTCTTTAGTGAAATTCTTATGCCATTACTTCCGTGGATGTAGGTTTTGCCAAACCACGTAAATCTTGTTGTTGTTTTTGTTGTTTATCACTTTTTGGTTTTATTTCATTTACTTGTTGTATTTATTTCGCTATGCATCTTAATTATTCGATCCATATCACAACATTATATATACATACATATATATATATATATATATATATTATCTATACTTTAATCATTTAAAATAAATAAGTTCAATATGACAACTTATCGTAATATCCCCAACAAATTGAAAATTTTAATTTTGAATTGTTGCTATTACTAACTGCAGTTTAGATGAGAAAAGTATCATAGCATTTGTAATTAATTTTTAAGGAAAATAAAAATCTTAAATAATATTTCTAAAATTCATCTTTTCAAGGAATAAGTAGGTTATATTTCACATAATACCTTCTATGCGGTTCTTCTAAAATTCAAGCTTGAGCCTCTAAAATAAAATTTTGAATATCCCTCCAATTAGAGAAAATCATACAAAAAAGTCCAATATTCTCTATATATATAAGTATGGATAATTTAAGGGCCAAAAGACATTCACCTCTCCTGAGATATGCCAAAAAGACAAATACCTCCCATGAGATTTTTTAAAACCCCACAAACCTACTCTCAATTTTGAATCTATCGACACTCATACCCTCGCATGTCAACTTTCTGTTAGTATTCAAATGGAGTAATAAAATATTTTTTCTTTCCAATTTTACTCTCAATCACGAGTTGCTAGCTAGCTTCTTACACATGATGTTAGAGGTGAACATTCGATCGGTTCAGTAAATTGGGTTAATCAACTAAATTAAGTGAAAAATTTTGATTAAAAAATCTCATTAACCGAATCAACTGAAATTCCATATTTAACTGAACTCAAAACTAACCAAACTGAATTTTGGTTAAATCAGTTAACCGATTTTAGATGATTTAATATTTTAATATATATAAAATATAAATAATATAAAGAAAATTAATAAAATTTTAGTATATATATAATATATAAATATTTTAATATATAATAGATATAATTATTTATTATTAATTTATACTATTCGATTAATTATGTTAACAGAACTAAAAAATAGAATTGAAAATTGAAAACACAAATTCAACAAAAATGGAAATTAAACCGAACCGAATAAATTTTTAACCAAACTGAACTGATTGAACTTATTCGGTTAATTCGGTTTTAACCGAATTATGCTCACCCCTACATGTCATGGAATCAAACTTGGTGTGCAATTCCCTAGAGTGCAAAATTGCTTGCACATCTTTTAAAGTTGGCTTCTCTCTTCCATTCATCATAGTTTCTTTATGATTATAATATATAGAATCAAGAGAACTCAATAAAAGAATTGTCTGGTCTTCTTCATCTATACTAATATCAATATTAGCAAGATCCAAAAGAATATTATTAAACTCATCTAATTGTTCGTCAAAAGATGTTCCAGGGGTCATCATAAAGGTATAGAGTCTGGTCTTCTTATGGATTCTGTTTGCTATGGATTTTGTCATGTACAAACTTTCTAGCTTTAGCCAAACTCCAGCTGCCGCATCCTCATTGGCAACTTCCCTATGTACTTTGTCTCCTAAAGACAAGATAATGGCACTATGGGCCTTCTTGAGGATTTCAGGCTTCACTTTGTCAAGGGAGGGTAAACTTGGTTTCCCCTCTTGTGAAGTGGAAGCCCCCTTCGTGTCTCCAAGAAGGGCCTCCTCAAGCCCCTATTGTACCAAGATGGCATGCATCTTAATCCTCAATAAACTAAAGTCATTATTTACTGGTGAATTTTTCTATCTCAAACTTAGCGGTCCCCATCACAAAGTCAGGCTCTGATAGCACTTGTTGTGATATAACCTGATTGTTGATTCCTAGTTTTCAGATTTTAAAAAAAAAAAAAAAAAAAATCTTCTTACCAGTTTTCAGAAACCACAAAAAATTGAACCTAATTTTTTTTTGCAGCAATCAGAGCAACAACAATAATTGAAACTTGCTCGTTTCAATGTGTGTGCGCGTGTGCCAAGCCTGATCAAGAAATAATATCTTCACTAAACAACAACCAGCAAGCCACAAGATCTGCAATAAACCAAAAACATGCAAGATAAAAACACATGAAAACAATTATGTGGTTCGGCCAAAAAATTGTCCTACATCCACGGAAGGAACTCACCTTCAGAGACCCTTTATTAATAATGGTGGAAATGAATACATATACACAGATCTACCTTCTGGGCTTATCGATCTTGCTCAAAATCAGCTCAAGAATGACCCCAAGAAACCCCTCTTTGCACCTGTGAAGAGCTCTCAGATTCTGTTTATTTCGTCCACTTAACTCTCCTGGAAAACACCCCCCCCCCCCCAAATATGAGATCTGATCTCCCATTTCAGCCTATCTGTGCGTGAACCACCGATGAAACAAGAAACCCCACCCCTGAACTTTTTCTTCCACCTGTTGTATGCGTGCTCTCTATTTTTATTTTTCTCTCTTGGCTGAACCTTCTCGAACCAACACTGCTGGTTGTAGTTTATAAATATGATACAAACAACAGAAAGTTACAACAATGCAATTAATTAAAAATAGATTGCAACCGTTAGATCTTCGCTGCAATTGACAACCAGGATTTGTCTAGCAAGCTTGACACTCCAACAGTTCTCCACCTTGGCAAGCTTGAAATCCTTGCTTTTCCTTGCATCTCCTATGGTTGTTCTTGCAAATCAAACACTAGCAAGTTCCCAGGTTAACCAAGTTTGAACAATGTTCAAACTTGGATTTTGGTACTGCTTTAATCATCATATCAAAATGATTATCCTCTATTGGAATTTTCCTTACTTCTATTTCACCACTAGAAATAATATCCCTCACAAATGCAGCCTAACATCTATATGCTTGGACCTATCATGATAAACATGATTACTAGCCAAATGAATAGTGCTTCAATTGTCACAATAAACTATGACGGTTCCACTATACATTCCTAACTCTAGACACATTCCTTTTATCCATATAGCCTCCTTAAAAGCTTCAGTCATGGCTATATATTCAGCCTCTGTGGTAAACAAAGCTACCACCGACTACATGTGTGATTTCCAACTAACCGCACTACCTAAAAAAGAAAAGAGACAAAGACTTTCTGGTATCTAGATTTCCAGCATAGTCAAAATCTCCATATCCTTTTAACCCTATTTCACAATGCATATCCCTTTTTCCAAATATTAATCCTTGCTATTTTGTTCCACACAAGAATTGAAAATTTTGTTTCAAAGCATGCCAATGTGGTTTTCCAAGTTTGCTCAAAAATCTGCTCACTTGACTTACAGCATAAGATAAATTAGGTCTAGAACATACCATAGCATACATTACACTACCAACCATACTAGCATAAGGTATTCTATTCATAATCAGTGACTCATTTTCAGTTTCAGAACACTTTTTTCTAGACAATTTAACATGCATGCTGTGCAACTTGAACAGAAGTAGGTTTAACTTGACTCATTTCAAATCTTTTTAACAACTTTGAAATATAAGACTTTTGAGACAAGTAGAGAAGATTTTTATCCCTTTCTCTAGTTGTTTCCATGCCAAGTATTCTTTTAGTAAGGCCTAAGTCTTTCATTTCAAATTTAGATTTAAGCATGCATTTAACTTGATTTAACATATCTAAGTCTCCAAAACCAATCAACATGTCATCAACATATGATAGCAAATATATTTGACATTTAGCACATGATTTACAATAGACACAGCCATCATAATTGCTTCTACAAAATCATTTTGAATCATGTAAGAATCAAATCTTCTATACCATTGTTTAGGTGATTGTTTCAGCCCATATAAAGATTTCTTTAATAAGCATACAAGATCTTTATTCATTTCTGTATCAAAGCCCTCGGGAGGTTGCATATAAACTATTTCCTCTAAATTACCATGCTAGAAAGCAGTTTTAACATCAAGTTGTTCCAAATGGTAGTCATTTATACAATAAAAGACAATAAAATTCTAATTGAACAATGCCTCACAATAGGGGAAAATATTTCATTATAATCTACCCCTTCTCTTTGTGTAAATCCCTTAACCACTAACCTAGCTTTATACCTAGGTGGTTCAATTCTAGGGATTCCCTCTTTCCTCTAAAAGATCCACTCGGATCTTATGAGTTTTTGCTTTTCCAGTCTAGGCACCATCACCCATGTCTTATTATTTTTTAGAGACTCCATTTCTTCTTGCATTGCAATAATCCATTTCTCGGCCTCTTTACTATCCATAGCCTCTCTGAAAGTCCTAGGCTCCACCTCAATTTCTTTTTAAGTAACATAAAGAGCAAAAGCTGTCATATCAGCTTCCCCATACCTTTGAGGAGGTCTTATGACCCTCCTTTCCCTATCCCTTGCAAGAAGGTAGGTTTTACTTGATCCAAAGATTTCTATTTCTGAGTTTTGCACCTCAGAATATGCAGCATCTGTTTTTGAACAGCAGTGAGAAGTAGAGGGTTGCTCCACCTCAAGCTGCAGTTCACTGGTATCAGAGTGCCTAACAATTTCATCTGAATTTTCTAATTTTCCCCCCATGGCAGTTTCATTAAAAACTACATCCCTGCTAATAATGCATCCTTACTTTCTAGGTTATATAACCCATATATTATAGCCTTCAACCCCTTCTGGGTATCTCACAAAAATGCTTTTAATAGCCCTAGACTCTAATTTATCAGTTCTAATGTGGGCATAGGCTATGCACCCAAACACTCTTAATCCCCGACAATCAATTGCCTTACCAAACCAAATTTATTGAGGGGTTTTAAAGTTGAGAGCTGAGGAAGGACACCTATTAATAAGGTATACACTAGTGGCCACAACCTTTGCCCAAAAGGTCTTGGGCAGACCTGAAGTGGCTAGCATATATATTATCCTTTCAAGAATAGTTCTATTCATCCTTTCAGCTAATCCATTTTGTTGGGGAGTTTCCCTAATAGTCCTATGTCTAGCAACGCTCTCAGCTTTACAAAATTCAGAAAATTCATTTGAAAAGTATTGTAATCCATTTTCTGTTCTCAGTGTTTTAACTTTCCGGCCAACCTAAGTTTCAACTAAAATTTTCCATTCTTTAAACTTCTCAAAAGTATCACTTTTATGTTTTAAGACATACACCCATACTTTCCTAAAGAAGTCATCTATTATTGATAGAAAATACCTAGAACCACCATGAGAACTAACCTTAGCAGGCCCCCAAAAGTTTGAATGTATGTAATCTAGAGCTTGGTTTGTGGTGTGAGTGGACCTCTTAAAACTAACCCTAGTAGACTTACCCAAGACACACTCACAAAATGACAATTCCTTAAGTTTCCTATCCCCAAGCAACCGCTGTTGCTCCAGCACCTTTAGGCCCTTTTGGCTAACATGTGCTAGCATCTTGTGCCACAAGGAAACCTGATTTTCTACCCTTTGATTGATAGGTGAAGCCTTATCAATCACTGTCTTTCCTACCAAGGTGTATAACGCATTATTTAGCACCCCTTTCATCACTACTAGTGAACCTCTACATACTCTTAGGCTACGTCCTTCAGACTTAAACGTGTACTCTGTCTTATCTATGCTACCAAAAGAAATCAAGTTTCTTTTCAACTCAGGTACCTCACATATCTTAACACTCTTTCAATCCCATCATGCATTAGAAGCCTCACTGTCCCAATACCATATATTTTACATTACTTATTGTTTCCTAGGACAACATAGCCTCCTTCTAAACATGTAAAGGACTCAAACCAGTTTTTCAATGGACATATGTGGAAGTAACTTCGTGAATCTAATATCCATTCCTTTCCAAAATATTTCTCATAAATTTTCAACACTTTTGCACTATCATATCCATCTAAAACTACAATTGCCTTACCCTTTGGTTCAGAGGTGGTGGCATTGGCAGCCTTTTTCCTTTAAGGGCAGTCCCTCTTAAAATGCCTTTCCTTGTGATAGGTAGAACACTTTAGTGTTTTACTTTTAGACTTTGATCTAGACCTCTTGCCTTTTCCTTTCTTGTCCCTCTTTTCAAACCTACCTCTCACATTTAACCCTTCCCCTGACCCTGTTTTGGACTCAAACTTGGTATGCAATTCCCTAGAGTGCAAAACTGCTTGCACATCTTCTAAAGTTAGCCTCTCTCTCCCATACATCATAGTTTCTTTAAGATTATCATATGTAGAATCAAGAGAACTCAATAAAAGAATTGCCTAGTCTTCTTCATCTATACTAATATCAATAGTAGCAAAATCCAAAAGAATTTTTTTTAACTCATCTAAATGTTCATCAATTGATGTTCCAGGGGTCATCCTAAAGGTATAGAGTCTGGTCTTCTTATGGAGTCTGTTTGCTAGGGATTTTGTCATGTACAAACTTTCTAGCTTTAGCCAAACTCCAGCTACCATATCCTCATTGGAAGCCCCCTTCTTGTCTCCAAAAAGAGCCTCCTCAAGCCCCTGTTGTACCAAGATGGCACGCATCTTAATACTCCATAAACCAAAGTCATTTTTACTGGTGAAATTTTCTATCTCAAACTTAGTGGTCCCCATCACAAAGCCAGACTCTGATGCCACTTGTTGTGATATAACCTTATTGCTGATTCCTAGTTTTCAGATTTTAAAAACAAAAATAAATCTTCTTGCCAGTTTTCAGAAACCACAAAAAATTGAACCTACTTTTGTTTACAACAATCAGAGCAACAACAATAACCGAAACCTACTTGTTTCAATGTGTTTGTGTGTGTGCCAAGCCTGATCGAGAAATAATCTCTTCACCAAAGTACAACCAGCAAGCCACAAGATTTGCAATAAACCATAAACATGCAAGATCAAAACACAAGAACACATTTACGTGGTTCAGCCAAAAAATTGGCCTACATCAATGGCAGGAACTCACCTTCGAAGACACTTTATTAATAATGGTGGAAATGAATACACATACATAGATTTACCTTTTTGGCTTATCGATCTCCTTCACAATCAGCTCAAGAATGACCCCAAGAAACCTCTTTTCGCACCTATGAAGAGCGCTCGGCTTTTGTCTCTCTCGTCCACCTGGCTCTCCTGGAAAACACCCCCCCAAATCTAAGATCTGATCTCCCGTTTCAGCCTATCCATGCGTGAACCACCGCTGGAAACAAGAAACCCCACCCTTGAACTTTTTCTTCCACCTGCTGTATGCGTGCTCTCTATTTTTATTTTTCTCTCTCGGTTGAACCTTATCGAACCAGCACTGTTGGTTGTAGTTTATAAATATAATACAAACAATAGAAAATTACAGTAATGCTATTAATTGAAAATAGATTGTAGCCGTTAGATCTTCGCTACAATTGACGACTAGGATTTGTCTAGCAAGCTTGATACTCCAACAATTCTCAACCTTGATAAGCTTGTTATCCTTGCTCTTCCTTGCATCTCTTATGACTGTTCTTGCAAAACAAACACTAGCAACTTCCCAAGTTAACCAAGTTTGAACAATGTTCAAACTTGGATTTTGGTACTGCCTTAGTCATCATATCAGAAGAATTATCCTTTGTTGGAATTTTCCTTACTTCTATTTCACCACTAGAAATAATATCTCTCACAAAATGCAGCCTAACATCTATATGCTTGGACCTATCATGATAAACATGATTCCTAGCCAAATGAATAGTATTTTGATTGTCACAATAAACTATGACAGTTCCACAATATATTCCTAACTCTACACATAGTCCTTTTATCCATATAGACTCCTTAAAGGCTTTAGTCATGGCTATATATTTAGCCTCCATGGTAGACAAAGCTACCACCAACTGCATGTGTGATTTTCAACTAGTTGCACTACCCAAAAAGGAAAAGACCATACTAGACAAAGACTTCCTAGTATCTAGATTTTGAGCATAATCAGAATCTAAATATCCTTTTAGCCCTATTTCACAATGCATATCCCTTTTTCCAAATATTAATCCTTGCTATTTTGTTCCAGACAAGAATTCAAAATTTTGTTTCAAAGTATGCCAATGTGGTTTTCCAGGTTTGCTCATAAATCTGCTCACTTGACTTATAGCATAAGATAGATCAGATTTAGAACATACCATAGCATACATTACACTGCCAACCATAGTAGCATAAGGTATTCTATTCATAATCAGTGACTCATTTTCAGTTTTAGGACACTTTTTTCTAGACAATTTAACATGCATGTTGTGTAACTCGAACATAAGTAGGTTTAACATGACTCATTCCAAATCTTTTTAACACCTTTGAAGTATAAGACTTTTGAGACAAGTAGAGAAGATTTTTATCCCTTTCTCTAGTTATTTCCATGCCAAGTATTCTTTTAGCAGGGTCTAAGTCTTTCATTTCAATTTCATATTTAAGCATGCATTTAACTTGATTTAACATATCTAAGCCTCCACAAGCAATCAACATGTGAACAGCTGTGAGAAGTAGAGGGTTGTTCCACCTCAAGTTGTAGTTCACTGGTATCAGAGTGCCTAACAATTTCATCTGAATTTTCTAATTTTCCCCCCATGGCAGTTTCATTAAAAACTACACCCCTACTAATAATGCATCCTTCCTTTCCAGGTTCTATAACCTAGAGATTATAGCCTTTAACCCCTTCTGGGTATCCCACAAAAATGCATTTTATAGCCCTAGACTCTAATTTATCGGTTCTAATATGGGCATAGGATATGCACCCAAACACTCTTAATCCCTGATAATTAGCTGCCTTACCAAACCTGATTTCTTGAGGGGTTTTAAAGTTGGAAGCTAAGGAAGGACACCTATTAATAAGGTATATAGTAGTGGCCACAGCTTCTGCCCAAAAGGTCTTGGGTAGACCTGAAGTGGCTAGCATACATATTACCCTTTCAAGAATAGTCCAATTCATCCTTTCAGCTAAACCATTTTGTTGGGGAGTTTCCCTAACAGTCCTATGTCTAGCAACGCCCTCAGCTTTACAAAATTTAGAAAATTCATTTGACAAGTATTCTAATCCATTGTCTATTCTCAGTGTTTTAACTTTCCTACCAACCTAAGTTTCAACTAAAGTTTTCCATTCTTTAAACTTCTCAAAAGTATCACTTTTACGTTTTAAGACATACACCCATACTTTCCTAGAGAAGTCATCTATTATTGACAGAAATATCTAGAACCACCATGAGAACTAACCTTAGCAGGCCCCCACAAGTTTGAATGTATGTAATCAAGAGTCCAATTTTTGGGGTGAGTGGACCTCTTAAAACTAACCCTAGTAGACTTACCCAAGACAAACTCCTCACTGAATTACAATTCCTCAAGTTTCCTATCCCCGAGCAACCCCTATTTCTCCAACTCCTTTAGGCCCTGTTGGCTAACATGTCCTAGCCTCTTGTGCTACAAGGAAGCCTGATTTTCTACCCTTTGATTGATAGGTGAAGCCTCACCAATCATTGTTTTTCCTAACAAGGTGTACAACCCATTATTTAGCACCCTTTTCATCACTACCAGCGAACCTTTACATACTCTCAAGCTACTTCCTTCAGACTTAAACGTGTACCCTGTCTTATCTAAGCTACCAAGAGAAATCAAGTTTCTTTTCAGCTCATGTATGTACCTGACATCTCTTAGAACTCTTTCAATCCCATCATGCATTAGAAGCCTCACTGTCCCAATACCCCTGTATTTTACATGACTTATTGTTTCTTAGGACAACATGACCTCCTTCTAAACATGTAAAGGACTCAAACTACTTTTTCAATGGACACATGTGGAAGGAACATCGTGAAACTAATATCCATTCTTTTCCAGAATCTTTCTCAGAGATGTTCTACACTTCTGCACTATCATATCCATCTAAAACTACAGCTGCCTTACCCTTTGATTCAGAGGTGGTGACATTGGCAGCCTTTTCCTTTCTTGTCCCTCTTTTTCAGACCTACCTCTCACATTTAACCCTTCCCCTGACCCTGTTTTGGACTCAAACTTGGTATGCAATTCCCTAGAGTGCAAAACTGCTTGCATATCTTCTAAAGTTAGCCTTTCTCTCCCATACATCATAGTTTCTTTAAGATTATCATATGTAGAATCAAGAGAACTAAATAAAAGAATTGTCTGGTCTTCTTCATCTATACTAATATCAATATTAGCAAGATCCAAAAGAATTTTATTAAACTCATCTAAATGTTCATCAATAGATGTTCCAGGGGTCATCCTAAAGGTATAGAGTCTGGTCTTCTTATGGAGTCTGTTTGTTAGGGATTTTGTCATGTACAAACTTTCTAGCTTTAGCCAAGCTCCAGCTGTCATATCCTCATTGGCAACTTCCCTAAGTACTTTGTCTCCTAGGGACAAGATAATGGCACTATGTGCCTTTTTGAGGATTTCGGACTTCGCTTTGTCGGTGGAGGGTAAACTTGATTTCCCCTCTTGTGAAGTGGAAGCCCCCTTCTTGTCTCCAAAAAGAGCCTCCTCAAGCCCCTGTTGTACCAAGATGGCACGCATCTTAATACTCCATAAACCAAAGTCATTTTTACTGGTGAAATTTTCTATCTCAAACTTAGTGGTCCCCATCACAAAGCCAGACTCTGATGCCACTTGTTGTGATATAACCTTATTGCTGATTCCTAGTTTTCAGATTTTAAAAACAAAAATAAATCTTCTTGCCAGTTTTCAGAAACCACAAAAAATTGAACCTATTTTTCTTTATAGTAATCAGAGCAACAACAATAATTGAAACCTGCTTGTTTCAATGTGTGTGCACGTGCGCCAAGCCTGATCAAGAAATAATCTCTTCACCAAACAACAACTAGCAAGCCGCAAATTTTTGCAATAAATCATAAACATGCAAGATCAAATCACAAGAACACATTTATGTGGTTCGGCCCAAAAATTGGCCTATATCCACAGTAGAAACTCACCTTCGAAGATGCTTTATTAATAATGGTGGAAATGAATACATATACACAGATCTGCCTTCTAGGCTTACCGATCTCCTTCACAATTAGCTCAAGAATGACCCCAAGAAACCCATCTTCGCACCTTCGAAGAGCTCTTGGCTTCCGTCTCTCTCGTCCACCTGACTCTCCTGGAAAATAGCCCCCTAAATGTCAGATCTGATCTCCCATTTCAGCTTATTCGTGCGTGAACCACTGCTGGAAACGAGAAACCCCACCCCTGAACTTTTTCTTCCACCTGTTGTATGCGCGCTCTCTATTTTTATTTTTCTCTCTCGGCTGAACCTTTTCGAACCAGCACTGCTGGTTGTAGTTTATAAATATAATACAAACAACAGAAATTTACAGCAATGCCATTAATTAAAAATAAATTACAGCCATTAGATCTCCGCTACAATTAATGGCTAGGATTTGTCCAGCAAGCTTGACACTCCAATAAGAAGGAGAAAAAAATTCAAAGACAAATGAATTATGTTGTACTATGTAATTAAGGGCAAAAAAGAAAATATATTTTCAAAGGCAAATTTTGCCATGTGGGTAACATGTAATTAAGGGCAAAATAGGAAAATTGTTATTTTTAAAAACATTATCTATATAAGGAAAAAAAAAAGGAAAAAAAAAAAAACTAGTCACATCACGTGTAGGAAACTAGCAGGTCTTGACTAAGGGCATAATTGAAAAAAAAAAATTAATTAATATTTTTAAAGGTATTATGTAAATAAGGAAAAAAACGAAAAAAAATAAAATCAACTAGATCATTTGTAGAAAGTTAGCAACTCCTGATTGAGGGTATAATTGAAAAAAAAATTATTATTTTTAACTTCCGTTTGAATACAAATAAAAAGTATAAATGAGGGGGTATGAGTGTCCTTAGATTCAAACTTCAAGGGAGGTTTGTGAGATTTTGAAAATATCAGGGGAGGTCCTTGTTTTCTTGGCAAACCTGAGGAGGGGTGAGTGTCTTATGCCTTAATTTAAATTATTTTGCAGATAAAAACGTCCTTATCTTTTGAAAGAAAGACTAAATTAAACTCTTGTAAAATATAATTGTAAATCAATTTATAGAAGAAAGTATCCTTATTTTTAAAAATAATTTCTATAAATCAACATTCCTAAAATTAGTAAATTTTTATATCGAAGTATGAATTGTGTAACCATCTTATTGAAAAAAATATTCTTCTAATATTTTTAAAAGAAATAAATTTATATATATATATATATATATAGTAAATTCAACCAAAATTAGATAACCTTACATTTATAATAATTTTGTAGACAAAAATATCATTGTATTACAGAAATAAAAAATTATTGCAAAAATATTAACTCCAATAACGTTAGATGAATTTACATTTAAAAATATTTTTTTAAATGGATTAAGATTTGAACCCAAAAAAACCCACTTTATTCAAAAAATAAAATAAATACAATGGTAATATAAATGTTGAATAACATGTATACTTTCAAATAAAATAGATAAATTTCTTCGATATTTTCTAAAATTATTGTAAAGTGTCTAGCTAACATTATTAGATAATTAATGATATAATTTCTAAAAGATAAATTTTGGAAATGAAATTATAGACTTAAAAGTACCTTCTAAATAATAAACTTTAAATTTATTTAAATTTAAAAATCTCATTAATTCATAGTTAAGTAAACAAAAAATAATAATAGTTAAGAGTGTAGGTACCAAATCACAATTTAGAAATAATAAAAAATCTACTTATTAATTAACTTATTTAAAAAGTTATGTAATTTTTAATTTTTGATATTTCTCATAACTTTAATTAAAGTATTAGTTTCAAATCATAACTTATAATTTTTAAGATATTTCATGTCCTTATATTTATATGGTATCATAATAGTATCACATTTTAATGTTTGTATTTTATAATTTTAAATACAATATTAATTCTTTTAAATTTATTTTAAAATGCTTAAAAGTATTTTATATTATTATTACATAGTGCAACACATGATAATCCGTGTGTGTATGTGTATGTATATAGTAGTATCACATTTATATATTTTTAAATTAAATTATAATAATATATTATCATTTTATTTTAAAAATATATTCAAAATTTATTAAAAATATAAAATTGTTTTATACTATTATTCACATAGTACAATATATATATATATATATATATATATATATATATATATATATATATAAGTTCATCAAAATGCAAAAATCACTGCAAAGCCCAAGAAGGGTTTGAAGCAAGACTAATTTTGAATGATGAACCAATGAGATTGCCCAAGCTAACAAATTACTTCAACAAAAAAAAAAAAAAAAAAGGACAGTTTGCTCCATCAGTACTAGTCAATCGATTAAAAAGAAAAATTAAGCAGTAACAAAAATTGCTCCATCAGTACTAGTCAATCGATTAAAAAGAAACATTAAGCAGTTACAAAAATAGAAGCAAAAAGCGCGGCCACCATGATGAACAAGCGGAGCTTGGAGCTGGAAACAGCGACGAGAAACGCAGCGCCGTTGACGGCGGAATTATCAGACGGAGGAGCAGGAGGTTCGGGGGTGGGAGGGGTCGTCGGAAAAGGCAGGGCGGGCGACGGCGGGGACTGGGGATTAGGACCGGGAGCGTTGGGAGCGGCAGCGGGAGGGTTGGTGCCGTCGCCGAGAACACGGATGTCGACTTTCTGGCCGGCCTGGCAATGGCCGGGAAAGCCGCAGATGAAGTAGAGGTGGCCTGGGCTTTTAATGGTGACGGAGTCGTTGCCGGTGCTGTACACCGTAAAGGGCGCCGTTGTGTCGCACTTCTGGAACTTCTCGTGGGTCACTCGTAGCACATTGTCGTATGCCTTGCCATACACGAATTCTACGTACATTACATTCATTACATACATGAATTAATATGCACATATATATAATTAATTAATATATTTATTTATAGAGGAAATTTTAGTATGGAATAAAAAAAATTATTAAAAATTATAGTTTGTGTTTGGTAGTGAGAATTTTAAGTTTTGAATTTGAATATATATATTAATATGAATGTTTTGTTCAAATCTTTGTAAATTCAAATTTTATTAACTTATGAAATCTATACTTACGAATATTAAGAGCTCTCAAACACAAAATTTAAATTAGTTTATGACTTAGATGCTATATAATTCAATACATGCTCCAAGTATAATAATAACCCGGGACCTTTAAATTCAAATTCATATTTATGTAGTTTTGACAAAGTTTAATACCTAGAATCCAAATTCAAAATCCATGCTTCCAAGAGTACGGTTGGGCAAAAATATAATGTGTTAACTAGGAACTATATAAATATAATTACAAAAGAAAATATTTATTATTGTAAAACAAATAGCTATTTTAAATTTTTTATTAATTCATAATGTAGAATAGATAATGAATGATAATTGACAAGTAACAACAAAAATGCTTGAATGAGTGACTTTTTTATTTTGAAAAAAAATAATAAACCTCTCTAAAAATGTATATAGCGTGGTGTTCGGGTTAAAGGCATAAGATATATGGGGGGTGTAAGGCCCAATATGTTTAGTCAAGACACCACTCGAGATGCATTTTTTGAAATTTTAAATACTATTCTTTTGCAATTTATTATATCTTACATAGAACTTCAATTCTATTTCAATTTATATATTTATAAGCCACCAGCTATAAGTTAGGTGACATTATATTATTAAAGTTTTAACTTGTATTAGATTTATCTTTAGTCTGTCATAGAGATTGATCCGTAATAAGACATTTTCCATGCGTAGAAAATTTATGGTCTCTCTTCTAATAAAAAAATTATACATGGGACCTATCCCTCAATGTTGTTCATATACTTATTTTTTAGATGTAAAACACGTGACAAAAGAGTTTCACTCTTCATATATCTTATGTCAATCCATCCATCTTATGGTGCATGCTATTATATTAATTTGTGTCTTTATGGATGTAAGATTCAACGGTATATTATAATGCCTACGATGAGAGATTCAACTAATACTGTATTTCAAAGCATGATTTTCGGACCTTAAATTTGAATTTAGATGGAGTAATTTGGACAAATTTAATACATGCACAAGGCTTAAAAGATCAGATGCCTAAAAAAAAAAAAAACGTACGAATGATGTCGCCAACTTTGAAGTTCTGAGAGGCAGCCCACTTCTGGTAATCAACTTTGCCGGTGGTTGTCCAACCAGCAGAGCCACCGACCTCGTAAACCTCCGCCGTGCACCACCCTAGAATACCACCCGCCCCCACCACCATCACCCACAACAAGCTCGCCACTGATGATCTCTTCCCGGCCAATGCCCCCATGACTATTATACCAGATGTACGTATGCAGATCAAAATAAATTAATATATATGAAATTAACCAAACAGTTCTCAGGTAGATCAGACAACTAAATCACCTTTATTTCTAAGTTCTTTGTGAAGTAAGAAGAAAAATTCTCCGCAAGCAGTGGTAACATAACCGTACGGCCAGCTGGTGTGGACTAGGTTATTTCCTAGAATCTTTCCATCCTAAAAGAATGCTACTTGATTTGGCAAGACTAGTTCAAACTTAATTACACTTGAGCTGTGTTATGAGTAATTACACTTAGGCTGCGTCGTTGCCTAAGTGTAATTACACTTAAGTTGAGTTATGAAACCCACCAATTATATAATGTGATATTACACTTAAGCTGAGTTATGAAACCCACCAATTATATAATGTGATATTACATCTTCTACAAGTGAAAGATATGCTTTTGTGTGAATTTTGAAAGACTTGTAAGAGATATCATGTACATAAGATTTGAAATCTTCTAATCACAAAATATTGTATTCTTATTTGAACTCACTAAAGTGATACCAAACTCACATTATTGGGACTTATATCAAGAAATACCTTTCACTTGTATGGATTCAAATGCTGACATAACATCTTGTGATTAGAGGATCTCAAATAGTATGTGGAGGAGATCATTTCTTATGAGTCTTTCTCCTTTGAATATTGCTTTAGTGTGTTTTTAGCATTAATGCATCTTGTGGCGGTGAGTTTTAAATCCAATTTAGGGGTAACATTCCCTGTAATATTTCTCAAGGAAAAGATGTAGTTTAAAGTTAATGACTAAAAAAATTGCATTAATTTAAATTAGGGGTGGCAGACACACATTATTTGTTTTAAAGATCCTAGATTTGATAATTCAAAAAAATAAATTTTAAAGAATATATTGTCTATGATTGCAATCTACATATATATATATATATATATATATATATATTAATTATCCCTAAGAGAACATCCCAACGACTACGAAAGTACACAATGTACTCATCTCTCCATATGTATATGTATTTGTTTTCTAACTATATGTAAATCATATGAGGATGGATTCCACATTTCTTCTTATATAATTTCTCTCACTAGACGGTGAGGCTTTCATATTGAAATCTCAAGTTCTAATTTTGGGAAGGGTTGAAAAAAGGGATGGAATAGCGACAGACTACTTTCCTTTATGTAGATTTGCTATTGAGTTTATACGAGCTAAACTTTAACTTTCAGCGTTGGTGTCGCAAGTTATGTAATTGTATGCATAGGATAATTTACCATCATGTAAATAGTAGTATCACTTTTATGCTTTAAGTGTAAGATTTAGTGTAAAAAAGGGAATATGATTCCTCAGACAATTTGAGTTTCCTATTGTCAGAATTAAAATAACATATAAAGTTCTTTAAGGGAGGGTGAGTGTTCCTTGTAAAACTCACTAGCATTTTTTAACTGTGTTTAACCTACTTGCTTCCCTTGCTAAACACACATTGCTTATGGAGTTATTTGACAATAAATTGCATTGCTTCAATGTTTGCCACTTGTCATTTTTTTTTTACTATTTTTACTTATTTTACTTTCAACAAATCATGGTAATCTTTGATTGACTAGTTAATCAAGAGTACTTTAACTAGTGTCACACAACTCTTCACAAGGCGTGACATACTCAGGCCATAATAATCGGCATTAAAGTTTGGTCAATTACTATATGAATTCAGTTGCCTTTGTTGTGAGATTAAGTTAAGCATTGGTAAAAGACCATACAAACCAATACCAAGAGAATGAAGCACTAGACGCACAGGTTGATACAACTAACAATATGGTCATAAAGATGGTCAAACTTGTTGAATGTGTTAATGCTTTAGATCGAGGAATCATGAAAATATCAATAAAGTTCCATGGTGAAGATGTCAGAGGGCCTCCACCATATAGTGTAAAACTTTACAAGCTCAAATGGTGGAGTTGACTACCATATAAACATGATAATTCTTACTATAGGAAACTCCAATGCTAGGTATAGAGGAATTAGGGTGTCAAAACCCATAACATCTGGGGGTGCTCGTGATGTTAAAGACTTGGAGAACTTCTTATTTGACATGAAGAAATACTTTCATGCAATGAGAAAAAAACTTAGAACAGGTGAAAGTAAATACCGCAACAGTGTACTTGGTTGGTGACTCTAAGTTGTGATGGTATACCAAGTACGATGAAATTTAGAATGAACACTATGTAATTGATTGTTGGGAAGCCTTAAAGAGAGATCAAAAAATCCAATTCTTTCCTAAGAATGTTGAGTACAATGCTCGATGTAAACTAAGAGCTTTTAGGCACAATGGTTCAATGAAGGAGTATGTGAAGAAATAGATTTTTGCTTTGATGTTGGATATTTGGGACATGTCAAGAAAGACAAGTTTTTTCTATTTTCTTAAAGGATTGAAACCATGGACAAGGATAGAACTTCATTGTCAAAAAGTTCAAGACTTGCTTAGTGCACAAGTTACCATGGAATACTTGACTAACTATGCTGAAGGGAGTTCCACAACATGCAAAGAGAGCAGTGTGGGTGGAAACAACATGAAAGTATTTCAAGAAGGGTAAACCCAAAAGTATGGTTGTCGACAACAAGGCATCAAATTCCAAAGAAGCTTCATCATCTCGATCATTTAACACATCCAAAGGTAAGGGTTTAATGACATGATTATTATGTTAATGCCCTCAAGGGAGCATTGGAAGATAATAAGGATGAGAAGGAAACCCCAAGGATATAGGTGCAATGTGGTTAGTCAACACGTTGTAGAGGAAAATAAAATGGATGAAAGTTACCTAGCTAAAAGGTTAATGTTTGTAAACTTACGGGTCAATAGAAAGAACATCTCGGTACCAGGGATACCAATAATTTTTTTTTTCACAAATAGAAACATGGAGACTCAACTTATCCTTACAAAAGGATTTAGAATGCATGGAAATGGTTAACTTTGTAGCTTAGCCTACTATAGGAATAGCCAAGCAAGTGACTATAAAGCTTGGACAGTGAGTGAGACATGCAAATTTCACAACTATGCCATTGAATGATTTCCCAATAATTAATTTTTGGAATGGAAATATTGAGGGAGACTAAGGTCGTGTCGATTTTGTTTGCTAATTACTTTATCATTCTAATGAGAGACCACCCTTACATGGTGCAAATCGCTATAAAGAAAGGAGATGATGAGAAGTTCCTTTTTATCATACTAACTCAAGAAAGGATTAAGAAGGGGTGAACTAACATATCATGCCACGCTAGTCACTGATCGATGAAGAAGTGGGTCGAGAGTAGGTGGCTACTGCCATCCAAGTCATGTTTGATGAGTATAAAGTTAGGAAGCCAAAAAAGCTACCTTACAACTTACCTCCATGACAAGGTGTGGAATATGAGATCAAGTTGTTACCAAGAGTGAAGCCACTTATGAAAGAGGCTATATCAAATGGCGCCTCTTGATCAAGATGGCGGAGTTAAGGAAACAAGCTAGATGAATTATTAGAAGCAGATTATATATTTCTTTCCATGGCATCGTTCAAAGTACTAGTGTTGTTTCAAAGGAAACATGATGGGAGCATAAGATGTGTGTGGACTATCGCATGTTCAACAAGGTGATAGTGTACGCGCAACAACTATCCCGACCATTCCATTAATTATTAATTTATTTGATCAATTAAGTCATGAAAAGTACCTCATTAAACTTGAATTGTGGTCATGCTACTATTAGGTGAGGATATCAAGTGGGGATATATTGAAGATGACTCGTGTGACACGATATAGGGTATATGAACTCTTGGTGATGCCACTCAAGTTGATGAATACGCTTGTGACATTTTGCTCCTTGATGAACCATGTATTTTATTAGTACCTCAAAAAATTTGTCATGGTATACCTGGATGACATTGTCATCTATAGTTTCACTCTATAGGAACACATAAAGGGCATTTATGGAAGGTATTCAACAGGTTAAAGGAGAACAATCATTTTGTGAAGAAAAAGAAGTGTTTTTTTTTTTTTTTGCTCAATAGAGAATCCTCAAATTCCTTGGTTATGTGATTGACCAAGGTCATATTTAGATGGATACGGAGAAGGCAAGAGCTATTGAGGATTTGGAAAATCCCAACAAGAGTGAATGAGTTGCATTCCCTAATTTCTTGAACTTGCCAATTACTATTAGAAGTTCATAGAGGGGTACTCGAGGAGAACTCCCCCTTTAACAGAACTATTAAAGAAGGGTCATTAGTGGAATTGGAGAAAGGAGCGTCAGGGAGCCTTTGATAACTGAAGAAAGTCGTGACGCGAGATCCTGTACTTGCTTTTCCATACATCAGAAAACCCTTAAAGGTATAGATAGACGCTTTAGACTATACCCTTGGAGGAGTCTTGTTATATGATGGGCATCCTTTTTGTTGACTTGATAGGTGATACCCAGTTTTGATCATGACAAACACTCTTGGTATTGATGGTTTGTACTAAGGTTTGCATGTAGGTTCACCCTACGCACGTACTCAAACTGAAAGACATATCATGATGACGTACGGTGTTCGTGCCGATGAATGAAGAAATTTTGTGTTGTATTTATAATTATTTTTCACTTTCTTCATTCTAAGATGTAATATTATTATGGACTGTACACTCATATGACTTGTAATAATTTACACCATGCATGATAGGTAGGTATGCTCAAACAGACCCTAGTTGGACCTTAGGTACCTACACTTAGTACATATAGTTCCCAAACATCACTTATTATATCTAGGAAATTAAATGAAGAAAAATTGGACTTTTAATTTAAAATCTTGAGAGAGCTCGAGTGACCGAACCTGTGGCATTTAAAATGTCTCGGGCGACTGAACCCTAGACAGGTCAACTTGTTGACTTTTTGTTTAGGCGACCGAACCAATTTGAACATATCTTCCTTAATCACCTGAATCCGTGTCAGAACACTTTTCACCAACTTGGGCGCCTGAACCTTTACGTACAAAAAGACCTCGGGCGACCGAACTTGCTAGTTCGGTTAACCTAACTTAGCTTCGGGCACCCGAACCACGGATAGAAACATTCTGACTTTTGTTCAACCAACCGACCCTGACTTTGGGCACCCGAATCTTTAAAAACTGATTTTATGACTAAGTCTATTCGGGCACCCGAACCTCAGATCGGGCACCCGAAACTCGTGGGTTAAATTAATTTTTTACTGAAATTAAAAGGGGTAAACTGGGTTAATTTTTCTAAACTTGTTTTAAACTTTTTCTAATTATCCCCATTGAGTCCCCAATGGTAAAAAATTCCCGCTTGCCTATATATACATGTTCATTTTCTTAGATTAGTAAGGAATAGCAATTTGATTAAGGCCAAAATTCTCTCAAATTCAAAAATCTCTTTTTAGCCTATACTACTCCTAAGCACTCATACACTCCATTTTCTTTAATTTTTTGAGTGTTGTGAGTATTTCTAAAGTGATTGTGCCTAATCTCACTAGCTAGTACTCTCATTTGCTATATTGTTTGATTGATTTTATTTGAGAGTATAACATTAAGTTCTTCCACAAATTTCATTTCATAAATCTTGTGTGGAAAAACTTAGTAGGTTGTGGTTCTTGCATTGTCATTGCAAGTTACCTAAGCCTGTATTTTTGTGTGCAAAAAATATTTTCAAAGTTTGCATTCAAACACTCCTTGTGCGTAGTATATTGAAAACATTTTACTGAATTTGTTTGAATCAACTTGCTAGCATATTTGAAAATTTGATCTGATATTGTGATATTCAAGTATTGTGTTTCAAATCCTGCTTAGATATACACTCTTGATCTAGATTGATTGTCATACCTATTTAAGTGTTTAGCACACATTAAAGGACTAAGCATATTTACATATCATACGTGCTTGCAATATTACTTGAGCTATAATGGTGTACATATCTGCTTATGAAGAAGCGTATTTCTGTGTACAAAAATTTCATATCATTTGTTTTATTCCAGGTGTGAGCCTGAAGAGGGAGACTAGCCCTATGGAATAGTCCCGGTCTGGCTTAGACCCGGTTAGGAAAGTTAGGTGTGCCACCCTGGTAAGACATGTTGTATTAGGTGCCGCTCCACTCTTTTAAATGAGCCATAGTGGAATCCTTATGTTGATGTAGCCAAGGCGGGGACATAGATACTTTGGCCAAACCTCAACAACATATCGCGTGTATCGTTTACTTTTTCCATACTTTACTTTACTGCACGTGTATGTTTATTTATTGATTGCATAAACTAACCATGGGTTGTGTAATATAGTTGTTAAACCGATTGACCTAGGCGATAAAATTTTTAAATACCATTTCAACCCCCCTCTTGGGATTGCACCAAAGTTAAAACTATTGCATACAAGAGTCTTAAGCTTAATGAAGTTGAACAAAGGTACACAACTTAAGAGAAAGAGATACTAGCGATGATACATTGTCTTAGTGTGTGACAATAATGCCTATTTAATTAGGTTGAAGTTTGTGGTGAAAACAAATAATTCGGCTAGTAGTCACTTATTTACAAAGCCAAAGTTATAACCCAAATAAGCTTGTTGGCAAGAATTCTTAGCAAAGTTTGATTCTTTATTTGAGCACATCATAGGGCAGATGAACTAAGCCACAATTGCACTGAGAAAGAAGGCCAAGTTTGCGGCCTTATAGGTGGTAACTCACTTGACAGTAAGGTTATCACGATAATATGGAAGTGCATTAAGGAGAACATTGCCAAAGATCCAATTGCCCAAAACCTCATAAAGTTGACAAAAGAAAAATTATTGATGACACATGGTAACTAAATCTTTATACCTCAAGCTAAATATTTGACAAGTGATCATTCAAGATGGAATCCCACTTTGGCATGACTAAAGTAGAGGTATTACTAGCCACAAACACGTGATGATGAGGTCGAGTATACCCAAACTTATCTCACCTACCAGCAAGATAAGGTGGAGTAAAAGAAAATTATAGGACTACTAGAGCCCCTTCTATTATCAATCAAGACATAGGAGAGTGTCTTATTAGACTTCGTCACCAGTATGCCTATAATGGGAGATATAGGATCTATATTTGTGGTTATAGAAGGTTTTCAAACTAAAGTACTTTCATACCTACACCGAAGTATTATTTGGTAGAGAAGACAATATAGTTGTTTTTTAAACATATTGTGAAGTATTGGGGTGTTCCCAATATATTATCGATGACCAAGACATAAGATTCATTGAGAAATTCTAGTCAAAACTTTTCAAAATCCTTGATTCAAAGCTTGACATCTTTTCAAGTTACCACTAGTAAACATATCATGAATTTATGGAGGGATTCAACAGGCTACTACAAGAGTTCTTGCATCATTTTGTCACTGCCAATCAGAAGAACAATGTGCAACTACTTGATGTGCCTCAATTCTATTTCAACACCCAAAAGATTTCAACAACCAAAAAGATTCCTTTTTTGAGCTTGTTACATGCTAGCAGTCATTGTTACCTCACATAATAGATGAGTTATGCAAAGGAAAAAGTCCAAGAGCAAAGATCTTCACCTAAAAATGGATACATGATGTAGAGATTGCCCAAACCTAACTGGAGAAAGCTTCTAAGTGAGCAAAGAAGTGGACAGATCAAAGTAGAAGATTGTTTCACTTCAACATGGGTTATTTGGTGCTTGTTAATCTCCATACTAAACAAATTAGGTCACTTTAGGGTCGGGATAGGATACTACTTTGCAAATATGACGGTTTAGTCCCCATCGATCTTGGCTAAAATCAAGAAGACATCTCACAAGTTTGATCCTCCTACTTGGAGAAAAATGCTTCCAATGTTTCATGTCAACTACCTTAATCCATTCAACACAAACACTAAATATCCAAGAAGAAGTTAGTCAACCAAAGCACCACTAAAGATAGCACAAGCTAACGGAAGAGAAGTTAAAGTAGACAGAGAGTTCACATCATTAAGGAAAAAGCAACATGAGTACATCATTAAGGTAAAAAGCGACATTAGTTCTTAGTGAAGTGAAAAAAATAAAAAAACCTTGGAGATGAAGAAATTAGCTGGACTTCAGCAAAAGACATGCAACCAATCGTGACCCAAGCTGAAGAGTGCAAGTCTACGAGGACAACGGCCACATAAGTGGAGGAAAATGTCACAAGCCAAGTTTGTTCAGGGCATTATGCTTGCCTATGACTGCTTTTATTGTGTGCATGAGATGGGTTACCATCATGCATGTAAATAATAGTATAGGTTTTATGCTTTAAGTAGGCATAAGACTTTGAGTAAAAAAGGGAGTATGACTCCTCAAAAATTTGATGTTTCATAGTGCTAGAGCTAAAATAGTATATAAAGATCATTAAAGGAGGGTGTAAGTGTTCATCAATCTTATAAAACTCATTAGCATTTGTCATTGGATTTAACCTACTTACCTCTCTCACTAATCACATGTTGTTTATGGAGATGTTTATTAATGAGTTGCATTACTTTAATTTTTTCTACTTGCTTGCCATTTGTTTTCATGAATCACTTAATGCCTCCCTCAGCCCTTGATAACTTGTTTAGTATGTGAGTTTCTAAATTGAGCTCAAGTTGGACTCATTAATTAAATGAATCGAGTTCAATCTTATTCATATTTGACTTATTTATCAATCAAGCTTGAAACAATTGTAAATGAATCAAGCCTGATTTTATTTTAATTTTCTTATCGAATGAGCTTCATAATTAAATATGAAATTATTAATGTAAACAAAAAGAAAAAGACTTAGTTTATAAAAATTAGTTGTCCATTATTTTCAACAATGATTTATGAAAAAAATTTACAAAAATCAGTGGGAATCTTGGAATGTGCTGCACTAATTAAGAAAATTTTTTAAAATGATACATTTTTTTTTAAAGAGAGAGAGAGAGTATAAATGGTTATAAAAGAAGTTATTTCTAAAAGAAGTCTCATACTAGTTGTCTTTCAGCAATTAAAATTTATATTTGAAAAAAAAAAAAAAAAAACTACAAGCAGTTATTAAAGAAATTATTTCCAAAAGAAGCCCCATACTATGTGTCTCACACTGCAAACCATCTCTTCCATATTTGAGTCCAAAACGCCTCCAAAAGTGAGAAAAAAATCTTATTAGTTAAGAAGTGGACCTTTGGGTGAAAGATCTTTGAAGAAGCAAAAGACAATCATTGTTAAACTCCTATACGACTCTCAAAAAATTCAAATTCAATCTCAACCTTTAACAAAAAGAAAAGAGAGGGAACATGTTCAAGTGTTGAAGTGACAGTGATAATATAAATGAAAGGTTTCCCTTATCTATATTGAAAGGTTTTGAAGTTGGCCTTTATCTTACTCCCAGTGGTAAAGTGAGATACATTGATACATTTCCTCAAAAATACATTTTACAACCAAGAATAATAGATTTTAATTTCTTTTAAAATTGTTAAAACTTGATATACATTGTTGGCATGTTATATTACCACTTTACCTAAAAGCTTAAGGTTTTAGGTAAAGTGGTAATCTAACATGGTATCAAAGCTGGTTACTAGGGTTCTAGTCTTGTTGCCTACAATTTAAAAAAAAAATATTGCATTCCTTATTATGGCTGCTATTTATCATGTGTTTATCTTTTCATGGGTTGTCGAGATGCACGTGTGGGCGGGGGAGTTTTAAAACTTGATATACATTGTTGGCCCACAACCTAATAGTTTAAACTTTTAGGTAAAGTGGTAATCTAACAAACATAGTGTTTTTAATATAAAAGAGTTGTTTGAAGCTTATAGATGGGGTAAAACTGCCAGCTTTACTCATCCTTTATTTCACAGGTGTGCGACTATTTTATCTAAATTCAAGACAAGTTGGAGCCCTTACTGTGCCCATACTAAAGTTTTATTCTTTGGCATAAACATGGATGCTGAACTAAAGGATTTTGTGATAGATTTTGAAGTAACTGGTGAAAGCATACATTTTTTTTTTTTATTTTATAAAATTTCAAAGGAAAGAAGGCTCTAAAAGCTATATTTTAGCCCTCTTAGTTTAAACTTGATGCTTCTCTATTGAGTGCTGAAATTAGGTGACCATATTATTATAAATTTTTTATTGCCATGAAAGGGATCTATGTCCATTTTAACTAATACTAATCTCTTGTTTCTTTGGGGAATTAAAAAATAATCAAATTAATCTTCTAATTTTCAAGATAAACCATATGGTAACAATAACTCAAAAGAAATCTACTTCTCTGCCTTATGGTCACTATGTCTAATAAATTGCGTAAGAATATGGATATCGATTTCTGTGCCACTTAACCTGGCCCTTTTAAAACTTTTGTTTACAATAAGCATTCTCTTATTGTAATGAGGTTTGTCAAAACTACTTCTTGTTGGATAAGGAAATAAAAGTCTAAAGGCCTTCCTTTGTACCTCTACTAGACCATCTCTCGAGATACGACTCCATATCTACACCCATATCTAAGATATATAGAACAAGATTTTTTTTAAAACTAAAGGAGGGCGGCACCTCCAATTATTTATTGATATATCCTCACTTTTGTCAGAAGTATACCGTGGCTACAAGACAAGTAATGGGAGATTACAGATAAAATAGACATTAAAGGCCTCCCAAAAATACCACCAATAACCAACCAAGACAAGACTACAAATCCAAACAAAGCTAAATAAGAAACAAATCTAAACAGGCCTAACAAAAAACAAACATAATAAAATAAACTAAAATCAAAAAATTTAAACCAACCAAACAAAAATCGAGAGGATGAACTAATGATGAAGGGAAGTGAGACCCAACCTATCCATCCAAAAGATACCTTTCAGAGAATGTGATAAAAGATGTCGTTCTTCATAGATGACATTGTTTTCCATTTCTCATTCTCTAATAAGAAAATCAGCCGCACTATTGCCTTCCCTATATTGATGGATCACCATGAAGTTCACTCCTTCTATCTCTACCACGAGATCCTCTCAAAAATCCCAAAGATACCACTAGGTACATCTACCTTTTCGAAACCAACTAACAACAATTCTCGAGTCACTTTCAATAATCACATTAAAATAATGAAGTCTTTTGCATAAATGAATTTCTTCTAGGATTGCTTTTAATTCCACACTATTGTTCGTATCATTGTCAAAATAGCTTGAAAAAGCTGTTTTCACCATGCCATGGTAGTACCGAATGATTCCTCCACCTCCCGAAGTACCCGGATTGCCCCTACAGCTCCTATCACAATTAATTTTTATCTACCATGCTAGGGGTTTAACCCACGAGATAATTTTTTCAGGCCTTGCGCAAACTCCCTAATGCTAAATTTGAAACTCTTTCAAAATCGTAATGTCTGATATCTTCAATTTTCGAAAAGAATTAAAGCTCTCAGCTAAAAAACTAACCCAATATCAAACACTTCTCCACATCTGATTTGCTCTTTGGTAAACACCTTCCATTCTTACTTTGCATCTTCAATTCCAGAGGCACACGTAATCAAACACAGAATTAAACCGATTAAAATACCTTTAATAGATTATTTTCGAGCATAGAGGAACCAGTTTGCAATTCTATTTTTCTAGGGACCGTTAGAAAGGAATCCCCAACATCACACTAGCCCTATATCGAACCTCTTAAGCCACCTCGCCTAAAGAAAGAATATGATCAGTGTTTTTCTGTCTTCTCTACATGCAGCAATCACAAGTTGAAGTCATCGATATTCCTTTTGCCTGAATTCTATCATTTACTGTCAAACATCTAAACTAGACTTTCCATAAACACATTGAGATTTTTCTAGGCAATAGAGAATGCAAAAACCAGTCAGTCCACTCAAAATTATCACTTTTTCTCCTCACTGCCACGCATGCCGTTTTTGTAGAGAAATTGCCATCAGGGGCAGGCTTCCAAATGAATATATCCTAACCACTTTTACCAGCTAGCACATTATGTGTATGTGTTATGTACAAGAAATAGGACTAGTTAAATAAATGAGTGGGGAATCTTGAGGCTTCATGTTTCAAAACTATTAAAAACCAAGAGTAGATCCTGGACAAAATGAGAAAATTCTAAGCCCCAACCTCTTTACAAATGCTTCATTTTAATTTCTAGTTTGTCAATTAAAACAATTTCTATGATTGTTTAAACATTTTTATGTTCTGTAAGGTCTTCTTGTTCATATTTTGCTGCTAACAAAAAGGGTAGAAGTTTATATTTTGCTACATTGTAATACTTTGTGCTATTATGATCTAGATATGATAGCTGATTATATCTTGTGATAGAATACTCCATGCTATTGTGCTGTGTTACATTTCTATGCTATTATGATATAGGTATGATGATTGAATATCTCTTGTGATTAAAATATGTTGAATTAGTTTTTGTTATTATGTGAATTGGATTATTTTATCCAGAATGTCATGTATAAATTAAGGGGGTGTTTCTTGAAAAATATAGCATGAACTAAGGGGGAGCATGATATAAGTGTTAAGGTGTTTTCATCATCAAAAAGGGAGAAAATGATAAAGATAGATTTTAATGATTGACAAAACAAGTATTTTATGTCTTAATGTTAATGTTTCACATGATGAAATACTTTAAGGATGTGGTTATAATAAGATTCATAAGAAGTTTGTTAAAAACATTATAAGAGGTTTCATAAAATGTAGTATAAGAAAACTTACAAGAAGCAACTAAAGAAGTCTCACAAGAAGTTTCATAAGAAGTCTCATAAATGATTCTATCAAGTGATATTGAGCAATGATCTGAATGTATCTCTTTTATCTTGGCTAACATTATCTTTTTAAGAGATGATTACTGAACGTATGTGTGATTTAAGCAGTCTTAACCAATGTGTTATATTTGAATTAGGGTTGAATACAACTCAACTATTATGTTCATCTACTAGTTTAGTCTTAGAACTCAAGATATTCTTGAAAATTTATTATTCTCAAAGAAAGATTAAGGTGATGGTTCATTCTCCAATTGGTATGTCCATTGAACATTAATTAAGTATCGTTCAAATGAGATTGAGTTTCATCTATAAATATTAGGGCATGTCTACATCGAAAGAGGATAGAATACAAACACTTGTACAAATAATTCTTTGAATATCCATATACTTCATTTCTTATAGTATTTCTGAATACTTGAGCTCATGGTAAATCATCCTAATAGGCTAAAACATTATTAAGTCTCTCTAGCATTACTGATTCTAATCAAGAATTTTTTAAGCAAGCTAGAAAAGAACCTAAGGATTGCTGATAATTCTTGGCATTTGTGAAAGGGTAGTTTACCAAAATATTTAAAGGCAAGTTGCTTGAGTGCAGTTACAGTACTGTCTTTCAAAAAGTTAGCCAAGAGAGAGATTGAGAGAAATGTGCACAAGACATCTTGTCCTAAGTATATCACGGGGCCATTACCCTCTCCCGAAAAAGGTTTGAGAGAAATGTGCTCAAAACATCTTGTCCTAAGCATATCATGGGCAATTACCCTCTCCCTAGAAAAGTACCTTTTTGGGGAGAGGGTAATGGCCCCATGATATAGTGGTATTAGAGGCAACCCGACTCAATTCGACTCACACCAAGCACCCAAGGGGGTACGTAGGGTGGCCATCAACGATGATCGGGGACATTGCCGGATTGGGTGGGGGAGAATCTCACACCAAGCGCCCAAGAGGGTAGGCAGGGTGACACACCAAGCACTCTGGAGGGGTAGGCAGGGTGCTTTTGTCCCACATTGGAAACAGTTGGTAGATCTTGAGGGCTTATAAGCGTGAACGTTGCACACCCTAACAAGGTACCTTTTGGGGAGAGTGCAATGGCCCCATGAAAGTGTATTTAATTGAACATAGTGAAAATACTCAAGCTAGTCTACTTAAGGAGTGGATGTAGGTTACAATTGAATGAACTACTATAAATTTGTGTGTTCCTCAATCTCTTGCTTGTCGTTTGATTGTATGATTTCATTATCTTGATTCTTATGGTTTAATTAAATTCTCACATAATATGATCTATTCACTGCTTAAGTGTTTGAATATTCTTAAATTTTGATTTGGATTTCATAGTATTTCAAGAATATTTGTTTCTTATCACCCAATTCGCCCCCCACTTTTGTGTGTCGTTATCAAACTAACACCAACAAATTTAATTGTGTGTCATTGTCTTAACCAACTAAGACTTATTTCCATCACAGTGTCAAGGATTAGTGAGAAACCTTAGACCTTTGACAACTGCCATGGTCGTCGCAGTTATGGAGTTGTATTATAACTCTTCCCCTCTCTTACTCTAAACTCTTGCTTTGCCTTACTATGCTCTTTCTAATGTTTTCCTTATCCAAATCTCCTTAGCTCAAAGCTTCTGGTTTGGCTTAAAAAATCTCTAGAATTTAGATCTAGATTTTGATCAAGAATGGGTTCTTATAGGTTTGATTGATTATAATTATCTAGGACTTCCACTTAGGATTTGATTTTCTATGGTTTTGATTTTGTTAGTAGGTAGGCTCATTGATGGAGCTCCTATGCTTTCTCCTTTCTTCCTCTTTCTCTTCTTTGATTTTCAAAGCATGTCCTAGGGGGTAGCACACTAACTCAAGTTTGAGTTAGTTCTACTCCAAAATCCATTCAAGACATTAAGAAAACCATACCAATCGTGCTCAACAGAATATATATATACTAGATGATGCCAAGGATATTGAAAGGGGGAAAGATTAGGACTATTTGTATGTATTGTAACATTTGGGACATTAAATGAATGGAAAACAACTATATATTGACATTTAGGGAAGGCTATATAACCAATCAATAAATAAAATTATTGGACATGGTATAGTAATACTGCTTTTTAGATCCAATTATTTTATTTCAATAGTCTGTTTATTTTGCTTTTATATTTTATAGATCTATAGATTATGCTCCAAACAACATGGGTCAATTTTTTTTTATCATTTTTTTTTTTCTTATGAAATAAGCTTATGTGTAGTAAAAATCAACAACTGTTCAATATAGTACAATGGTTTAGCACGGTACTTTATTTATTCAATGTCTTGTGATCAAACACTCAATTCAAAGTTCTTCCAATAACATTTTCATTAGGATAAACATCAATCCACATTCATATATTACAATTGAGAAATGATATATATATATATATATATATATATATATATTATCACTCTATTATCAGTTATTGTCACTCCAAGATTTTGACAATCTATTTAGAGCACATTTTGACATGAAATAGAGATTTCGTGTGAAGATCTTCGACAATATATATCATATATGAGAGTAAATCATGACAATAGAATAGTTCTTATTACCATTCACACCAGGGAACCAAATAGTGGCATCTTGTACCTTAATTTGTAGTTTAATATGATATAAGTTTTCCAAACCTATTTGCCTCACTTCACACTTCATAGTTGAGTAGAAGCATCAAAGCCATTTATCTTCACATCATCTTTAGCCATTGTTGTGCCTTCAATACTATTGTCTCTGTCCTTGTTGTCTTCGTTGTCATCCATAAATCTCTTCCACAACCAGTGTTGCTTCCACACTCTATCCATCATCTCTTCGATTGGGACATTCTTTGTTTCAGGAAGTAAAAACAACACGAAAAATGACATAACCAAAACCCAACTGCAGAAAAATGCAAAAATGCCGTACTTGAAATGGCAGAGCATCGAGAGGAATGCTTGTGCAATGACGAACGTGAAGAGCAAGTTCACGCAGACTGTGATGCTTTGGCCAGCCGATCGAGTCTCGAGGGGGAAGGTTTCGCTAGGAATCAACCATCCCAGAGGCCCCCACGACCACGCAAAGGCAGAGACGAAGACGCACACCATCACCACCACCAACACTGCATTTCCACTGCTAAGGTCACTGGAATGGTCTTTCACTTTGATCCCCAACACAACGGCTATCACAAACTGGGATAGGAACATTTGGACTCCAGCTTCAAGAAGCAGCATTCTACGGCCTATCTTGTCAACAAAGTAGATTGAGACAACGGTGGATAGGACGTTGACAGCTCCGGTGATCACCGCGGAGTATAGGGACGCATCATTTTCAAACCCAACTGTGTTGAAGAGCACTGGTGCATAGAACATTATGGCATTGATGCCTGTGAATTGCTGGAAAATCTGGTATGCCCAATTCATGTACAGAGAAAATATATAATAGTCAGGAGACTAAATGATTGGGGCTTGGAATTTTTTGAGATAAAAAGGTGAAATGGGAAATATATAGTTTGACCAAAGGGGTAAGATTGAATTGGAACTTGGATGATAAGAACCTGCAGGGCCACAGCAATGACCAGTTGAGGTCTGTTCTTCGGTTTGAGAAGATTTCTGAAGGGGTGCTTCACTTGTTTAGCAACTCTACTCGCCTCGACGAGCTCCATGAACTCCGGTTCGATCTTGTCGGTGCCGCGTATCTTGCTCAACACCTTTCTGCCCTCGTTGTAGTGACCGCGCTCGATGAGGCTGTTAGGGGTGTCCACCACCAAGAAGGCTCCAATGGTCAGCAGGACTGCGGGGATACCAGCAAGCCCGAGTGACACCCTCCATCCCCATCCTCCTTCTATTCTATATATATCGGTTAACGAGGACAAAGGCATGTGGATTAAAATGTGAAGAAATTGCTAAAGAGAAAAATGGCAAGAGTGAAAATTCGGATTACTACTTGTTGGTTCCATAATTGACAAGGTTGGCAAAGAGGATGCCAATGGTGACATTGAGCTGGAAAAGTATGTTCAGCCCTCCCCGGATCCTTGTCGGTGCTATCTCTGATATGAACACAGGAACTGCCTGCACCATCCACCATTCAAAATTTCAAAAGCTTGAAATTATTTATTCATGTAAATTAATTGTACCCAAATTAATCAATTATGTTCAGAGCATGGATTTCGAGTTTCGAATTTGTATTTTTGTATTTAGAAAAAAAAATTAATTTAATTTTTATTATATTTTATGTAAATCTAGACAAATTCAAATTCAAAAACTAAAGTTTAGATAGTTTTTAAAAGTATAAATTTCGAATCTTAATTTTAATTTAATTGAATTTGAACAATAATTATTATACTTTTATATTACATTTTCTTCAAATTCACACCATTCCAAACTTTTCATTAATCTAATATTTGTTAGAAAAGAATATGAATAATTAATAAGCATAAAGCGAGGTTGACTGGCCACCGAACAAGCAATCTGACTGTGTCAGCATTAGCTGGAGAAGAGGAGAAGTTGTGAAACACATAGATTAATTATCATCTACACTTTGTGTTCTTTCTAATTGTACGGAAAAACCTCAGGCCAGTAAAGATAAATAGGCTTTCCATTTGTGCTTCAGAAATAGTGGAGGACAATATGGCATCCCTTAAATCATTAGAATGTGAAAATTGAAATAAATACTCAATTGTGTCTGAAGAAAAATAATGCAGAAACTAAAGAATCTATGCAGTCCACCTCCTTTTTACAACATATATATACAGTCAGATGGCACAAATGGACCAGCAAGGACCCTCATGCCACTACCAGAACAATGCATTTAATTGTGCCCAAATTTCATTCCCATCATCATGTCTCATTCACCATATAATAATGTTTTATTTAGGAATACACAAATTTTTAGATATTTTAATTTTAAATTTATATAGGTTTGAACAAAAGTTAATTTAATATTATAATACATTCTCTCAAATATGATAATCCAATCCTTCAGTTTTCAAAAACTAAAAAAAATGAATAATAAAAAAAAAAACTCCCTAACGTTTAGTTTTATTGACAAAATGAATCTTTCATTAATTGGTTGTTAGTAAATCATGCGTCAAGAATATGTGGGAAAATTTTTTTTTACGCATAAATGATATTTTAAAACGACATCAATTTAATAAAGTTAAATTGAGAAAATGGTCTTTATAATGTCTTCAAAATTGATAAAGTAAATTGAAGACCTAATCTATTCTCAAATTGACGAGTCCAACTAGTCCAATCATTTTGAATCAACCAATGGACATCAATATAACAAAAAAATTTCTATTATTATTTTAAAAAATTTTAAATATATCAAAAATAAAAACTACTAGTAAATTATAAAAAATATCAAGTAATTATAATGCTACAAATGTCTATTAGATATGGTTTTTATAAAAAAATTAGTAATCAAACACATCACAAAACAAGTAAAACATAATTCAATATTTTTAAATTCAAGTAACATGTCAAACAGTGTTAAATAGAAACATAAACTAAAAATTCAAATTATATACTTTACAAATTAAGAATATAAAATTTAAGACTAATTCTTTTGTGTGTGAAATATGTGTGCTAGATGGATAAGGAAAACTTAAATTTATATTAATTGATTGACCTTTTGTTTGAGACAATTTACCTATTTTCCCCAATTTTATTCAAGTTGTTATGTTATTAAATAGGGTAAATAACAAAACTCGGAAAACAAGACGCAATTTGACTAACCGATTGCTTCAAGCTTATTTTTAAATTATATTTTATTTAAAAATGTATATATTTAATCATTTAATTTGCATAAAATTTATAAGTAAATATTATGAATGATTAGAATTTTATATTTTTTTTATATTTTTAAATTTTTTAAAATAATAATTTAATTATGTTGTGATGCTAACTTATGTCAACTAGTAGACTTGAACTAGTCATTTGGTGTTTTATTCACTTATATGCTCGTTTTTCAAGCGTATTGTACTGACCAATTTACTTAATTTAATTATTAGATTAATGTCATTTTCCTAATTTATCTTATCAAAATTGAATTACAGGATAAAATGTCATTTTATCAAGGATAAAATTTTATTTTTTTCACTAGACTTAATGGTTGATTAATAGTCAGCTAAGGGAAAGTTCATTTTGACAATAAGGATAAACCTCTTGGGGGGTTATTTGGTAGTTTTTGAAATCTTATGACGTGGAGTGTCATGTTTAGAAAATTTAGAGGGTATTACTGAATTTTACCCAAAAAAAAACCTCAAATACCCTTTAAAATATACACATTTAACAATTTTAAATAATAACCAACATCAAAATGAAAATAAATATGTAAAATTATATTTTACGAATTTATCTCCTTTCAAGTATATAGGGTGAGCAAACAGTCGATTCGGCCAAATTCGGTTAATTAACTGAAAATTTCGGTTAAAAAATACTGTTAACCGAACCCGACCGAACCGTTTGGCTGAACCGAACCGAATCCAACCGAATTTATTTTTCGGGTAATTCGGTTAACCAATTTTAACCGAAACTAGGAAGGGGGGAAGGTGTATCAGTGTATGTGTATCCAGACTGAAACAAGGGAAGGTGGGGGAAGGTTGAAGCCTTGAAGTCCTGAGTCACTAAGTGTAGATCCATCACCACACCCACGCTAGGGAAAAGCCAATCGAAGAGGGATTCGGGATCGAGACGGGTCACAAACTGGGAAGACTGGAAGAGGGGCTCAGGTGAAGCCGCGAAGCCAGAAGAGGCGATTCGCGTAGAGGGAGAACCGGAGAACTGAGAAGTGGAGATTGATGTGGAGGAAAGGTGGTTGGTTAGGGAGACGATTGGGCTCGAGCGAGCTTGATGCCAGTGAGGAGGAGCCGGGGTGGTTCTCGGTGAACTGCTCTATGCGCAAGACTGTGAAAGAATAAAAATGAGAATGAGAGGGAGCTTGTGTGCTGGTAACGATGGCCAGCGACGACAATGGCGATGGGCGCAGGCAATAGCATCGCCGTCGCGTGAAGATGGTGGTGCGAACTATGTAGGATTGAGCTCGGGTGAGCGAGGGAGAGGCAATGAGGGACAGAGGGAGGGCCTTCTGACTTCTGAGTTTCTGAGAGCACTGAGTCTGAGAGTGTGAGACCGAGAGTGAGAGGGAATAGAAAATTAGAAATATAGATAATAGAATAACAAGATTTTCATTTACTAATTTAAATTTAAAATTTAATTAATTATTAATTCGGTTAATCGGTTAACCAAATTAATGTTTTTTATTCATCGAACCGAAACCCGATTCCCCGAAAAATTGGAATGCATAACCAAACCGACCGAACCAGTTTTTTTAACTGAACTGAACCGACCAATTTCGGTCGGTTAATTCAGTTTTCCCCGAATTATGCCCACCCTTACAAGCATATATACCGGTTTCTAAAATATTTGTCATTTCTTATCGCTAATAAGAAAATAAAAAATAAAAAATTAGTAAGCAAATTTAAAAATTAAATTCTTATAAAAATAAAACTTTAATACAATCAAGTTTACAAGAAAATTTTGAAGTGATGTGAAGAAAAATTATTAGGTTAGGCTCTTCTTAAAGCATATATATATATATATAACAGACCTGATTAGCAAATCCGACTCCACAGCCGAGTAAGATCCTTCCAATGATCAACATGGGGAGGTTTTGAGCAGTGGTGTTGAGCACCACTCCTACAATGAAGAAGATTCTGGCGAGGAGCATGGTGAGGCGGCGGCCAAGGCGGCGGGTGGTGTAGGAAGCAAAGAAGGTGGCGGTGAGGCCAGCCAGGTAGAGAGAAGAGGTGAAGAGCTGCAGCCCTTGATTGTCGTATTTGCAGTAATTGCTGTCGTTGGTTCCTGGCTGCTTAATCCTTCTGTGAACTTCTGGGAAGAATTTCTTTAGAAACGGGTCCATGGATGTCACTCCCCCTGCATGCATATTGTATTTGCCATTTATCAATTAACATGCATGCATTCCCTCCTGCTACATATATGTTTTATGTGCCTCCCTAGCTAGTGTTGCCATGAGCTTTCAATGCACAATATATGATTTAAACGAATTAATAGTAATTAAAGTACCGGAAACACCAACATCATAGCCAAACATAAGGCCACCAGTGGCTGCCATTACGCAGGAAATGATGACGACGGGAGTAATCCGAGCTTCAAACTCTCCTCCGCCTTTCGCCGCCGCCGGAGCTGCAGATGAGAAACCTCCACCACCAGCCATCACTACTTTTAATCACCAAAATGTTTCACTAAGCTTTTTTTTATATACGATGATATATATAGAAAAGCAGTACTATAGCTCTTAATTGCTTTGAATAGAGAGGAATAAGAGCACTAATGATGTCAACATAGAAGAGGCCACGAGTACTGCTGCCACTTTGACAGATAATGCTGCTGCTGTTTTCTTTCTCTCTCTCTTTCTTCGTTTCTACTTATTATTATTATTTTTATATCATGTTCTTCCTCAATCCCATCAAATCATGGGGCAGTGGACGTTAGGAGTGGTTGGATTGTTCTCAAAGGTCTACGTCCTTTTTTTTTTATCTGAAAATTATAATTATAAACCAAATTGATATGTACAGCACCACCACGTATACCTAGGAAAGGATTTGCTAAGTAGACAATCAGAAAGCCTAAAACGGCTGAGAATAACTACTACTCAAAATATCAAAATCTGGGCATCCTCAGGGCAAAAGTCAGGATGACAAAACAATCAAACAAACTCAAACAACCAAAATGGAGCACTCCCCCAAAGCAATCGGCAAGCCAAATAAGGTTAGAATAACTACTACTCAAACAGCAGAACTCATACAACCAGATAGAGAAATTTATCATAAACAACTTTGTAAACGTGGGATTAAATAGAATTGATGAAGGTCTCTAGAAGGATAGCAACTCCCTTAAACTTCCTCTTGTTCCTAGCATGTCAAAGGTTGTAAACCGTAATGGCAAGGCATGTTGTTGGCCTAACAAGGCTTACGACTATTATTTTGATGATAACAAATCAAGATAATTTGATATGTTTCCAAGTTGAAATGTTTCAGGAATCAAACGGTAGAAAGCTCAAGTTCAAGCAAATGAAATAAACAAGTGGTTCAAAGCTAAGCTCAAAGGATGTTAAAGTTCAAAGATTGACATATTCTATGAAAACTTAAAGTTTGAAAAAATATTATGAAGCTCAAAGTATGTTTAAAACTCAAAGAAAGGACTCAAAGTAAGGACATGCATGAAGACTCCAAGAGTTGAAGAATATAGAGTCTTAAGGAAGTTTCCATGTAAGTAATTCAAGTAAAACTCAATATAAAAAGTATTGAAACACTTTTAAGGACAAATTAAAATCTTAAGAAACCATTTTTAAAGATCTTGAAATATGATTTCCAAAGTTATAAATAATGAAGGTCTCAAATGAAAAGAGTTTTCAAAGTCAAATCTTAAAAAACAAATGTTTTTGAAAGCTCAGGCATCTGCCCAACATTCTTAGGCGACTGACCATTTTTGTGTTTTTTAAGAACTGGCAAACAGAAAGGTGTCAGGCACCTAATGATAGCTTGACAGGAGTCTGCCTTGTCATCTGAAGAGCCTGCCTGTGTTTTGACAAGCGACTGCCAGTATTATTACTTTAAAAAAAAAACAGAGACAGACACCTGACTAGTCTTGCCAGGCGACTACCACTCGAGAGATTTTTAAAAATGCTAACGGGAAAATTTTTAAAATTGGTTTCTTGGGCTCCAATCTTTTTGTAAACTTGACCAACACTCCAAGTAAACTTGGGGAGCACGGAAATAAGTTTTTAAACTCTATAAATGGCCCCCAAGACAGGGATTTTAATCACCAAGAAATATTTTCAACAATCTAATACTCCCAAGTGCTCTCAATTCTCAAAAGTTTTCTTGCTCACATCTTGGTGGTATCTTAACTGAGTTCTTGCTAATCATCTCACACAAAATTGTGCTTTCAAGTCTGAATCTTTCAATCAAAGGAAGATTAATTCAATGATAGAATTTCGTTGAGTTTCAATTTCTTTATATTGAATCTACATTGAAGTATATTGTGTTGATTGTTGTACTAACCTACTCTGTCTAAGAGTGTATCTTGTACACAAGTTCTCTTCTTTTTGTTTCTTGTTTCTTGATGGTTTAAGGCTATTGGATCGTTGTAACCAAACGTAGGGTATTGCTTGGAGAGGGATCTCTACCTATAAAAGAGGGAATTGTAAACAGCTTACTCCACCCGAAAAGGAGTGTCTAGTGGAATTCTTTGGTGGTATTGGCCAAAGGGGAGGACGTGGGCTGGGGATAAGCTGAATTTCGTAAAAATCTCGGTGTTCTTCTTTCCCTACACTTTATTTTCAGCACCTTTATATATTGTATTGTGTTGCATGCTAAGTTCAGGTCGTAGAGAACAAAATTGAAATTAAAAGAAGACTCTTAATAAAAAGAAAGTACGTTTTGATTAACACTTTGCGAAAACCCAAAAGGGAGTACGTTGGTTAATCGTTTGCGAAAATCTAAGTTAAGAGAGAGCAAATAATTTCATTCAAATACAAGGCTTGCAATTACTCACAGGATTGCTAAAGCAAAAATTTTCAAAAGCTGAAATTCCACAAGTGCTGCAAATTGTGGTTGATTGAGTATTTTTGATTAGTTATTTTGAGTTATTAGTTGGTTGATTTGTAATGACCTAATTTTCATGCCATTTATTATTATTTTCTTATATATATATATATATATATATATATATATATATATCAAAAAATTAAGCTACCCCGATACCCTGAATAAAATCTATAACATCATCCCAATCTAAGTGGGGACCTTGGAACCTGAACAATCCATATAATTTCCTATGCAGCGGTAAATGTAAAGACATACATCCCCATATACAATACCAGAGTTTTAGTATTCCCAAAATACATACATAGAACGTGAACATCCCCCAAAAATTTTCCATCTGATATCCTAGAGATCACTCAAAATCCATCTTTCTAACAATACTCATCCTATAAACAGGGTAGTACTGCAATCCCTTCTACCTCCGAGCCTGATATGTTTGCCTATCTAGTTCACCTGAAAAGTGATAAATTACTGGGATGATACAACGCTCAGTAAGGCAAAGTATGTTGTTACCAGTGTGTAGCAGCTGAGTTTGTATAACTGTAATATCTGATTAAAAGTACTGTATGCTGTAAACAACTGAGTTTGAAAAAACACACATAAATAAATCACAGTATAACGCACACCTATATTGCTTAACCTAAACTATTTTTTTGAATATTCTATTTAAATACTTTTAATATTTATAAGTATGACTGCAGTTTCTGTAATTCTAGATATAATAATAATATTTGAAAAAATTTCCCTCGATGGATAACTAAAAGTCATGATTTAGCCCCTCATGACAGGGTTGTGCGGCCCGTAGGTGAGACTTAGCACTAGTTGGCCGACCAGGATAAGTCAACTGAACTCTGATAGTCAGATCGACCACTTTAACCCTAACTAACGGGGAGCCTGTCCACAACAAATGCACGATCGACTGCTGAAAATTCACATACTATCTGAGATATGTGGTTGCACTTTGAACTTGAATAGCAATGCTACTGTGCTCTGAAAACTGATCTGGTCCATCAGGGTTTGATACTATAAATATATAACTGATATATCCATATTACTGATTAACCATGATTATGTTTAACTAAAATAACCATAACGAAGTAATAAACTGATCTGAAATATCTGTATGTTATGGTTCTGAATCTGTACATCATGGTTTACTGAAACTGAATTCCATATTTCTGTATAAGCTATAAAAATCGTAAATTTGCATATATCACAATTCTGGCTAATACTGTGTATCGTGTTCTCTATATAAATTGTATAATCATGGTATTGAGAAAACTGAACATTTTAACTGGGTAGAATTACATAAATCCTGATAACATGAAAACTGCATAAATTCTATACTCTACTAATAACTTCTCATGCTACACAATTAATTAAATAATACACATATACTCAAATTTGTAAATCAATATAACTTTTCTTACTCTAAAAACACTCATAATAATATATCATATTTTACTGGTAAATATTTCTAAATTAGCTGGTACAATATATCTCCCTTACCTATCTGACTGGGAGGTTTTCCTCCAATTCCACCCTCACGTCCTCGACGTACCAACCTCAAAATCCTGCAATTCACGTTTTCCCTCAGATTAATTAACTCATTTCCAAAAATAATACCCATATAATCTTCCCTAGGCTCCATATACTCCAAATTAATATTTAAACTAATATTTAACACCCTTACCTAGTTTCCTGAACTATGCCTGTAGGGTCCTGAAATTACACCCACGGCGCGTACCCAAACCCCAAATTCAATAACCCTAGTTCAACCTTAGAATGCCCAATATTCTAATATTTCTAAATCTACATTAATTAAATAATAATTAGCCCCTTAATAATCCCCTTATCCTAATTTTGGGGTTATGCCTACGATGACCCCACGAGAAATCCGCTCCATTATACTTGTAAAGAATCATTCCTAGATTCTAGTGGTGGTGTTTGATCGTCAATTAGGCTTAAGATTTATGAAATATTGAGGTAAGAGGGAGAATTTAGCTTACCCCAAGAGATATGCCTATGCCGCTCCTACGATGAATCCGCTCTAGTAGAAATGTCAGTGGCAGAGAATGGAGTATAGTGGTATTTTCTGATTTTCAATCAGACAAATATCAACCAAGAAATTTAAGAGAGTGAGTGAGAGAGAGAAAGATATGGAGGAACACGCAGGGGGCGCTGCCTTCTGTTGTGAGTGAATTGAAATTGAGCTTTCCATTTGAAATCTCTTCCTTCCTTCAGGAAGGATCCTGAAGGTATATATATTATATTATGTATTTTTATATTATATTATATTATATTATATTAATATATTATTATATTATATTATTTAATTAATAATAATAATAATTTAATTAATTAATTAATTTTATTTATTTATTTATTATTTTTTTGAAATCGCCCCACTAATCTTGTATAACCATTTTTGGGGTTATTACATTCTCCTCTCATAAAAATTTTGTCCTCAAAATTTATATTCATCAGCTTCCCATCCTTAAAGAGAATACTTTCAATTTTATTAATTATCCTCATTTATGATGGAGGAACACCGTGATTACAAAGAGGGTTCTGGAAGATTACAACTATTCAAAATTCTCTCAAAGTCATTCACATCCCAAAACCAAAAACTCTATTTATCCTACGTTACACTATACAAATCCAAATACAACATTATTATTCACTCTTACTCTAACCGGTTCAACTCTAAGCTCCACTGAATAAATGTGGGTGCTTCTGGGCCATCTGTTCTTCTAATTCCCACGAAACTTCTTCTACTACATGATTGCCCCACAGTACCTTTACCAGTGGAATCTTCTTCGTGCGTAACTCCTGTTCCTTCTAGTCTAAAATCTGTAGTGACACCTCTTCATAAGCTAAGGTATCACCTAACTCCAGTGCTTCATAACTGATCACATGGGAGGGGAATGGGACGTATTTCCTTAGCATAGACACGTGGAATACGTCATGAATCCTAGGTAGGACCAGTGGCAATGCCAACCTATAGGCAACTGGACTCACTCGTTCAAGAATCTCGAATGGTCCAATATACTTAGGGCTCAGCTTACCCTTCCTCCCGAACATTATAACTCCCTTCAACGATGTCAATTTCATTAATACATGGTCTCCTATGTCAAACTCCAACTCTCGCCGGCAAGTATCTGCATAACTCTTTTGTCGGCTCTGTGTGTTGTTCTAATCTTGCCTTTGATGAGTCTGACTTTATCCTAAGTTTGTTGTATCAGCTCTGGTCCCCAAAATCTATTTTTCCCCAATCTCCTCCCAGTATAACGAGGATCGGCACCTTCTTCTATATAATGCCTCATACGATACCATCCCAATGTCGGTGTGGTAGTTGTTGTTACATGCAAACTCGACCAGTGGCAAATACTGCATCCAACAACCTCCAAAATCCAACACACATGCTTGCAGCATATCTTCTAGAATCTGTATCATCCTCTCCATTTGCCCATCTGTCTGAGGATAAAAAGTTGTGCTAAACGACAATTGAGAACCCATTGCCCTTACAAACTCTTCCAAAAACGAGATGTGAACCGTGGGTCTCTAATTGATACTACGGATATTGGGATGCCATGGAGTCTAACTATCTCCTAGATATATAACTCATCCAATCTGTCCATGGAGTAGTTAACTCTGATCGACAAAATGTGGGTAGTCTTCGTCAATTGATCCACAACTATCCAAATAACATTCTGTCCATGCAACGTCGGCAATAATCCCGTGATGAAATCCATCGCTATATGCTCCCACTTCCACTCAGGAATATGGAGTGGCTACAATGATCCCGTCGGTCTCTAATGCTCAAATTTTACCTACTGGCATGTCAAACACTGATCCACATATTGGGCTATCTCCCTCTTCACGTTGCTCCACTAGAAAGACTCTTGAAGATCCCTGTACATTTTAGTTCTACCCAGATGTATAGAATACAGGGACTGATGTGCTTCCTCCAAAATAACCCTCTTGATCTCAGGGTCGGTAGGAACGCACAATTTGGAACAGAACCTCAAGGCTCCATCATTTGAGATGCTGAATGCTGTCTCCTGACCATCCTGTACCTTCTCTATAAGCTCTACTAGTTCTGCATCATTCCTCTGAGTTGCTTTAATTCTATCCCGTAGAGTTGGCTAAAAAACCAGGTTAGCAATAAATTCCTAGTGATCACCTTTTATCAGCTCCACATTGAGCCTCTCTAGATCCATCTGGATTTAGTGCTGAATCTCCACTGCAGATACAAATGAATCCATCGATTTTCGGCTCAAAGAATTATCTACCACATTAGCCTTCCCGGGTGATAGCTGATAATGCAATTGTAATCCTTTATCAGCTCCAGCCATCTACTCTGCCTCATATTTATCTTTTATCAAATCTCCCAAAATATTTGTATGAGTAATAGCTTTGAAGACAAGATGCACAAATATCAAATATGATCTTGTTAAAAAGTTTGTCTTGAATATTATAAAGATCTAAATCTATAAGCTTTCTCCCAAATTTTCAATCACAATATGATCTTTGTAATATGCAAATTTATATATATATATATATGTGCGTGTGTGTGTGTGTGTGTGTGTAACAACCCGAAAAATTTTAAATAATTTGAAATTATAAGAAGATAAAAGGGGAGGAGGAATAAGTTGGAAAAGAGTGTGGCAGCAAGCATTCGTTGACGAATGGATTGGTCTCGTCGAAGAATGTTCCACTTAGCTCGTCGATGAGGTTACGTGTCTCGTCGACGAGGAATTACCGAGAAGGATTTTTATAGACTGAAATTCGTCAACGAGTTGGCTATCTCGTCTACGAATTGTGTACAAGACTCGTCAACGAATCCCGGTGTATATAAAGTGGAATTTTTTCATTTTTGAGCAGAATTCTTGTATGCTCATTTTCTCTCTCTAGAAATTCGACCATCCTCCCTTCTCTCTTCGATTTCAGGCCGAATTTTCACCGGTTCGACAATCTAAAGCTACCACGACGCTTTTGGGAGAGTTCTCTACAAATCTGCTGGAGTGGATCATCAGTAGAGTTAGTTGGGGATTCATCCCAGATTTAAGGTAAGACTTTTTATGCAAAATTTGGCTTTACCCTAGTTGTAGGAAATATTATATGCAAAGAAATACTAAAGTTTTGTTTTGGGGGATGTAGATTTCAAGGTGTTGAGCGGGGAACCCTGCGGGTGCAGGACTGATCATTTTAAGGGACTTTTCGGGAATTAGGTAAGGGAAAACATTTTATAATAGCTTTTAGTAATTGTTAAAATGACTAATTGTGGGTAAAAATCCTACATATACAGGTATAATTTTTCTGAACCAAATTGATTTTGAAAATATTGTTTTAATTATATATGTATTAAATTGGGGAAAATTTGTGTGGTTGAGACCATTTTGACAATTAAATGATTATGAGCATAGTGGAATGATGAATTCATTAAGATTGTGAATGTTATTTGGCTATAAATCTTGTTTGGTTGAATATATTGGTTGGATTATGAACTTTGTTTGGCTAAAAATATTGGATGGTTGAGTATACTGTGGTAATTGCGTGGACAAGATTGATTAGTCAGGTGTGTTATTGATCTGTGATGTAGTTCATATAAATGACGATATAATGTTGGCAGTCGTATGAGGAGGTCGTTATATCGTACCTGGTATAACCGTCATATAACGTTGGCAGTGGTATGAGGAGGTCGTTATATGGCCGTTTATACTAGGAGGTAAACATTGACAGTGGTATGAGGAGGTTGTTTACCTATTTACCATGAACGGGTTGGTTGGTTTGTCCTATGTGGACATTGGTGATGTGTGATGATTAGTCCTGTGTGGACACTGATGTTGTGTGTTGATTAGTCTTGTGTGGACACTGATGCTGTGTGATTGGATCCTGAGTAGATTAATTATGATATGAGCGTATGCATGAAATTTTGTGAAGCAATTGTGTTGGCTTTGTACGAATGTTAATAAATTAAGTATTTTGGGTAAAGTAGATTATTCCACCCGAGAGCTTGCTAAGGAAGACGAGTACTTTGGTAGTTATTCATGGATACTAGGGTAAAGGAAAGCCATTTGTATGGGCGAGTGATCTTCCCCATTCTCGATGTCTCTACCTGAATACATAACCCGAGGGCTTACTGAGAAAACTGAGTGCCCTGGTGTTAGCACTAGAGCAGAGGGAACCTACTTGTATGAGTGGGTAGATTTCCCTATTCTCGAAAATTAACAATAAAATATTGATGATTGTGAATATGCGAAAGGATGATAATGACGTTGATTTTGTGTGATTATGGGTATGACATCTGGGTTACTTGTGGACTGTGTACATTTTAGAAGGATATTTTAACTGTATTATAAATACTTCAGCCACACAGTATTATAAACTATTTATTCCTTACTGAGAGGTGTCTCACCCCGATAAATGTTAAATCTTTTCAAGTTATCCAGGTGATCGAGCTTAGATAGCTCCAGGGTGGGATAGTTTTGTGAGTTAAATATAGCAGATCGAACATGTTTTTGTTTATGTTAATTTATATATATCCTGTTTTTGTAATAAGAAGGATTAGGTTGTAATTATTATGGATCAATGTATGTAAATATAGTACTCTAGTATTTTCTTTAGAGGTTATTTATTATTTTTCGCTGCGTGAATGGTATGAGAGACGTGTGTCGGTCTCTTAACGCATCGGGCCCCGTGTGGCGAGTCTAGGGTGTTACAATATATATATATATATATATATATGATGTGATTACCAAAGATCAAAACCTAATATAAGATTTTTCAAAAAAAATCCCTCAATGATATATATATAGTTATGAACTTCTAAGGATATTTAATCAAATGGTTTTGAAGTATCAAAAATATCAAGTCTTTAACTATATACACACTTGAATCAGAACTATTTAATCAATGGCAAAACCTTTCTCAAGTAGTGATCTTGTCAAAACAATCTCTATATGTATATGAACACTCAAGATCAATCTCTCTAATAATATTCAATAATAAATGATGAGATAAGAAACTCTTGAAAATAACAAATGGATTTACCAAGCCTTAATACCAAATAGAAATCAAGATGTGTATATGAAATCCCTTCGTTTTTCTGAGTTGATTTGCCCAAGCTTGATGAGTATAAGTTGGAGTGCAGGCAATCATATAGCAATATGTTCAAGTCTCTCAATTCTATTCCCAAAGGATGGGGCACTAGGATTTAGATGTTGAATATATAGGTACCTTACCCTTAGAATCAATCTTAACCGTTGGATCAAAAAATAGTTCAAATGTTTTCTCATTAAAAATCAAAATTTTAAACTTTCCCGAAGGTTCAGACGACTGAGGGTTAGGGCCCAGATGACTGAACTTCCTTAGAGCTTCAAAAAAATTAACTTGGACATAGGGTCAGATGACTGAAGTTGGGATTCAATCTTCTGAAGTGTTGGGTTCAGACGACTGAAGTCCGAGTTCAGTCTTCTGAAGTGCTTCTGTCAGGTTCTGTGTTTCACCATTAATTCTTCAGATGAATGAACTTAATCTTCAGTCTTCTGAAGAAATTCTTCAGAAGACCGAGCTTAACTTTGGTCTTCTAAAGTTCAATCTTCAGACGACTGAACTTGAAGTTCGGTCTTCTAAACTAAACCTTTCCTGAATTTTTTTCTTTTTAGTTTCAAATATCTATTTTGCTCTATTTCTTTGCTATTTTATAAAAATATTTTCCAGGGTTTTAAAAATATATCTAAATCCATAAATATCCCCTAACAATGTTCATGAGATGCATGAGTCCTAAGATCATTTTAGGGCATATGTTGAGCCTCAAATTAAATCATATGAAATATGCAAATACATTCAGTTCTAAATACTCATTCACATGACATTCTTGAACTTGCCGTTTGCATCTTCATTCTTCTACTCTTTTCATTCCATGGATTGTGCCAAGTTGTGTATGCTTTATTCTTCATGGCTTCCATGACTTGTTATCCTTCTGTACATGCTATATATTGTTCTTACTCGCAATCTCAATGCACAGATCAAATACCAAGTAATTTGTCATTATCAAAACAGGATTGGACTCGTAGAGTCAACAAACAAATTATAGAAAGACGTTTGTATGTTGTCAATTTTCTATTTTTGTTTCTAGCTTTCAACTATTTCTAAAAAAAAATAGAAAATCAAATTTTATGATTTTCAGTTATTCTAACAACCTATTGAATGAAATTTTTATATCCAAGAATAGTTTTTTTTTTAATTAAATCACACATTTTATATACACTTTTTAAATTAAAATTAAATTAAAATAATTATATGAATTTGGATATAATTAAAATAAATACATACATAAATTTTTAAAAATAAAATTATAAAATATTTTTACTATTTTTTAATTATCATGTACAATAAGATTGTTATTGCAAAGTAAAATTTAAAAATATAATGATTAAGTAAAATAATTATAATAATTTTATTTTTATTATAGTATTTATTCAATTTGTATTATTTTATAATTTTATTATTTTAATTATATTTTCATAATATTATTTGACTTAAAGATAAAAATAAGTATTTTTAAATTAAATTATTTTAAAATTTACAAATATTAACTAAATAGATGTTGTTAGAAGAAGTGTAGAAAAATAAATTGAGATGAGATATAAATTTTATGTGGTTCGGCTATGCCTACTCCACGGACGGATGTGATAAAAACAATTTCACTATTTCGGGAGGAATTGCAAGATGATTCGAAATCGGCCTTATACAAAATATCTCTCTTCTTCTCTCATCCTTTTTTAGATGCCTGCTCTCTTCAAATATTTTTTTGTCTATATCAAAATGAGAGAGAGAGAGAGAGAGAGAGAGAGAGAGGACCCTTTTATAGGGCAATAAAGATAGTACATTGTTTATGATGTTGAAAGATGAAGGAGTGGAAGATGAATGAGTAGAAGATGAAGGGGTGATAGTCATTTATATTTTTCATAACACTCCCCCTTGGATGTCACCCATATATTAACTCCTTCTGTTAAGATCTTTAAGATGTCTCATTTTAATGAGATGAACCAATTTCTTGAATGTTGTAGTAGGCAAAATTTTGATAAACAAATCTACTAGATTATCACTTGATTGGATATGCTAAACATCTATATCACCATTCTTCTAGAGTTTATATATATAGAAGAATTTTGGAGAGATATGCTTTGTTTTGTCACCCTTTATGTATCCTCCTCATAGTTGAACTATACATGCAGCGTTGTCTTCATATAAAATTGTTGGAATACCCTTGATTGATTGAAGACCATAATTTGCTTGGATATAAGAAATCATTTATCTAAACCACACACATTCTCTACTAACTTCTTGGATAGCTAGTATTTCAGAATAATTGGAGGATGTTACTGTAACCGTTTGCTTTATTGATTTTTAATATATAACAGTTTTTTCGTAAAGAAATATATATCCAGTTTAAGATTTAACATTGTGAGGATCAGATAGATATGCAACATCTGCATATCATACTAGTTGAGATTTGGAATCAAATGAGTAGAATAAACCCAAAATAGATGTACCTCTCAAATAGCGTAGAATGTGCTTAATTCCATTCTAGTGACGCCGAGTAGGAGTAGAGCTATATCTTGCTAATAGATTTATAGCAAATGCAATGTGGGTCTTGTACAATTGGCCAAATACATCAAAGAGTCGATAGCACTTAAATATGGTACTTGAGGACCAATTAATTCCTCCCCCTCATCATGAGGTCGAAATGGATCCTTATTAACATTAAGTGATCGCACCAACATTGGAGATCCCAAAGGATGAACTTTGTCCATATAGAATTGTCTTAATATCTTTTTGGTATATTTAAATTGATGAACAAGAATTCCACCATTTACATGTTCAATTTGTAGGCCAAGACAATATTTTGTCTTTCCTAAATCTTTCATCTCAAATTTTGTCATTAAATAATTAGCAGCTTTAGTGAGCTCTTGTGGAATCCCAACTAAATTCAAATCATTAACATAAACAGTAATTATAGCAAATCTAGATTCTGATCTTTTAATAAAAACACAAGGACAAATTAGATCATTTATGAATCCTTCTTTCACAAGGTACTCATTTAATCGATTATACCATAATTGCTTTAATCCGTATAAAGAACGTTGAAGTTCAATTCAATATAAATTTATGAATTTTGCTTCATGAAATTTAAATCCTCTAGGATTTTCATATAAATTTCACTATCCAACGATCCATATATATAGGTATGTTGTTACTATGTCCATAAGACGCATGCTCAGTCGTTCAGTAACTACTAGCCCAACTAAGAATCTGAAAGTGATTCCATCCAGTTACGAGAGAATATGTCTCCTCATAATCAATTCCGAGCTTTTTTGAGAAACCTTGTGCCACAAGCCTTGCTTTATATCGAGTAATTTCATTATTTTTATTTCGCTTGCTCACAGATACCCCCTTGTAACAAACATGTTGGACATCTTCTGGTGTATGGACTACAAGTCCAACAATTTCTCCCTTTAATAGAGAGTTTAATTCTGATGTGATAGCCTCTTCCCATTTTGGCCAATCACTTCTATATCGACATTCATTAACAGATTTATGTTCAAGATCCTCATTACTTCTATTAATGTCAGTAGCTGCTGCATATACTGATATGTTATTGACAACAACTTTATTTCTATTCCACATTTTGTCCATGTAATGAATTGAGATCTCATTATTATTTCTAGGTACCTGTCCCTATTCAAGAGATGTCTCTTGAGTAGTTTTCTCTTCAGGAGATTCCTCTTCGGGAGGCTCCATAATAGGGATTTCATTTTCAGGAGAAATGCGTTTGTGAATGTCGAATGGATTATCCACCTTTGTAACCTTTTCTGCAATATTTACAGATTTCAATTTTCTCCTTTTGGAAGTTTTATCTTTAGCACCAACAGGCCTTCCACGCTTAACTTACGGATTAGGTTCATTAGCCGACTGTTGTCCTTTAAGGACATCAATACGTGCTAGAATATTTGCAGCAGATATATGAAATTTTAATATGACCATGGTATCTACAAAAGAATCTGGTAATTGATTTGCAATCCCTTGCAAATGTTTAATCTTTTAAATTTCATGTTCACTTTGATTTGTGCGAGAATCTAAATGAGATAAACTCATAGCATTCTATATGATTTCATGTTGTGCTTCAAGCACTAATTTTGCTCCCCCTAATGTAGGGAATAGTGCTTCATCAAAATGACAATCTTGAAATCGTGTTTTAAACAAATCACTTGTTAAATGTTCAAAATATCTAATAATAAAAGGGGAATCAAAACTAACATAAATACCAAACTTACGTTGAGGACCCATTTTAGTTCTTTAGGGAGGGGCAATAGGAACATATACTGTACAACCAAAAGTTCTTAAATAAGAAATGTCAGGTTATTGCTAGAAATTAATTGCATGGGTGAAAGTTTATTGTAAGCAGTTGGCCTTATGCGAACTAAACATGCAGTATGAAGAATAGCATGTCTCCAAATAGATAAATGCAAATTGATTCTCATAATCATATGTCTAGCAATGAGTTGAAGTCACTTAATAAAAGATTCAACTAAACCATTTTGTGTATGTGTATGAGCAACGAGATGTTTAACATCTATTCCAAGTGACATGCAATAGTTATCAAAACTTTAGGATGTAAATTCACCAGCATTATCCAAATGAATTGATTTAATTGGATAATCGGAAAAATGATCTCATAATTTAATCAGATGAGAAAGAAGTCTAGCGAATGCAATATTATGAGTAGAAAGTAGAGAAACATGTGACCATCTAAAAGACGCATCAATTAAGACCATTAAATATCTAAATGGTCCAAATAATGGATGTATTGATCCGTAAATATCACCATGAATTCTTTGTAAGAAACTAAGAGATTCAAGCAAGTAGTACACATGAACTCACTTGTTAAAAGAATCTTCTGATTCTTTAGTGGATGACCATATGAATTTTCTGTAACGACTTGCTTACATTAATGTAAAACGGAAAAAAAAAAATGGTCAACCCGAAACTGTGGGTATCGGGGACACCTGTCATTCACAGCGGAAACCTAAGCAGCAGTAAGTATAAAATTACAACCATCCAACCATAAAACATAATACTGGAGTCTACTTACGCAAAAATAACATACATATATGATCAATCTCCTATAACATACCAAATACAACTAGGATCTTACAACAAAATAATCTTATTCCTAGTACAAAATCTTACCCTCCTAGTGGGGTAACTCAACAAACTCAAAGATGGCCACGACCCGCCAGTCTCTCAGGGTCTCCTGAAAAGTTAATTAAATTCTGGGGTGAGACACATCTCAGTAAGGGAAAATAAACTAAATACAACTGTGTGACAACATGAACATTTAATGCAATTATATATATATATATATATATATATATATAGTACACTTCATATTTCTGTAAACGTTCATTATATCGTACTGAATAATCATATGCTTTCATATTTGCTAATAAATCATATCGTTCATAAAATGTCTGTTATAACTGATAATATCGAAAACATACTCAGGATGAATAGCTAGCTAGTGTCATGTATTACCCCTCATGACGGGTTATGTAGCCCGAAGGCGGGACTCGACAATGGCTGGCCAACCATTATCGAGTCAAAAATGTCTGTAAGTACGATGGGCCCGCCACATGCTGGTCCGGAATGCTAGGTGGACGTCTACAACTCTACACTAAAAGCCACATCGACTATTCATCTCCCACCCTCTCCTGGGGTGGTTAGCACAAGTTTGAACATAGATATATGATCTATATAGCTACGATACCGAGCTCCTGAAACTAAACTAAACTAAACTAACATCTGAGTTCTGATAACATATAATACATGATATTATAGTATTTTTCATAATTTCATAAATACGGCCTCGTGCCGAAATCATTTCATAAATGCGGCCTTACGTCGAACATTTCATAAATACGGCCTCGTGCCGAAATCATTTCATATATATGGTCTCGCACTAAAATCCTTTCATATATACGGCCTCGCGCCAAACATTTCATAAATACGGCATTGCGCTGAACATTTCATACATATCATGCTGAAAATAATCAATTATCATGTACTTGTCAAAATCATCATAATATACTATATCTTTTCATAGTTCCTGAAAACATGTTTAATTCATAAAATTTGTCATATCATTACTTTTCATAAAAATAACATTCATACCACACAAAATTGAATAATTTCGTACATTTCATTCTAAAATCTCATTTTCTGTATAATAGTAGTATTTTCCTAATAACATACATTTTTTCAATAATATTCAAATATCATGCATATTCCCTGAAAATTTCTTTGCTGATAATAATAATAATAATAATACGTGTGGAAAAATAACTGCTTTAGTTTATTCCTTTACTTGGCAATTAAAAAGCCCATATGTATTTCTGGACTCACACCTATAGGATTTCCTGATCAATACCTTGAAAATGAAAACTCCCAATACTAAACTTCAGTATTTCCACTTAAATATCATTTCCTATAATTATGAAAAGACCAAATTTGGTATAAAAAACCTTACCTCAACTTAGGGATGAATTTTAATGGAGTTCCACCGATGATCCGCTTTGGCAAATATGCAGAGAACTTCTCCAAGAGCGTCGTGGTGGCTTCAGATCCTCGAACCAGCGAAAATCCGACCCAAAATCGAAGAGAGAAGGGAGAGAAACAGAAGGGAGAGAGAGAGAGAGAGAGAGAGAGAGAGTGAGAGTGAGATTTTCTTAATTTTCTGCATTTAAATGCAGGTTTTTGCTATTTATAGGGTCGGATTCGTCAACGAGACACGTCACCTCATCGACGAGTCCTGTAGAAAGTTTGTCGACGAACCTGCACCTTCGTCTTCGTCGATGAATTTCAGACTTCCAAAAATCCTCTCTCGGTATCTTCTCGTCGACGAAACTTGGCTTCGTCGACGAGGCCCTCTTATATCCTCATTGATGAATCCCCTGTGTTCGTTGACAAGGACTTGATTAATTTTCTTGGTTATTCTCCCAAAATACAATGTCGTCGACGAAGTCTGCTGTCTCCTTCTGTTTCTGTTTCCATTTCCCTTCCTCTTTATTTAAATACTATTTTTTATTATTTAGGACATTACATTTTCAATGATTCTTCGCATCATTATATCTCCAAGATGTCCAAGACGATTATGACAAAGTGTTAACTTTGGGTCATTACACTTCTGGTGCAAGACATTATATAATTCAACTGCTTTAATCTTTTTATAATACAATCTAGAAGATAAAGTTGACAATTTTTCTACAATTTGTTTCTTCCCAAAAACAATAGAAGTAATATAAAGGAATTCGTTATTGTCTTCATTTGTAGTTTTAATGTGATATCCACTGCTCAAATATTTAAAGCTTAACAAATTTCTTTTGGATCTATTGGAATATAAGACTTCATTAATTTGAAATCCAGAGCATTCAATCAACTTTGTAAAACTAGATATTGTTTTAACATTTGTTGAAAATATATTCAAGTAATGGAAATATTTTCTATCTCAAAGAATTGTGTGTTGTAACACTGTTAGCTTAAAAAGCTTCTTCCAAAGACATCTTAGAATCAATCAAACCTTAAGACAATTCACACTATAACACATATTTTAAAAACCCATTATTATAATTGATCATAGCGTCAATAAATACGATAATTTATTTATTGAAATCAAAATATAATATTACTTACTTTATATCTTAAAATATTACATCATTATTTTTGTCTTGATTTATAAGGAAATCAACAATATTTAGATAAATAGAGTTGGATGGTCTAGCATCAAGGTCTATTGGAACAACATTATCAGCAAACTTTGTTTCAACTTTTTTTACTCTTTTCCTTTTATTTTATAGAGGTTTGGTATAGTTTTACCAAGTGTCTTGGCGTACAATAGGTACGCAACCAATGACATTTTCCTCTACATCTGTAACATTTATTTTCATGATGTTTGGGTTGTTGATCCTGATCATTATTCTACTTCTGGGGGCCATCCCTCTTCTAGGGTTCATCCCTTTTTTGGGCAATTGCAGCCTCATGTCGATGCCAGTGATTATTTCGACCACGACCACAACCATGCTTGCAGCCTCGTCCTCGATCACGAGATGTATTTATATTCACTTCAGGGAATGAGGTTGAACTATTTGGACGAGTTTGGTGATTTTTCATTAAAAATTCGTTATTTTGCTTAGCAATAAGAAGACATAATATTAGTTCAGAAAATTTAGTAAATTTCCTCTCCCTATATTGCTACTGTAGGAGTACATTAATGAGAAGGAAAGTAGTAAATATCTTTTCAAGCATGTCTTCATTAGTAATATTTTCATCATATAATTTTAGTTTCGAGCTAATCTTGTGCAGAACTGAGTTATATTCACTGATTGTTTTAAAATTTTGCAACCTTAGGTGCAACCATTCATGTCGAGCATTTGGTAAAATCACAATCTTTTGATGGTCAAATCTATCCTTTAAAATTTTCCATAAGATAAGTGCGTCATTTGATAGTGAGGTATTTGGTCTTTAATTTTTCATCAAAATGATGACAAAGGAAAATCATACCTTTTGCGTGATCCTGTAGGGATATAGTATTTCCTTTTAAAATAGTGTTTTCCAAGTTCATTGCATTTAGATAAATATCAACATCAAGTATTCATGATAAATAATTGTTGCCTTTGATATCAAGAGGAACAAATTCAACGTACTTAGGTTAGGCATCTAATAAATTAATAATAATAAGACAATTTAGAAAAATAAAAATATAAAAACTAAAATAAAACTAAGATAATAATAGATATAATAACTTTCACCCTTTCGGGGGTACTTAAATATGTTTCTTTAAGAACTTTTTTTTTTCCCCTCAATTTGTTCTCTTCAAGAGTATGATTTCAATTATAATTTGAAAATGAGTAATAATTTATCACATCTTTCGGAGGTTAAATGTACTACCTCATCTGGAGAATAAACTTCTCACCTCTTCAAGAGGTCGATTTTAACATATCTTTGGGAGGTTAAAAATACACTCTTTAAGAGATAAATAATTATCATATCTTTCGGAAAGTAGATACATAACCTCTTTAGAAAGTTTATTTTTTTGGGAGATTAAATATACAACTTCTTGAGGAGGTCTATCTTACCATCTCTTTTGGAGATTGATACTTTTTAAACTTTAAAAGACATTCTCTTCTAGAGAATATTAGACTCTGTGAAGTAAAATTTATAAGAAATAAATTAAATAGGATTTAAAGAAATATTTCAAAAAGTTAGAGTTTTGTGTTGATAATGTGTTATAAAAAGTGTAGGAAAATAAATAGAGATGAGACAAAAATTTTACGTGTTTCGGTTATGCTTATTTTATGGACGGTTGAGATAAAAAATTTCACTATTTCGGAAGGAATGATAAGATGATTTGAAATCGATCTTATACAAAATATATCTTTTCTCATCATTTTTATATATCTACTTTCTTTAAGTATTTTTTTTTTGTACGTATCAAAATAAGAGAGAGATGACCCTTTTATAAGATAATAAGGATAGTACATTATTTATGGTGGTAAAAAATTAAGGAGTAGAGATGACTGAGTGCAAGATCAACGGATGACATCCATTCATATTTTTCTTAAGAGATATTGAGTTTTGGTTTTTTGTCCCTATATTTTATTTTTTATTTTCGTTTCAAAGCCATACGAGATTCTCAAATACCGAACTTCTCCTTATCCGGTATCCACTTAAAATGGTCCCTCTCCCTCTCTCCTTTGCGTTCTGACTTTTCCGACTAGTTCTACTTCAGCTCCAGTGGCCATGTCGTTCTCTCCTGCAACTCCCATGCCGTCTATCTACCAAGCCCGGACGAACACTCCCACGTGTCTTCTCTCCCTGCGAGGTATCAAGTCCTCACTCGTAAACCTTGCGCCGTTTAATCACATCCCTCTGTCTGTTATCATCACGTCTTTGATTTGGGTTTGGTTTTTTCAAGTATCATACCCATTTGAGTTCATTCAGCATCGTAGAAGCGAAGATTTAACATTTTGGGAACCCTTTTTATGTCCTTAGTTTTAGCTGGACTGAGTCTGGATTGGCTTCGTCATTTCTGTTGTGGGATATGATTTCCAAATTTGAGTTGAATGTGGGTGAATTTAGTGATCGAGTTCATATTTTATAAATAGGTTCATGACTTGTCAATTCACTGTTTGTTTCGAGGGAAAATGTAGTTGAGTTTTCCCTTTTAAGATTTAAGGCATCATTTATCTTGAGGGGCATCTCAAGAATATACATATGTATGAAAAAAAATATTTTTAAAATCAATTTACTCTTGGAATATGTCAATTTCTTTGAAAATATTTCCAGTGCAGGTCAATTCCGTCATAGCAAATGAAGCGAAAATCTCAATTATTGTGTTGGCTGAATTATAGAATTATTTTATTAGCTTGTTAAGGGATCAATGTTAATCTCCTCCTTGTGGACGCCTTTATAATGGAACAATTTTTACAGATTCTTATCACAGAGGACCTGATTGTGCAAAAAGCTACTCTGGTTGTGCTTCATGGAGATCTGCTGCAAATTATGCGGGATTTCAGGAGGGTGGTGGAAAGCTTTCTTTAATGCCCATCATTGTGAAGCAATATTCAGTAAAGAGGCAAGTTCATTGCCCACTATTCAGCATGTTGTATCTTCTATTATCTTGCATACGAGTGGTTATGGTTTTATACAACTGATTCAGTCATACTGTACCTTCTGTTATCATGCATCCAAGCGGTTATGGTCATGCAATTGGATTCAGTCATAGGTTGCTCTGTATGTTGATATTCATGTCACATATTTGTTGATTATTCTTCAGAACAGGAGTTTTTAGGTGTGCAACTATTGAGGAAATTGAAGCTGAGAAATCTTTGATTGAGAAAGATGTGGTGAGTGGGCAGCCAATGCCTAACCTAGTGTAGTCTGTCAGTTTGTGCCTGGGTTGGATTAATGTTAAGGCCCTTGTGGCAGTTTTATTTGTTGAAACCTCTAATAGCAATGTCTTCTCTAATTTTTTTTGTTATTCAGAAAGGAAGGATGGAAAAAACAATTGACACAGTTCGATCTAATTTCAATGCCATGAGGACAGGGAGAGCAAATCCAGCCATGTTGGACCAAATTGAGGTATGAAATCATGCGCATGTTTGCATTATCTTTTTCATAGTTCAATTTCTTTTGTCCTTGTTTCCAAAAGATATCCAAGTAAACTTTATCGAAGCCACCAATGTAAACCATCAAAAAATGTGCACAAAATTGAAACTCCTGCACTCAATTAAGGCTGGTCAGGCTCATTTGCTGCCTGATAGTGCTAGTGATGATAAAGTTCAGATATTACCTGGCTATAGTTTTCATTTTTCTTATCAACTTTATAATGTTGTGTCTTTTGGTTCAATAAAATTAAAATCTCTATTTTTGCCTTTAGTTTCTTTGATAGCATAAATTTAAATTTAAACTTTTTATTTTTATTTTTTATTTTAATTTTTTATAATTTAAACAAATAGCCTGTGAAAAATGACAAAAAAAAGGATGCAGGCCCTTATGTTTTCCTACCCAGATCATGCTGACTAGTAGTTTAGATTTTTTTCTTTATAGTATCCCTAAATGAAACAGATGAGATAGAAGATTGTCTTTGCAGAATCTCAAATAGGAGTGTGGTTACAAGAGGAAATGTTCTTGTCCATACTTGGCTGGTATCGAACTTGGAAGGTAGCAAGTAGATAGATGCTAGATATTTGGTTGTGGGTGTTGCATTCTCTAATTCAGTGAGATAGTGTTTTAATTTTTTATCTAGAAGAAAATGTTAATTTCACATAAACATATGCCTCGAAAAGTACATGATGCACTTTTATAGTTTCAGCAATTCAATGTTTAGTCATTGATTGGGCCATTTTGTTAACAATTAGAGCCTCATAAGCCACCAATTCTTTGCTTGTTAATTTAATATTTCAATTAAGAGCTTATTTCCATTTCTTTCTCTTTGAACCAATCTTTTAAATGGTGAACGTTCGAACTGAAGTTGTGGGCCTTTAAGAAATTTTATTTTATTGAAAAGTAAATAAAAATAAAATGGAAAAATTAGCAAATTACATATAAAATTATGGAAATTAACACAGATTGCTCAAATAAACAAAGAAGGTGAAAATTATAAGCTATAACATTTCAAAGTTCAAATTGGGGTAACAAGGATTGAACTAATTTATGGTATGTAGTGATTGTGCAATTTCCAAGATGCTATTAATTAATTACACACATACATAACCAAAAAGTTAATAGTATGCATTGCCCCCCCCCCCCCCCCCCCCCCCCACAAAACAAAAAGACTAAAAAAGTGTCAAGACAATACCGCAGATCCACATATATTATGAGCATAAATACTATTTGGATTTCAGCCTTTGAGTGAAATAAAATTTCATTTTTTCTTTATTTATAAATACCATAAATATTCAGTAAGGATAAAGTGGCTGAAATTTGCATGCTTAGGTGGATGAGTGGTATAACTTTAGAGGATAGATTAAGGAACATATTCATAAATAAGTTAAGCATAGGACTAGTAGAAGATAAGATAAGCAAGAGACAGTTTAGATGTTTCGGGCATTTGAAATGCAGGCTAAGTAGAGATGAAGAAAATGCCTTTGATCAAGTGAATTGACGAAAAAGGATTCATATAACTGACCTCTCTTAGAGGAAATTAAGGCTTTTTATTAGTGTTGTGTTGAAATATTTAGTTACAAAATATGGTAAATAAACACCAAGATAATGTCTCAATACCAAAATGAACCACAAGCTTAAATTCAATTCAGATTTCCACCTTTGAGTGAAATAAATTTCATGTTCCCCTCCCCCCTCTAAATACCATAATTCATTAGCGAAATCTGTACACTATCATCCAAAATCTAGTGTTTTGTGATTTCCATTCGTTTGAGAGTCGAGCATAGTTAGTTGCTTTGTTTTGCATCATGTAGGCCTCAAAAGGAAAAGCTTTTGGTTTGAGAGAGAGAAAGAGACAGAGGTTTGGATTTTTGGAAGGGTTGGGTTTTTAGTTTGAGAGGAGCATTGCTGTCAAAGACATGATTTGGAACATTGATTATTCTAGATCCCACAAAATCGCTCAAAGGTAGGATCATGTAGGGTTGTTAGATTGCTAGATCGGATAATGGAATTCGGTAAAAAAAACAAAAAAAAAAACAAGTCATAGCAGAATTGGGATTCTGCTTATGATTCTCAGGAGCTTGCTTTAGCTTTGTACTTCAGACCTATTTGATTGGACTAGGGTACAAAGAGTTACAAGTCTCAAATAAAAAGAGGAAAAGAAAAAGGAAGCAATTATTTTATCCAAGTCTCTCATTGAATCATTAGTATACATTTGAAGGAGTTTTTGGTCTTAAACTTTCCCTACTAATTTTGGAAAAGTATCTTATCTTTTGTAATTTTCTTTTCTATCTCCATTTTACACTCTGTTGGGTTGAAGGAAAGTGGAGATTGGAACCTCTTATCACTTTCCAAATTACACATCCAAAAAAGAAGGGAAGTAACTTAAAGAGGAAAGAGAAGCTAGTTTCTCTCCACTTTGTTTGGTTTAATAGGTGAGAAATTTGAGGAGAGAAAACAAGAGTCGAACGTTATTTACTACAATACCTTTACAAGCCCATTTGTGAGAGTTGTATAAGGGCGTTTCAGTTTTTCAGTTTTTGAGTAGTTTCTTACTAATTCTCTATGAGGGAGAAACAAAGTAGCCACTTTCCTCCTCTTATGTTTTTTGATAGAGAGAAATTTATTGAGAGAAAGAAGAAGGATACAATGTGGAGGACATGGCCACCCCCAACCAAACTAGAAAGCAACAAAACAAAAAGGAAAGGCCACCCTCTGTGGCTCTTTGGGATCTTATGATCAAGAGGGCTGGTAGGAAGATCAAGGGGTGGAAAAACGGCTACTTTTCCCTAGGGTTTTGTACCATCCTCAGTCGTGCTACCCTCTCTAATTTTTAAATAACAGCCGTGGCCATTATGTAACGCCTTTACGTAACGGTTTTTTGGGTTCTCGATACTGTTATGCACCACGAAATCGGTGGGAAGAAAAAATCACAGCCATAGCGCCGATTGCAACTGCTACATAAAGGTTGCTATGGCCTTTACGTAACCGCTATGGACTGTTACAACAAATATATATCTATATATATATTTTGACCTTTTCTCTTTTGTTTTTAGCCCCTTTTATAAATCATTCTCAATATACTATGAGAAGAGAAGGGAGGATGATAATGATACAAAATTTACTGCTTTTTTTTTTTTAAATACTCACAAGATATGCATTAAAAATATTAATTAACAATTTGATAACACTAATTTGTTAACAAAATATTTTATTTTGATAATATTAGTAATTTGATAATTTATTTCTGTTCTACATTTTTCAACTTCAACCTTTTTTGTTTTTCCTAAGTTTTTGTCATGTTCAAGTTGATATTTTGTTTATTTAATGATAAATTTTAGGATTGTACATTATAATTTTAAAGCTTAGGTTAAAGTTATTTAGTACAACTTGTTAGTTTTAATTTATTAAATTTGAACTTATTTAAAAAATAAAATAGTAGAGCTTGTTTACTTTATTAAGTATTTGAATTATTCATATGTCTTATATGTTTAATAGATTCATGGAGTGTATAATGTATTTTGTTTTATTGATTAATTTATCACACATAAGAATAATGAAAAAGTAGTGCACACAAACACACAATTTTTCTGTTAATGGTGGTTCAAAACAAATGTAAATTTTTGCCCTTACCAAACAACTTATTGGCTTAGTTGAACTAAAAGATCCAGAATACACTTAGTTGAGCAAAAAGATCCAAAATAAACTAAAACTCTTTTTAAGAAGGGTGAAGACCTTAGAACATGCAAATATACTAATATACGTAAGGTTGTGCATGCTTGAAAAAAATTCATGGCCATTACACCTGCTTCCCGTTATGTAACATCCGCTACTCCTGCTTCCCGCTCACCCATTACCATTACACTATGCTGCCCACTAACGCTATTTAAACCCATGCTAGTCTCTAATGTCACTATTTATGTCTACCTCTTCTTAGAGTGCCCAAGAGTGTGGCTAAGATACTTGAGAGGATGATGCATGACATTCTTTGGTCGGGTTCTAGGAGAAAAGGAGAGATCGCCTTGTTAGATGGAAGGTTGTATGTAGACCCAAAGGAAGGGGTGGGGTGGGGTGGGGAGCTAGGGCTTCGGAATGTAGTTTCCAAAAACATCATTTAATTGGAAAATGGTTGCTGGGGTTTCCCTTTGAGGCAAATTCCTTATGGCACAATGTGATAAAAAATAAGTACAAGATTTATCAGAATAAGTGGGACTAAAGGTAGTGGCTTTGTTTCTCATGGTAGCCCCCTGTAAGTTCTGTATCAGATTGCTAGCTTTTTCTTTCCGTTCGCCCATTTTAAAGTGGGTAACAAGGTCTATTTTTGGGAGGATGCTTGGTGGGTGAGGGTTTGTTACTTTCTGCACGATACAACTGTCAGCGCCTTGTTTTCTTCTAAAGGGGGCTCCCCTTCTTAGGATTTCTACTTTTTTGGTATCTCAATGAAGAGGGGTTGATGAGCTTACCACTTACTTCATTCAATACCTTGAATCATTTTCAACCATATTTCTTTCTTCACCTTCTTAAATCGCTCACACCTAGTTTTTTCCCTTGGAGCCACATTTTTTGGAAGGCTATGTTCACTTCAAGATTTGGACTTTGAAGTGTGACTTCGAATAGGATTAACAAGCAGGCTGTACTAGACACTCAATCTTGATTTGTGTGTGATGTGGCAAAGTTCAATTACTCATCCATTCTTACATTGCAGGCTTGCTAACCATCTATGAAGTGCTCTTTTTCTTGATTTGGTGAAGCTTGGGTGGCCCCATTGGGTGTTGGGCACTTTTTGGTCATGAGAAATTGGGGTTTTAGCTAGAGCAAGGAGGGATAAGTTCTATGGCATAAAGTGGTTTTTGCTATTTTGTGGACTTAATGGGTTGAAAGGAATGCAAGAGCCTTCATTGATCGCACAGCCTCCCCAGGATTATTGTGAGATAGAGCAATGTTCTTGGCTTTTCTTTGGGCCCCTTCATTTGGGTTTTTACGAGGTGTGCTACTGCTCAATCTTGTTCGGGATTGGCAGGCAGCATTTTTGTAATTTTTTTCTGGTTGTTTCATTTTGTTCCTGGGAGGACATTTTTTTTTCTCCCCTTATTGTACTCTCTGGTTGCTATAGGATCATAATGTTGGGCATAGAAACAACATACCAAAAAGTAAAAGTTTCCGAAATGAGAATGCTAAGTTGGATAAGTGGTATAATGTTAAAAGATAAATTAAAATATGAAAATGTTCGTGGTAAGTTAGGCATAGCACTTATAGAGGACAAGATAAAGAAGAGGCGGTCTAGACCCAATGTAGGCAGTGAGGAGTGAGGTAGTTACTATTAGTGGTAGTAGAAGGGGTACTGGTAGACCTAAAATAGCTTGAAATGAGATTGTGAGTATGGATTTAATGGCCCTTAAATTATTGGAGGAAATTTACCACAATCATGTAAATTGTTAGAAAAGGATTCATGTAGCCGATCCCACCTAGTGGGGCTTAAGGCTTTGCATGAGAAACAATCTTACTCTAAATCAACGTAGGAGAAGTAAAGGTACTCTTGAAGACTCTAGGATTTTGCTCCAGCTAGATGCATCAAATAATCATAAATACTGCATATCTTCCAGGAGCTTTCCTTTTTCTTTGCTCCCCAAAATTTCTAAAAGAAGAAGAAATAGTCTATCCAAAGAATATGGAGAATGGGCAAATCCAACTCTCCACCAAAACACGGAAATGATTATTCCATTTACACCTTGAAAAGGGACAATGAGGAATTGGAGACTGATATGGGTGAGATGATTAGTAGCCTTGAGTTGTTTGCTGAAGAGATGATGCCTTTTCTATGTTGTTGCATTGAGTTTCTTTTTTTTTGGACTGAAAATTCAGAGAAGGATGTTGGGACAGTCATGATAGACAGCTTGGATTGGTCTCCTGTTCAGGAGGATGAGGCAGAGTGGTTATGAAGACGAGGAAGAGGAGGTGAAGAAAACAATTTTGAGGAAAAGAAGTGAGGAAAAAAGCAATATTTTAGATGAAGGAAAAAGTTCATTTTGTTTGATTGTTTGTTTGTTTGTTTCTTTCCATGTTTTTGGGGACACCCTGAAGGAACTTATTGAGTGTTTCTAGCATGGTTTTGAAAGCAGTAACAGTCTCTGAATTGGTCAGGGGCACACTTTAATGGCTGTGGCCATTGTAGATGTTACATAACAAGTAATTGACACTGCATCTGTGAATTCATTTTTGCATTACCAAACTTTAGATTTACATGTTTTGGTTCCATAATTCTACATACTAGTGCTTTAAATAATTTTTAGTAAATCTAAATGAATTTAGATATAACATATTGGATGTCATCTTGGTTGCTTGAGTTTCTGTTAAAGCTTGATATAGATCGTTGGCCCAAAACCTAACAACTTAGTTTTTAGGTAAAGTAGTATTCTAACATGGTATATCTGAGCTTACCAAAAGATCTTGGGTTCTAGTCTTGTTGCTGGCATTTATTGTGTGGTGTTTAAAAAATCATATGTAAGTAATGGGTGTTATTTATTGTGTGTTTATCTCTCCACGTGCTGTTGGGCTGCACGTGGGGAGTGTTAAAGCTTGATATACATTGTTGGCCGACAATTTAACAGCTTAAACTTTGAGGTAAAATGGTATTCTGACAGTTTCTATTGGTGATAAGAAGCATGCATTTGCTACTTTTAATTACTTTATTGATTATAAGTGAAGTTTAAACTAAGAAATCATAGATATAAAGAAAATATAAATGTTATCTTTTGTACTCTTTTAGTCTTGATTGAAAATTTTTTATCTAAAAAATATAATATAGAATGTTCATATGCTAAACAATTATAAAAATGCATAGCAATAAAATGCATTTTTGTCTGCAAATTCGGTGTAAGAAAAACACAATAAATAAATTAAATGAAAAATATTATAATATGAAAATATGTAATTTAATGAAAGAATAAGTTAGGTTTATTAGAACACTAGTTATTAATAAAAAATACGCACTAAATGTCAAAGAAAAATAATCCAAAAAAAGGAAAAAATTATAAAGGAATTACTAACTAAAATAAACCAACTTAAAATTGAGTTTCTAAACTTCAATAAAGGGAAAAGAGAGGAAAAATGCAAAAAAAGGACTCAAAAACGTACTTTAGTTATTCATAGTCAAATAGCATAAAGGCCCATAGTGGGCTGTAACAGCCGTTATGGTTTTGAATCGGAGGACCTTTGAGATATAACCTTTAACAGTATTAGAAGCCACTGCTAGGTAACAACCATAACGTTCATAATGCACCAGTTTTTAGAACTATGGTTTTTGGAGAATTGTTGCAAATAGTGTGGTGGGTAGGACTATTACTCGAGCTTAATTACTATTAGAGGTTATATTTGTCTTTTATTATTATTATTATTATTGAGTGGGTTAGTATGTTAATTAGTGAGAGTTAGTAAGGGCATTACTATCTTTATAATGTATTTAAATTTGTATTATAAATAGAGGGAGAGACCTATCTTCAAGTTGGGTCATTCATTTTTAATCAAATCTTAACATGGTATCAGAGCATGTTCCTATCTAAACCCTATTTCCCTCAACCATCGCTAGACAACACCATTCCCGCGGCTGTTCTTCCCTAATCCACCTCTATCCCATACTAAATCACAAAACCAACCATATGCCCATAATCAGACCCTCACCCCCCCCCCCCCCCCCCCAAAAAAAACGACCCGCCCCACAAAACCCCATTGTCGGAGGGCACCCCATGCGCTCCACGCGTTGGCCAAATGCCGGCAAGGCCGACCCTATGCGCCGGCACGTGAGAGCAATTTTGACCACTTTTTTTTTTTTTCTTATGCCATGCTCCGATTCCTTCTTTAGACTATATTACCAAACTGTTAGGCCAATTTTTTGCCCAAAAATTCAACCTTTTTCGACCATGCGCTCATGGTATCCTGTTAATTTCTGTTCAGGGTTTTGAAGGCTTCCTTGTGAGTTTTTTTTGGAGTCGTGGCAGTGTTTGTATGTTCAGTTGTCAGCAAGGTCTTAAATTTCGATTTTGACTCAAATTTCAAAGCTCCAAAAGTAAGAAAATTTCAATGAAAATTTCGATTTTGATTTGAATAAATAATGGAAATTAGTAGTAAAGCTTGGAGTTCTTTGTGAAACTTTAGAAATGGTTAACAAACATTGTCTATAAGTTTTAGGTGGAAAATTTGTAAAATAGTATGTATATCGAATATATTAGTAAGATAATGTACATTAAACATATTAATTTAATACAAATGAAATTCATAAATCATTTAAATATTATTTATTATACAAATAACGATAATTTAGACATGAATGGTTAAATAAATTGTTACTGTAAGTTTTTTTTTTTTTTTCATATAATTTCAAAAGCACTTGTAATAATCTTTTATGTTGATAAAATAAATAAAATAAATTAAGATAGAAATTTCACTTCACTCCTAAATTTCTCATTTGAATTATGACGAAATTTCATTGTATAGTTAAAATTTTGACAAGTTTCACTAAAATTTCAAGATTTTAATAAATTTTGGATGATTCGTTGAGATTTCGTCGGAAATTATGCAAGACAGAAATCAATTACCATTTCAATTTTGAGGGTGACGGAAATTGAAAATTATGATGGAAATTTCGATAATTTTGTGGAAATTTAAGACCATGGTTGTGAGGCTGTGGTAGTGCTATATCTGTCGGTGAGTTGTTCACCTTGTCCGTTGTTGTGTCAGCGCTTCACATAGTTTGTGATTGTCTCGATTAGTTTTGATTGTTCTTGGTTTTGGTGTGATTTCTAATTTGTGAGTGTTGGGATGGAATCTATGAATCCCAAAAATTTGTTTCCTACATCGTTGCCACAAATAACAACTCAAAAATTGGATGTAAAGAACTATGTTCAATGGTCTAAAGTTCGAATTTATTTAGCAAAATTAGGGAAATCTCACCACTTGCTCCAATCCGATTCTTCTGATGAGAAGACAAAAGACATGTGGGTTCAAGAAGATGCCTTGATTGTTTCCCTTTTATGGAATTCAATGGAGCCACAGATTGCACGGATGTGTATGCATCTAGATAGGTGCAAGGAGATTTGGGATTATGTCAAACTTCTTTACTCCAGTAACATTACACGTACGTATGATTTATCCCAGGAGTACTTTCAGTTACAACAAGGAGATAGGAGCATTGCAGATTATTTTGGAGAGATGGAGCATATTCATGAGGAGCTTAACGTTGTGCAACCTATAACTGCTGATGTTTGTGAGATGCAAAAGCAGAGGGAGCAAATGACAGTTCTTCGTGTTCTGGTTGGCTTGAGACCTGAGTTTGAGGCAGTTTGGTCCCAGAAACTCAGTAGTGCTGAGCTGCCATCATTTACTGATGTTTATTCTCATGTCCTTCGTGCTTCCTTTAGCACACATTCTCTTGCTCTTGCATTTGGCTCTGAGAGGACAGCCTTCGCTACACAGAATAGTTATAGTTATTTACCAAACAACCACAAAAGTTATCTTGGTGGTTCGAGTAGTTGTAGTGGAAGAGACAGACGAGGCAAAGGTACTTCTCGCAAGTGCACTCATTGTGGACATAATAATCATAGTATTGAGTAGTGTTGGGATCTTCGTGGCAGTCCTTCACGTGTTGCCAATGCTGCCACCATTGATTTCACACCTTTGGGGGCAGCCAATGCAGCCACCACCACCTTCTCACCTTTGGGGTCGAGTGGGGGGCAATGTATTGTCTCTATGTTAGAGGAAGAGTATTCCAAGTTCCAGCAGTATCAAGCATCACAACAAACTTCTATTCCCATTGCATCTCTTGTCCAAACAGGTAAGCACACAGTATGCCTGTCATCCAGTACTTCTCGTCCTAGTCCTTGGGTCGTAGACTCTGCCACCATTGATCATATCATAGGTATTCCTCCAAAAGAAACTGCAACTATAATTTAGTCAAAACTGCTGGGTTCTTCCCCTACACATGACCAAAGAAAATCCACCATAACCCTTTTAAGCTTTTAAACAACCTCTCTTGGAATTGTAAAAAGAGATAAAAGAGTAAAGAGGAATTATAAAAAGTACAGAGGAATGGATTTTGATGTATGCTACTTATATTTAAACCATCTTTTGCCATCCTCATCCCATCACCAGATCTCTTTGCCAATTATACCACTTCCTTTGGATTTTCCTAAAACCCCTTTTGTTGTATTTCTAGTAGAACTAGCCATATTATCCCATATAGTGTTTTCATCTGCATTATCTTCTATAGCCCAACTGCCTCTTTTATCTTTTTATCATTAAATTCAAACATTTTTTCCCTTTAGGTATCACCCTCTAGTTCTGTTACTTTGATCTACTTTACCGTTTCTCTTTCATTTTCTGATACATTCATCTAACACTAAAATTGTACTACAGTGAAAACCTTCAGCCAAGAAAATTTAGAATCCTCACACAATAGTTTATCCACCTTCCTCATTAAGAAGAAATCTATTTGACTTTATTTTGCCTACTCTTCAAAGTTATTAGTCATCTCTTCTCAAAACACATGTTAATTTAGAGGATATTGACAACTCTTAAAGTTCATGTCATTGGACTCAATTTTGTCTCCATATCTGTGTTCATCCTCTCATAACCTTTGTTGTCCATCCTAGGTGACCATTTAAATCCAAACCTAATAATATTTTCTTACCCCTTACTATCCCCTGCACAATATATCCTCAGAATCATGTAGAGGATATAGCAAACTCTAAGATCATATAATTGGACTCAATTTTATCTCCATATCTGTGTTATTTAGGTATTCTGTCATAAGTCATAGCCTTTGTTATTTATTCTAGTTGACCATTTAAATGAATCTGTCTGTACGAATTTTTTCTCACCATATTTTTTAGATCTTTGTGCACAATGATGTCTGTTTCATTCTTATGTTTTTCTTTCTAGCAGATTAAAGTTTAAATAATTTCTTTTCATTTTCTTCTCTTTTTCCCCTTACCCTTTTAGTTTCTTCTAATCGCTATGCTCTCAGTTGCCAACTTAATCCTATTATGCTAGTCTTTTGAACTAATCTTTTCACCTTTTAACATTCAGAATAGTGTGGGAAGCCTTGCATACTTGACTCCATATTCTACTCACTGACCTAGCCTACTCTTGTCTGATTTTTGCTCAGCCCCGGTGAAAGTGCAATCTATCACTTGTAGAGAATGCCAAGCAAATAATCTGTGAGGATCTAAATCATAGAGCTTTGACCAAGTTTGAGTTGCCTTATTAGATGCCCTCATGCAACCTTCCTCCTTTATCTAGGCTTGGAACTGGCTGGTGTGGAAGGGTATTAAGTTATAGCACCAAGTGCAGTAGTTAGAATTGAAATTTAATGTGGTGAACTGAAATTTATCTCAGGCTTGGGATGGGTTGTGCGAGAAAGGGTTATAGCACTATGCACAACACAGGCAGTGTTGAAATTTAATGTGCTAAACTGAAATTTATTTTTAAGGGTAAAAAAGAAAGGACATTGCACATTAAAGCATATTATTGTTTTTTTATCAGAAAGAAAAATTTTTTAGAAGGGCATCAAAGGGATGCCTCCCAAGTAGCAACAAACAAATGGAAATCACCCATGCTGCAGGGTGTCAAAAGATTCATGATTACAGGTGTCATCCAAAAAAACCACTATTCCAGCTTGTTACAGTAGCAATCGTATGGTCTTTACTAATATACAAGGGCGTAGCTAATCCTTCGGAAGCTCTCTTATTTCTTTCCCTCCCCTCAAACCAAAAGATGGCAAGGGGGATGAGGGACAAAGCTTTCCTCCTTTCCTTGGTGGAACAGATGTCTTTTTATGTCCATAGCTCTCCCTCCACTCTTCTGGCAGTAACCCTCGTCTGCCTGGTAAAAAAAGTGGCCCAATGTTGGATAGTATCAAGCATCTGCAGCCATGAGAAAATGTAGGAGAGAAGGGGAAAATAAGAAGGAAGAGGGAAGAGAGGAGAGAGGAGATACAAGGGGAATTCACACGTTTACTTCCAAATTCAAATTCAAATTCAACAAGAACCACTCCTACATGGTTTTCACACACTATTTATAAGATACCCTCTAACACATGAAATTACATAAATACCCCGAAACTTACTTGAAACTACTAACATACCCCAAAAATACACAAATATTACAAACAAGTCCCCAAATACACATAATCTTATATTAGTTAACCTAAACACACATAATAAACTAATTAATTAAACTCAACAACCATTCTCCAATTCTTCTCCATTGATCTCCAGCAAAGGTGAACCCATGGTTTGGCTTCTTGTCCTACATCAAATCTCCCCTAGCTAGAAAAATTCGACCTCAATTTTTGAAATGTTGGAGGATTGGAAGTAAGAAGCGAACTTGGACTCTTTTAAAGTCAGTGCTTGAGTGATGCAAGAAACCATGTTCCATTGGCAGCACCATAGACTTGGATTGAGAATTGGCATCAATGAGTGCATCGGGAATGACAAACTCAACAATAGGAATGTTTGAAAGACTTTGGATATCTTTAAACGCATGCATTTCCTTCCTTATAGTGTCTTCAAGTTGAGTAACTCTGACAAATTCTTTGTCTTGGTTGGTCAAAATGATCTCCTTACCATTATAGTGGAAGAAACATGTTCTCATATCCTTGAGTCATACACAAATCATCCAACCAATGAGAACCAAGGAGTACGTGATCAATATTCATGGGTATGATATCACACCTAACATTAGTGAAATATTCATCCATTTGGATAGGAGCGAAACATCTTTCACAAACATGTAGAGTTATCAACTAAGATATCTCAAAAGGCTCGAGGTGAGGTTCTGAATAAAGTTGCATACGACTGACCTTATTTGTAGAAGCCATATTCATAGGACATCTTCCATCAATGATGATTTTGCAAACATTTTTTCCACACTTGAGGAAGGTGTGAAAAAGCTTGAAATTGTGCCCTAGGTATTATAAATGGAATTCCTTTATTCATGTATCCACTGCAACTATATGTCACCAAAAGTCTTTACACAATTTGATCGCAAACTTTAAATCTATACATGTGAAACCACAAACTATCTTCAAGTCACCTTTAATCTTGAGTATCTTAAAGAAATGAAATAAATTCACTCAGAAAACTCACAAATTGCAGCAATAAAACCTGTTTTTTGATGCTGGCAGTGACAATTTCTAGCATTTTGTGTCAAATTATTGCGCTTGCTTGCAATATATTGTGTCTGCAGTCAAAATATTATGCTGCAGATCAAAATATCTTGGAGAAAAACCAGAGTATCGTGGCTGGAGCAATTTCTCATGAGCTTGGCAGTTGCCACTTGCCAGGGTATTCCAAAACCTTTTCTCATGTGCACCGCAGGCAGCTACTTTCCGGTGATGAAGTTCGGGGAGATGATAGATCAGCCGATCAGGCAATGGGTTTTGCCATGGTGGTGGCGGTGGTGTGAAGAAATAAGTCCAGGAATTTGGAGATTTTGAAGGGGCGACAGCTGGGGAATAGTTTTTTGGCATGTGGAGCCAGCATGGTTGCACAGTGATATACTTTTGGGAAGAGGTTAATCAGAAGTCTCTATCAAGTGGTCATGGTGTTGTCGGGAAAGTCTTCTGGGAAAGGAGTGTTTGAAAACTGAGGGCTGAGGGTACAATTGGAATTTGGTTGGAAATTGCAGATTATTTTTACTAAACTTTCAGGGCGTTGAATAATTGGGTAAAATGGAAGACCTAAGCTCAATGATAGGTCTCTCCCTCTATTTATAATATATGCCAAGTATAATGGGAATGACCATAAGACCCTTACTAACTTACACTTCTTACAAACCAAACTCTAACAACTAATAATAATGCTAAATGACTAAATACCATTAACACTCCCTCTCAAGCTGGAGCATATATAGCATATGCTCCTAGCTTGTTACAAATGAATTTCACACGAGCTTGTCCCAAGGCTTTAGTGAACAAATTAGCAAGCTGAAACTCATACTTCATATGAGTGGTTGTAATGAGCTTTTGTACAAATTTCTCCTGAATAAAATGGCATTCAACTTCAATGTGCTTTTTCCGCTCATGGAAGATAGGGTTGCAGGCAATATGAATAGCAACTCGATTATCACACATCAACTCCATAGGCTGAGAATGTGGAAAATTTAGTTCTTTCAACATGTTCTTTAGCCAAACAAGTTCACTTGTAGTGTGTGCCATAGCCCTGTATTCTAACTCAGCGCTCGACTTGGCCAACCTAGTTTGTTTCTTACTTTTCCAAGACACCAAATTTCCACCGACAAAGATACAATACCCAGTTCCCAGTGATTTGTTCTCGAGGAATCGAGAAACTGACTCACAACACTTGTTGCGAAAGATATATCTGGTCAGGTGATTGTGAGATAATTCAACTTTCCAACAAGTCTCCTATACCGACCTGGGTTAAGCAACAAATCACCCATATCTAGCACTTACTATTGGGATCCATGGGTGCATCAACAGGTTTGTATCCCAATAGCCCTGTCTCATCTAAAAGATCAAGAACATAATTTCTCAGTGACAATACAATTCCTATACGAGATTTTGATATTTTTATACCCAAGAAGCACTTCAATGGTCCCACGTCCTTGGTATGAAACTTACTATGTAGGAAAAGCTTTAGGTATTGGATGTCGCAATCATGACCACCAGTGATCACGATGTCATCCACATAAACAATAAGCAAAATCCTGCCAGATGGGGTATGACGATAAAAAGCAAAGTGATCTACTGCACACCGATAAAAGCCAAACTTAAGTACGACAACACTAAAACGACCAAACCATGCCCTTGGAGATTGTTTTAATTCATACAATGATTTCTTAAGTCAACATACTGAGCCTGGCCTCCCCCCTGAGCAACAAACCGAGGTGGTTGCTCCATATATACCTCCTCATAAAGATCACCATGTAGGAAGGCATTCTTCACATTTAACTGATGTAGAGGCCAATGACAAGTGGTGGCTAAAGAAATGAACAAACGTACTGAGGCAAGTTTAGAGACCGGAGAGAATGTGTCTAAATAATCCAAACCATACACCTGAGTCCCTTAGCAACGAGGCGGACCTTCGAACGAGCCACAAAACCATTAGGATTGACTTTCACAGTGTGCACCCAGTGACGACCAACCATAGACTTATCAGGTTGAATAGGTACCAAATCCCAAGTATCATTATCATGTAGTGCACGAATTTCTTCAACCATTGCTGTCCTCCATCTAGAATGAGATGGGGCTTCAGAAATAGATTTTGGAAGAGCGACGGAAGATAAAGTACTAACAAAACAGTAATAAAAGGATGACAAGAAATCATAACAAACAAAATTAAAATCGAATCTTGGGTACAAGTGCGTTTACCTTTTCGAATAGCTATAGGAGGATCAACATAATGGGAAATAAGATCATCTAACAAGGGAACTAGAGGCATAGTAGTAGAAGCTGAAGGAGGCACTTCCCCCTTGAGTCTCTGTGTGTATACTTGCAAATTGGGATGATTCAAGCAACGAGAAGAACTCAAACTGGATGAGGATGTAGGAGCATTGGACATAGTTACTAGGTTTGGATCTGGAAGGCAAGGCAGAGGAGAAGACTCATTAAGGTCAATAGAACTCAAGGGATCGGTGTAGTATGGTGTAGACTCAAAGAAGGTGACATCCGCAGAGACAAAAATTCGATGTAAAGTGGGACTATAACATCGATATCCTTTTTGAGTATAAAAATAACCCAAAAAGATACATTTAATAGCACGAGGATCCAACTTATCCATTCCTGAAGTTAACTGATGGACAAAGGACACACAAATGAATATACAAGGAGGAAGAGAGAACAAAGGAGCCTTAGGGAAGATAACTGAATATGGGATTTTGCCGCCAAGGACAGAGTATGGCATTTTATTGATGAAGGAGCAAGTTGTGAGTACAGCATCTCCAAAAAACTTAAAGAATATGTCTGTTTTTCTGCTTCGCAACCCCATTTGTTATGGAGTGTGGGCACAAGAGGACTAACAACTCGGAACGATCTTTCATTAAATATAACCAAGTCGTCCTCAAGTAGCCGTCAACAAGAAAAAAACAAAATATCGAAACCCCAACTTTGATGTGACACGACTAGGACCCCAAATATCGGAATGGACTAGCATGAAAGGACTAACCACTCGTTTGGTGACTCGGGAAGCAAAGGGAACATAATGGTGCTTGCCCGATTGACAAGACTCACATGCAAGATTACACATAGAACTTAATGTTGGAACCTACTATTTCAACTTGTCCAAGGACGGATGGCCAAGGCGACAATGGATTTGAAGTGGTGTAGCTGCGATTGTGCAGGAAATGGGTGGAGAAGGCGACTTAAAGTAGTAAAGTCCACGAGCCTCACGTCCTGTGCCAATTGCCTTTCTTGTCTTTAGATCCTGAATAACAATAGAATCAAGAAATAATGTGATAGAACAATTTAGTGTCTTCGTAAGCTTACTAATTGACCTAAGATTGAAAGGAGATTTAGGAATGTATAAAGCAGAAGAAAGAGAGATGGAAGGAGTAGGATTTATTATTCCTATCCCCTTAATAGCAATGGTGGACCCATCAGCAAGGGTAACTTGAAGTAGATTTTTAGGATACTGGAGATCAGAAAAGAAGTTAGTTGCACTTGTTATATCGTCAATGGTAGCAGGATTGATAACCCTAGGACTAGTAAGAAGGGTACTAGATGATATACAGACTGTAGGATTACCTTTCTGAGCAAAAGACGCAGTGTGAGAAGATGCTTGTTTAGACGACTGATACTGTAGAGACCTTGAATACTCCTCCTTTGATATAGTCAGAGTACATGGTTCACTGAAACAAGTGATTAACGAAGGAACCATACTTTTGGGATTTGCAAACTCCATCCCAACATTCACAAACTCGAATCAATGACCATAAGATTAATTGTTGGAACAATCAGAACAACCACGAACAAGGTGACCAACCATGAACAAAACACAAATAAATCAGTACAAGACTGCCACAGCACCAAGAAACTCAAACACAGCCCCAAGAAAGCAAATCACAGCACTGAAACAATTGGAGAAGTGAACCACTGAAACTACCTTGGAGAAATCAATAACTTATATAATACTGCCATAGCCTCACGAAAAACAGCTTATGAGTACTGTCACTGCTCCAAGAAAGTCACCAATGACTGTTACTAACACCGAGCAACAACTGATGAATTACCATAAGTGCATGGTTAAACAAAGATTGAATCTTTGAGCAAAACACATGTCCAACAGCTTGATATTTTGCTATATGGAAGGAATTAGATCATTGAATCAAAAAACACAGAAAATCTCACTGTTTCAGACCCACTAAACTCAATAACCATTGATAAACTGCTTCACGAAGCATCAAACAACCATTCCTTGGGTGCCACACTTGAACAATTGAAAAAGGTGAGATCTTTGGGCAAAAACATCACAAAAAACTCCAAAAACATGTTAATGGAGAGATTGGATCACTGCTGGATCATTTCAGGTCAAAACCATGCCTGAAAGTGGCTTCATGCGCTGGTGCGTGGGGTCGGCCGTGGCAGCCTTTGTCTTGCGCGTGGGACACTGTCTGGAGGTGGGGTTTCAGAGGGGGGCAGATCGGCAGTGTCTGTGGGTGACTATGGTGTTGGTTTTGACAAATCTATGATGGATTTGATGTTCTTGAACTTGCAGTGTCGCCCAGAAAATTCCAGTGACTGGTCTGAGTTTCTGTTGCTGCTGGCTGTTTTCTAGGGTTATAGTATCACTGAAAAATCTTCTACAATTATAGACATGCAGCAAATTTTAGGTTTCAGGCTTCCGTTCGATGGTGGTGGTAACACTTAGGGCTTAGGTTTCAGAATCATGCACTGATACCATGTTGAATAATTGGGTAAAATGTAAGACCTAAACTCAATTATAGGCCTCTCCCTCTATTTATAATATATGTCATGTACAATGGGAATGACCATAATACCCTTACACTTGTTACAAACCAAACTCAACAATTAATAATAATGCTAAATGACTAAATAACCATTAACACAGGGCAAAGAGGATTATTGAAGGGGATGTAATCTGGGATTGGTATTTAGATTCCTGAATGATTTCAAGATGGAAGATTTTGAGAGAGAGAAATACAAGAGATTAGAGAGAAAACAAGGAAGAGAAGGGAAAAGAAGGGAAAAGAAGCGAACTGTGGGAGAAAATTAGAAACAAGAGAAACAGAATCAAGAGAGAAAAAGAGAAAAAAAGAGGGAAGAATGCTGCTAGGCAGCGGAGGACTAGGGACAGAACAGAATTACAGAACAGAACAGAAGGAAAGGAGGAGGAAGAAGAAGAGAGGATGGAGAGTAGGAACAGGAAAACAGAAAAAAGCAGGGTGAGAGAGAATGAAGAAGAGAAGAGGAGGAGTGAAGGTGGAGGGATTGAAAATGGAAGAATGGTGTGATCATGGTCGCACTCTTATGCCAAATGATGTGGTACAGCATCAAGGATCTGCATCCATGAGAGAATGTAGGATAGGAGAAGGGAAGAAGAAGAAGGAAGAGGGAAGAGAGGAGGGAGGAGGGGGAATCAGATGTGCACTTTCAAATTCAAATTCAACAACTATCCTACGTGGTTTTCACACGCTATTTACAAGAAAGCCTCTAACACATGAAATTACTCTTATAACCCTAAACTTAAATGAAACTACAAAATACCCCTAAGAATACAGAAATATTACAGACAAGCTCACAGATACACATAATCCTATACTAATTAAACTAAATACAAATAATAAACTAATTAATTATGCACAACATTTGTCCAAGTTGGGAGTGTTTTTTTGTAAATTTTTTTGAATTGTTGACTCACTCTCATAATGCTCTTCTTTCCCACTCTTATCATTTCGTCTGGAAGGCCAAGGCTCCTTCAAAAATTAAGGCTTTCAGTTGTTTGGTTTTACTCAATAAAATCAATTCTAATAACTTGCCACAATTTAGGAGGCCTTTTATGGCTCTCTCTCCCGATGTATCTGTGCTCTGTTAGAAAAATTCTGTTTCTTATCTTTCTTTTGCGCTTTGAATTTTCTTGGAGGATTTGGAATATGCTTTTTGATATTTCTGGAGGGAGCTAGGTATGCCCTTCTTCAGTTGGTGAATTGTTAGCTATCTCTTTCACAGGCTTTGGTAGGAGAAGGATAAGGGAGTCCTATGGAAGTGCGGAATACTTACAGTTTTATGGGGGTTATGGTTGGAGTGTAATGCAAGGGTATTCAATGGGAAGAAATTAAATTGGGTGCTGGTTTGGGATAAAGTTCAGTTTTTGGCCTCACTGTTTTGCGCTAGTTTGGGTTTTTTTCTGAGGAATTAGTTTCTGCGAGTTACATAGAGATTGGAGTCTATTGGCATGTTCTGCAGGTTATCAAAGTTAAGAATCTTTGCTCCCAAGCAAAGAAAGCAACCTCTGTGGGGGCTGAGCATGATTCTTTTTTATTTTATTGTTAAAACCCATTCCCATTCATTCTGATTTTTCTGCTTCTGTTTCAGCAATTTTGTCCTGATCCTCCTTTTCTTCCGAAAAAAAAGGAAGGAGAAGAATTTTCATCTTCAGATTCTTCGATGGGAGAGACTGAAAGAAAATCAAGTGGTGATGCCTATATTTAGATTCATTGTGGACTGTACATGGCATGTGTTGCTTGCATTTGTGTTTTGAGACCAGATTTGGGCAGACTTTTCACTTCAGAAATGCCTCAATGCCTACATCATTGTTGTTAGAATCTTATGGTTCATGGTTCATTCTGTTTGATTCCTATCAAATCCACCCCAAACTGGTTTGAGTCTTACTAGAGAATCAAAAAATAACTGAATCATTGCTGAAGCTCTCAATTTACCTCCTGAATCTAACTAATCGATCTGAATGAATTGATTCACATGATTCTGAATCTATTAGATCGAGTCAGATCCGACTGGTTTAAAACCTCAGAAACGAGCTTTGTTTTATTTTTTATTTTTTATTTTTTTACACGATTGCCTTCCATTTCTCTATTCGATTATGTGCTGGGAGAAAAATGGTGGCTATGGCGGTACTCAGATTTCCTTGGTTGTGAAGAGAAAGTACATGTGTGAAACTAGAGAAAGTATACGCATGAAGTGTGATTTGTTTTCTTTAATTTGTTATTAAACACCCAAAGTTCAGTTTTTTATTGTTTTTTCTTGATTCTTTCCCTTGACAACATAAAATTCAAGTTTTTTTTTAATTGATTTTTCTAAACTCTTTCCTTTACTTTTTATTGTTTAGAAAGCATACAAATAAAATATGATTTTCTTATTGTTAAAATTTGAATATATTTACTACTTTGCTTGTTGTATGTATATTAGTATATGCATATCATTTGTAACAATTTTGGAAATTTATACGAAATCTTATGCTTTGATTTGATTCTTGATTCTCCTTTCCCAAAATTGGGAATTTTATTCGCAATAGGAATCTTGATTTGACAACTATGACCTGCATATAAAAGCCATCAGACATGAGATCAGTCTTGCAATACTTTTTTCTTTTGCATGGTTGCCTCCATGAATTTGTGACTGTTTAATCAAAGTAATTTTGTTTTCTCATAGAATAATTGTAAATGGCTGCCTGTTTAGGTGGAGTACTATGGGACGCCTGTAAGCTTGAAGGGCATTGCTCAAATCAGTACTCCTGATGCAAGTTCTTTGCTGGTTCAGCCTTATGATAAATCAAGGTACAGTATTTAGTGTTCTGTAAACCAGACGGACAATAAGATAGAAATTATTGACAAGAGCAAGATCCATGCCTCTCTTGCTACACTGTAGCTGATATCACATGCACAGAGTGAGGAATACCACTCTATATTTTTTTCTTAGAGAATACTTAACGAAAAAAAAATCACCATAAAATTTAAATTAAGTTGTGCGCGCTTCAGGGAATGTCTCTTTTTGGGAATAGAATGATGATAGCTTTTTGATAGCTTACAAATGAAAAGTGTTTTGTCATCTAAAGCAAAAGACAATATGAAAGTTTGTGTTATTCCATCAAACATGCAATAGGATTGGAATTGACATTTTCATGTGAAATGGAACAATCATTCCTTGTCCATTCCATATTATTGATTAACAAAATTTTTTGCATCGTCATTTGCTTTATGATGATAATGCATTTTCATTTGTAAGCTATCAAATCCCTAAATTCCATGAATCAAATGTGATCTTAGAGAAATCTTCTTTAAGCTCTTTACTCTTCGAATTTCCGAAGGAATGAGAATGAAAATGATAATATGGTTATGTTGAGGTACAGTAATTTACCAGTGTAATCAATTTTATTTGTAGACTTGGCAATTTATCTTGCCTTTTAAACTTTATGATTTTTCAGCTTAAAGACTATAGAGAAGGCAATAGTTACCTCTAATCTTGGTTTGACTCCAAATAATGATGGAGATGTGATACGATTGTCTCTCCCTCCACTGACATCAGATAGGAGGAAGGTAATCTTTTTTATTTTTTATTTTTTCATTTTCCATTTCTCTCTGTTACTGATCCATCAACATGTGAAACGTAAAGAGTGCTGTCCAAAATTTCAACTAGCATTGAAAAACTATTAATTTTTGATTGTCTTTATGGACCATTATATTTATATTGTTGAAGTGTAAAATTGAATTCTATTTCATGTGCATATACATATGTACATACATACATACATGCTTGTATTTATATTTGACTACATGCATATGCATGTGTATGCGTTGACACGGTGTTTTAAAAGGCAAAAAAGGTGTAATGCAGGAATTTTAACCCTAATAAGGTAAGGCTTGAGCCTTTTGGGAATTTTTATGTATAAAAATAATAAAAATCACATATATATTGGCAAAAAAAAAAAAAAGGAAAATTGCAGACAATTAAAAAAAAAAAAAAAAAATTATAATGCAACTTGTAAACTTCTTATTGGTCATTTTGAGCATATGGTCTTAAATTTACTCAAATAAATTACAGTAACCAAATCTAACTTTGAATTCAAAAACCTAAATGTGTAAGCTTTAACCTGAAAAGCGCAAGAGGTGTGCATTTTGTAAAAATGTGCTAGCATTGATGTATTATTCCTAAGCCTTTCAGGACCTTGGTATTTTAGACCAAGTCTAGGGGCATTCTAGGCATGCGTTGTCTTGAGGCAAGCCTCAAAGTGGGTCCTGATCGCACCTTTAAAACGAAGTGTTGGCATGATCCATCCCAGTTGCTAATCAGTTGTAGTTCAAGTGACCTTAGGTAAAGCTTGGCCATTTAGGTTTCAAAGTTGTGATTTTGATGTTATTATGCCTGATGCCTGCACTGAGATTGTTGCTCAGATAGTGGCTTGATACATGTAGTCTGCAAAACTTTTTTGCCAAATATTTTTTATTATTCTGGGGCAAGAATGTCTCAATATCCTTGTGAATAAGTATGTCATTTGAAATATGCTTATTTTCTGTTCATTGTTTTAATGATGTTAATTCTTTGTTTTTATCAGCCTTCTTTTTTTGACTGGATTCAATTATTCAAATATAGTTTTATTAATAAACTCTTTTTGTAAAAGATTTTATCCGGATTTTGGTGTTAATTTATTGTGAAATGCCATCCTTAAAACACAAAAGTGTATTCTTAGCACAAACTTACGTAATTTTTGTAAAGAAACATCAATTCCAAATCTTTGTCATGGTCCCTGTTTCTCGTGCAAGAAATTTTTGAATATCCTTGTGGATATAGGTCTGCCCCAAAAGATATACCTACTTCTGATACATTGTTATTATGATTTTAAGTTGGGTAGAAGTGCATGTAGATTGTAAACATTACTGTGTTATTTGCATGATGTTAGATGGTGTTTGCAAATATAAACCAAAAAAGGAAGGGGGAAAAAAAAAAATTTAGGCTTGATATTCTCCAGGTAAGAAATATCAAGGAAACCAAATGCTCGGTTTAAGCATTGAACCTGTAGACATTATGTGGAACTGAAATGTCATAAATTTGTGAAATGGTCAGGAAAGTTCCTTAAAACATACTGCTACAAATATAGATCATTACCTATCTCTGCTGTCTTCTCATTGCCTTCCAACCCCACAAAGTTGGCGTTCAGTCTTTGTTGTTGTTGGTTATCAATCTTTGCTTGTTTACTTGTTGCAGGAGTTGTCAAAAGTCGTAGCTAAACAGGCAGAGGAAGGGAAGGTACTTTTGTATCCTTTGTATATAGTTTGAGTACTCACCCACAGCCAGATTGTAGTAAAATATTATTAGAAAAGTTGGTGAGATATGCAGATTCTTTCTGGGTCATTAAGTTGTGGTTATTGACACATACCAGTTTATATTAAATGTATAAACTTGCAGTCTTATTTTGCTCGAGGCTCATAGTGCTCTAAGTCTTCAAACATTCCAAAAGCTTAGAGTCCACCTAGAATTAAGTGCAGTTTAATCATTGTTCAAGACTTGAAGAATTGTAATCACTATCAAAGATACAGTAAGGTGCTTAGGGTGTGTATTGATTTTTGATCATGACTCTAATTTACCTAAAAGCATGTATTGAGCAATAGCATTTGGAATCGATGAGGTGGTGTGCTTTCTATTTTATGGCCCATCTAATTTTATGCATGGTTTTCCTACTCCAGATCTGTCTGTAGGTTGATCCAGGTCTCCTTTTCACAGAATTTCCTATGCCATTTGTAGGTTGCATTGAGGAATATTAGAAGAGATGCCTTAAGGGCTTACGAAAAACTTGAGAAGGTTTGAATATTTATTTATTTATTTTTCAAACTTTTGCTTAATTCTCTCTCTCTCTCTCTCTCTCTCTCTATATATATATATATATATATATATATATATATATTTCAACAGTTTCTTTTAATTTTTTTTTTTATAATAATTTTGTAAGGATTCCTTCTTGCTACCTTATTGCAGGAGAAAAAACTTTCCGAAGATAATGTGAAAGACCTATCAAATGATTTGCAGGTAAATAATCAATTAGATGTTTGTAAAATTCATTATGTTGGGTATAGTTAGACTATGGGATTAGAATAGCTTCTTCTACACTAAGGTGAGTATGCAATTTTTTTGCTGACAATGAGGTCACTTTAATATGCATGGACATAATCATTGAGGTGATCTCTGGAAATGTGAGTTGCTTCCAGAATTCTAGAAGAGGTTAGATAGGTTCATCTCAAGGGGTTGTAGAGAAGGATTTCCTAGTTTTTCCAACTTTGTGAGCACCTTTCAATTTGAAATTTGGTTAAATTTGATATCTTGATAAGAAGCGGTGCTTATCCTATTAGTGTGGCATCCCTTCCCCCCGGGCCGCTGCACAGTGGGATGAAAAGGGCACTGAAAGAAAAAAAAAAAGAAAAAAAGAAAAAAGAAAGAAAGAAAAAAAGATAGAAAGAATGGAAGAAAACAAGCAACTACAAGAAAAATGGGAAAAAATGAAAATATATGCAAAACATGCTCCCCATTACTCATAGATAAGCATTTCATTGGAGTATTATAAATTGCTCTTTGTAGTAGTCACTTCCAGACATACCATCATTATTGAATGCTCTCTATGCTATATTTTTAGGTTCTTCTAGTTACATGTCTTGTTCTTGTCAGTGACAAAAAACAGAATGCTCCCTTTTCCTGCAGTATTCAAAGCGCTTGTATCTTTTCCTTTTTGATGCAGAAATTGACAGATGAGTATGTGAAGAAGATTGACGTCATCTACAAACAGAAGGAGAAGGTATTATAGACATCAATAAAACACACTCTACAGGAAACTACCTTTTGTAAATTAATGTGGGAGTTTAGTCGTTTATTAATTTTTTTTTTTTGTTTTTTGGTCTTTCGTTGGAAATGTGTCTAATGCATGAACCACAGCTTCAAAGATGGTTGAGCCTAGGAACTAAAACTTGGGGAAATTTTAATGAATATATTCATTTCAATAGAAATTTCAATTTTAATTTAAAGAAACAACTGAACATGTAGTAGATTAAGGAAATTGTGAAAGAAATTTTGGGGAAATATTAGAATAGATGATGGTTGAGTAGTTTATGAATAAAATGAAAAGCCTCAAGTTTTTTTTTTTTTTAAATTTCAATTTGAAATTTAGCAACCTGAAATTTTGACCAAAATTCCAAAATTCTTGAAATTTTGGCCTAAATTTTGCAAAAAAGAAATTGTAACGTTTTCATTTTGAGCCCTTAAGAAATTTTGACAAAATAGGGGGAGAATTGGACCGTGTTCAGAATGAGGTTGCATGGCTCAGGCTGGGTTGGATCAAACCCTATATTACATGTATCATTTATCCATGAGCTTGGGTGTGTTGATTGAGTCATGACAGGTTAGATTTTTTTAAGCATAATCAGCAGCAGCATATATTTTGGTGCTTGTTACAATGAATGTGTTCAAAATCCCATGATCTATTTATATGGGTGAATGTTGGTTTGGCTATGCTGACTTGGAATGGATTTAGATTAGGTCCGCTGACATGCTTAGGATGTGCAGCTCCTAATAGAATGCCCAAGCAGAATAAAGTGGGTGATAGTGGCAAATAACTAAAAATCAAAAAGACAAAGGTGAAATGATAAAATTGTAAAAAGATTTGAGGCTCCACTTGGTTTGTTGAATCGTTTGTTTCTTTCGGAAGTTTTTCCCTATTATTTGGCTGGAAGTAGTTTTGATGTAGGTCAATTAAAAGGTTCAGATGCTCCTGGGCTTTAATATGAGGTGTTAGTATACCGCATGCACTTTAATCAACTAAAGAAAACTACATTAAAAATAGCCATTGATTACTCCTGAACAGCCCACCTAGCACAGTGGACCAACCTATGAATTGCAATCGCTTTTTTTTTTTTTTTTTCTGCCTTTTTACCCTTGTGTGCAGTTTCCATTTTCCTATTTACCCTTTCTGACGCATATCCATCTTGCAGGAGTTGCTGAAGATTTAGCGTGGTTGAATTTTATTATGCTGCACAGATGTATACAGGTGAGCAGTGAGCGTTCTTGCTGGTGGGTGATAAAACTAGTCATTGATGGTCTCACCAGATTTTTGTTCGCTTGTTATACCCTTTGCTATTGTAATTATTATTGTTGTTGGTTTTTTGGTGCATTTAGCAGTGTAAAACAAGTACAACTGATCAGATCCTTCCCCTACAAACCATGTTTGAACCTTTTGTTTGGGACACGAAAGAGTAATAGAAGGCAAGAAAGAAGAGAGTTGAACCATAAACTCAATGCATGTGAACCATTACTAGGAACATAATGTAAACAATGTGTTTAGAGCATATTGATTGTCTGCAGGTGGTATCCATATCTTCTCTTTATTCTGAACATTGAATCCATTTTGGCATCTGAAGTGTGAAAAGGACTACTTGATTGGCTTGGCTGGGTGGGATTAAGATGGGATAATGGTGGTTGTTTGGTGGGTGGTGGGTGTTTTTGTCGGTTTCTTATTCCTTCTCTGATCAACAAGAAATTAAGTTTAGAGATAATTTGCATTGACTGATCAACAACCATGGCTATAAAAGAGGGAGAAAACACAATTGTCCCCAAATGGTTCCAGTATGGGCATTAAATTTAAAAAGCGATCTTTGCGTATTTGACAAAACAGAACTATCATGAATTCATGGAAAAGAGACATTTAGAAAGCAGTAGTATGGGATTTGAAAAATAAGAAGCGACAGAGAAATTGTAAATAAAGCAAGAAATTGACAAATTTTCTAGTCTATTTCATGTCTTTCCTTTCCTTACCAACCTTAGTTAAGATTGGATGGAATAAAGAGAAGATTTCTTAGGGGAGGACTTTAAATATCACTTTGTTAAATGGGTAATGGTTAAATGACCATATGTTCAAGGAGATTTGGGTTGAAGTCCCTCTTCACTTTTAATAAACCTTCCTTGGGAAATGATTATAGAGGCTTACGAAGGAGATACCACTTTTAGTTTCAAAATATGGGTTAAGCATAAAAATTGCATAAAACACAATGAGGGGACCCTGTAGAGTATTAGTTTGGAAATTTACTAGGAAAGGTGTGATGACATTTTTCCCAATTTGTGAGATTTCAAGTGGGAAAGGGGTCAATGTTTGCTTTTGGCATGATGTGTGGGGTGAGAATAGTAATATTAGAGCTGCCTTTCCTTCTGTCTACAACTTGGCTTGTAACAATAGTACCCACATTAGTTATCATCTCCAAATTACTGATCAGGGAATCTTTTGGAATATTCCTTTTACTAGGAGTGTGATAGATTGAGAACTTCATGCACTCGCAGACTATAATAGCAATCCCTATAATTTCCATTACCAAAACATCATCATCAAACCAAAATAGGTTTTGGATAAGAATGATGTTTTCATTGTTAAATCTTTCTACAAGAAGTTCTCTATCTTATGGCAACAAATTGCAACAACTCCCTTGGATTCATATTTGGAGGACAACAACCCCTTCAAAGATTGCCTTTTTTGCTTAGGAGTTCACACATGAAAATATTTTAACCTTGAACAATATACAGAAAAGGCGGCTAGATTTTCATATTTTTTTTTTTTGAGTGGTTGACGCAGAATAAGTCAACCACATTCTTCTCCACTGATTCTGGACAAGGGACTTGTGGAATATGGCTCTATCCTTGATTAGATATCAGTGAGTTATTGCAAATTTTGTTGAAGGGGAGAATTAGGCTTGGAAAGGCATCAAAGCTACCAAAGATAAGAGAAAGGCTTTGAATCTTATCTCTCTCGCCATCTTTTGGTGTGCTTGGAAAGAAAGAAATAAGAAAGCTTTCAAAGATACAACTACTATGCTTTAGATTTGCAAAGAGCAGTGGATTGCTATTGTTCCCAATTGGCATAGTGGGCAAATTGTTAATGATCATAATGTAATCCTTGATGTTTGTGACACTTGGTTGATGTTTTCTACCTTGGGATGGAATCCCCTTTATGCCTCGCTAATAAAAAGTTTCTCTTTACTGATTGTTGCCACCAAAAATTGGTCGGATTAACTGGATAGATTATAGTCTTGACCACCTGCAAAAAATGAAGAAAAAGAGGCTTAGAGGACTTGGGGTGTGCCCTCTAGGATTGCCTCTGATGCCTAAGGTAAATTGGAAGGGCATGATATGACAATAGTATGAAAATAAGTTGTTGTAAAATACATTACCTCTTTCTGAAGTACCATTTTTATAGTTGTTATATGACTTCCTGCCATTAATTCCCTAATTAAGGAGGGGTTATATGGGAATTACATACTTTAATGTAAGGAGTCATTGGATTTACAGGCCTTTATTCCAACCTTTATTAGGGGATTATGAGGGTTTCATTATCCCCTTTAATTGTCTTCTAATTCCATGTCTTCATTGACCTATTGACTATGTGCAATGATCTTATCACTACCCTTTGATTAAGGGAATTTTATGCTCCATCAGTCCCCTCCTCACTACTAAGCAAAGAAAATACTTTTCTTAGCTTACAAGAAGTTTTAAGATTATATATATTGACGTTGAATAAATCTCCTTTACCTTTGACCAGACCATGGTTCTTTCTTACCGAATCTGAAATCTTCAAAGTTGATTCCTGATGCATGGGTGATTTACCTTTTGGCGACGTATCCAAAGGAAACATTCTCGGATTCTATTATGAATCATCCTTTTTTGTTGTAGAAGCACTCCAAATATTTTTTTTTCCATCTTTTTCTATAAGACCAAAAATTTCTCCATTGGTACCATTTGTCCTAGCGAAGAGACATCAAGTTCCATTGATTGAATTGATAAAGGTGAGCGATCTCTAAAAGGATGATAGGAAACAAAATTATGAGAGACGTTCATCATTGTAATTTGTTTAACCCTTCCAATCTTCCCACAAATGGCACCAAATTGTTGGCACAAAAAATTGGTCGGATTAACTTGCTCGATTACGATTTCAACTAGGGGTGTTCATTGAAATCAATCGGAACCCTTTAGCGAACTAGACCTAGTCCAGTTAATCATCAGTTTGGTTCGGTTATCCGATCTGAACCAATTTTCAAACCATTATCATTTTTTTTAAAAGAAAAATGAGATATTTTACTTGGATTTTGATTTAGTGCGTGCATTTATATAAATTAATCACCTAAAACATAGTTGTGCATACTATTTAGTAGCTCCAAGATATTTTATATATATATATATATATTATATAATAATATAGAATATAAATAATAAAAATTTTAAATAAATACATATATCAATTTGGTTCGACTAACATTTGGCTCAAAAACATAAAAACTAAAGCTGAAATGATAACCAAAAATTGTAAAACAAACAAAAAATAAACCAAAACTAAATCGATCAAATTGGAAAACCAAAATTTTAGTTTGATTTGGATCAAATTTTTGGATTGGATTGGTTATTTTGAACAACCCTAATTTTAATCACCTGCAAAGAATGAAGAAAAAGAGGCTTGGAAGACCCAAAGTGTGCTTCGGGGATTACTCTAATGCCCAAGTTAGGCAAATTAGGAGGATATGTTATGACAACAATATGAAAATGGGTTGTTGTAAGATACCTTACCTCTTCCCGAAGTACCCTTTCTATAGTTGTTATATGACCTTCCTCCCATTAAGTTCCCAATTAACGAGGGGTTATAAAGGAGTTATGGACTTTAATGTTGGGAGTTGTATTAGATTTATAGGCCTTTATTCTGATCTTTATTAGGGGATTACAAGGGTTTTATGATCCCCTTTAATTGTATTTTAATTCAATGTCTTCATTGGCCTATTTACTTTGTGCAATGGCCTTATCACTACCCTTTGATTAAGGACATTTTATGTTCGATCACTGATCAAAAAAGGAAAAAAAAAAAAAAAAGAGCTCCTTTCTCATGTGCTTTGAAATTTCACAAGTAATATTACAAGGAAAGCTACAATCTTTAAAAAGTTATTATACTAAAGTGAACATGAAATCAACACAACATAAATAAAGTGTTGGGGATGTGGCTCATATTTTGAGTGGAACACATGTATCGGGGAAAAAACCATGAAGCAGGGGACCAAGAGAGAGATACAAAATGCAGCCATGGAGGGCAAACCGTCGAGGTTTCAGGCAGTAGTTGCGAGGTATTTATTTCTGCTCCAAACCGCCAATGGTTTGAAGTAACGAATTTTTGAATCTGAGATCAATAGATTGGGCTAATCGAAGGGATTTCCTCTGGGGGATTTCTACATAAGTGTTTTAGATCAACTATAGGCATTTTCTAAGCATTAGATTGTTATATAAACATTATTATGTAAACCTAGAAAGGATTAGGCTTGTAAGCTTCATTGTTCATACTGAAAGCGACCGTTGCTCCCGTGGATGTAGGCAAATTGTCGAACCATGTAAATTCGCGTGTTTTGATTATTTCTTTCATTGATTCTCATTGTTGAGTGATTTCCAGGTTCGTGCAATTCATCATCAAATGCTTGCTTGCTTGTTCCATTGATTATTCGTGAGAGTTCGTGTGAGGTCTTCCGCTGTGCACACTCGACATCGACAATTGGTTTTTAAGGGTCGATTATTGAGAACAAAAATTGGTATCAGACCCGAGTGATTGTAAGTGTGGTGAACAACAATTGGTATCAGAGCTATTGGTTGTCAATGGCTAAGATTTCTTTTGCAAGGTTTGAGGTTGGTAAGTTCGATGGAACGAAGAAATTTGAAATTGTGGCAAAGGAGGGTGAAGGACTGGTTGGTATAGTAAGGGATGGTGAAGGGCTATATGGAAAGAAGCCAGAAAGCATGGACGACGCAAGTTGGAAGGAGCTAGAAGCAAAAACTGTGTCCACTATCAGGTTATGTCTGACCGATGACGTGTTATATCCCATCATGGATTTGGACTCACTAGCATCGGTTTGGTTGAAACTGGAGCACCGATATATGTTTAAGTCATTAACGAACAAGTTGTATCTTAAGAACAAGTTACACTGGATTAAGATGGCAGAGGGTTCGGACTTGACTCAGCACATCGACACATTTAATTAGATCATTAGTGATCTAGGGTGAGTTGATATAAAGTTCGAGGAATAGGACAAAGCGTTGATGTAGCTGAATTCCCTACCTACGAGAATCTGGTTACCATGCTAACTTGGGGGAAAGAAACCCTGGAGTTGGAGGATATCATGAGTGCATTGCTGGGGCTCCATTAAAGGAAGAAGGCCAGCAATGAGGGTTCACATAGTGAAGGACTTGTGACGAAGGGTAATTAGGATTATGGGAGAGGCAAGTACTAGAGTGGATTAAGTGGTAATAAAACTCAGTCCAGGAGGAGGAAGGACGTTTGCTGTTTTAAGTGAAAGAAACTAGGGCACATAAAATCAAAGGGTCCAAAGTGGGAGAAGGGAGAGGCAAAAGCTCAAGAGGTTTCGTTAAAATCTGCAAATGTAGTGGAAGAAGGGGACTTAGGGAGCTATGATTGTGAGATGCTTTCTGTTTCATTAGGTTTAGAATGCCTCAAGGGCTCTTGGATCCTAGACTTGGGATGTTCTCTCAACATGATGCCCAAGAAAGGCGGGTTCATCACTTACAGATTGGTGAGTTCTGGTTCTGTTCTGATGGGAAACGATGCGGTATGCAAAGTTGTCGGAATGTGGGGTATTATGATTAAGATGTATGATGGTGTGGTAAGGATGTTGTGTGGGGTAAGACATATACCCGATCTACAAAAGAACGTGATATCATTGGGTGCTTTGGATTGTAACAGGTATAGTTATAAGTACAAAGGAGGGACGATGGTGGTGTGTGATGGCGTATTGATGGTGATGAAGGGACAGATGATAGAAGAGAATCTCTATACACTGCAGGGTAACACAGTTGTAGGTGGAGTTGCAACTGAGAGTTCTGAGTCAGATAATGTCGTTTTTTGTAATACAACCACACATAAAGCGAAGGGCATTCTTAACTACATTGTTACAGATGTTTGGGGATCAGTGAGGATAGCATCACGGGTTGGACATGGGTATTTCGTGTGGTTATCACGAAGGTCTGAGGGTATTTCGTGCGGTATAAGTTGGAGATGTTTTCCAGATGTAACTTGTGGCTGAGGTGGAGTACTAAACCGGGAGAGAGTTCCTCAAGTCAGATATTGGTGCTAAGTACGTTGGTGTTTAAGGAGTTTTGTGAGCAAGACATGGTGTATGCAAGGCTTGCAAGGGACTTCTTGGTGATGTTCGCGAGTATGAAGTGTTTCTTGGTTGATCGAATGCCAAAATTATCACTAGATGGGAGAGTTGTAGGAGAGGCTTGGACATGTTATGTGGTAGACTTTCGAGGTCCAATTGTGCATGTTTTTAGTGAGGTGGGATCTAGGCTTGGTGTGATATCTAGACAATGCATCTTTCTGATATATAAAAAAGATGAGTTCAAACTAGATGATACAATGGAAAATAGGGTGGTGATTGGTAAAGACATGGTTTTAGGTGATAAAACCATGGAACATTGTATTCAGGTAGATAAAGAGAAACGGGAGCTAGAAAGTTGCAGTAGCAGCAAAGAGTATGCTGTGCAAGTGGAGTTAGAGACTCAGGGCAGAATGACTCACTCGAAAAATGAGCAGCGCGGAAGCTATCCCAAGTATAGGAGTTACGTCGTGTAATATTTAGCCCAAGGGTTAGGTCGTCTCCTTAGGGAATGCGTTTTAATCTCAAATTTTACGTTCGCCCAATCGAAAAATAAAAGTTACTGAACTCAGTTCAGATTTAGATTTTCAAGATGGTTCAATTTCACTTTTGACGAATTAAATGACACGTAATTTAAAAACCCTAAACCTAACAAGCACTGAATTAACGAGCAAAGATGGAAACTCTAATCTACTCAAGGAAATACTGAAACACGCGTTAATCAAAGATGGCAACCTAGAACATGGAATTAAAAACACACAATAGAAGCTAAACCAAACACACACACGCGCAATAAAAACCGGACCTTTAACACAAATTAAAAACTCGAACTAAAATTAACTATTAACGATTTAACCGATAACAGAATACGATAAATAAAAACATAAACTCTAATAAAAACTAAACCTAAATTAAACCGAACTTCAATCAAAAATCAAATTTTACGAAAGAAAGGCAACTAAATTACTTTCTAAAATAAAGACAATTTTTTTTTCCTTTTTGTATTTTATTCAAGAAATCAAACTTAACATACTCAAACATAAAAAAACAAAACCAACAAAAAAACAACTTTAATGGAAACATAATACTCAATAAAACAAAGAATTTAAATTCCCTAAACAATAACAATTTGACTTAAACTTTACTTGGAATAAAAAAAACAACTAAACATTGAAGGAGAATGGAAGAAATAGGAACAACAAAACAAATAATAAACTAAAATAAAATAGAGGGAGAGAGAGAGAGGCAGCCATGGGAGTGTCCGGAGTAGCTGGCCGTAAGCTTGATCTGCAGAGTTGGAACAACATGGATGGTGGTGGCTTCGGGTCTCCATGGGGCTGCTGTGCACAGGTGCTGTCTACTGGAGCTGCTGGTGCTGCTCGGGTTAGAATGGTGGCTTCTGTTGCTCTGTTCTGGGAGATGGTGACCGAGGGAAGCTGGTGCTGGCAGCAGGTGGCTGGCTGTGGAGCAGAGGAGAAGAAGATGGTTGTTGTCCTCTGCTGTGGAAGGCCGAGAATGGGATTGTCTGGGGCAGTGGCTTGTGGTCGTGTGCATAGGAGGGCTGGAAGAGAAAGGAGATTTGTGAGTATTGGAAAACAAGGGAAGAGAGAAAGAGGAAAAGAGAGAAATAAAATAAAACAGAGAGGAACTAGGGCAAGAGAGGGAGATAGCAAGCAAGAAGAAAAGAAGAACAAGAGAAGAAGAGGAAGAAGAAGAAGAAGAGGAAGAGAATGGTGCGGCTGGGGCAGCGCCCAACAGGGAAGAGAAAGGGAAAAAGAGAGAATAAAAAGGGGAGAGGGGAAACACAGCCCTAAGACCCGGATTATCCAACCCAGCAACTTGACCCAATTGGAGCTGACCCGGCTTGCATGGCCGGGTCACATCACATATCCTTATATATATATATATATATTTCATTTTTTTCGTTCTCTGTTCATCACCAAATTTTACCCTTCTAGAGTCCGTTTCTCGCAAAACTCAAAACACAAAAGTTGTAGATAATATTTTCATCTTTCTTCAGAAATTTGAATCGCCTTGATCGGAGCTTGGCCAAAAAAGTTATGCATGAAATACAAACAGGTGTCGGTTTTGATTCCCGAAAATTTTCCAGCGATAAAATATTACCAAAAACTCATAAATTGCACAATAAAACTAGAGAATGATAATTTTGGCACTTTATTAAAATGTTGGATAAATTTGGACATTTAATTAAGAATATAAGTAGTAAAGCCCGGGTTAAGATGCCCAATAACGCAGTTTTGACGCGTAATCACAGAAGTGTAGGGAGTTCTAACTCAGGAGACTTGTAGTATCACAGGATAAACTAGTGCAGAAAGGAGATTGTGATGCAGGTGGAGTTTTAGACTTAGGGTAGAGATGACATTGGTCATGATGCAGGGAGTTCAAGCTCGGGAAACCAATATGATCACATTGGGCTTAGGTGCACTATCAGGCCACCGCCCAGGTATGATTTGATGTCTTATGTAACCATTACTACCAGGAAGGATCCTAGTACCTTTTACGAGGCAGTGCATGGCCAATGGAAGGGTAGGTGAATAGGTGTCATGGTGGAGGAGATGGAGGTACTGTATAAGAATCAGACGAGGGGGTTGGTGGTGCTCCCATAGGGGAAGAGGGAGCTAGGTTGCAAGTGCGAAAGTATTCTGCTGTTTCATGTGAGTGACATGCTGATTGGTGGGAAGGTTATGACTAAGTTAAATCAGTCAGGGACTCTATTTAAAAGGGAAGTTGACATGAAGGTGTTGGGTACTACCAAGAGTATTCTTGGGCTAGAGATTTGTAAGAGTAAAGTTACAGGGAGATTGGGATTATCTCGAGGAGACTTTGTAGTCATAGCTGTGGGAAGATTGGTGTTATCCCAGGGTGGCTATATGGACAAAACTACATAGAGATTGTGGTTATCTCAGGGTGGTTTTGGGGATTAGGTGTTGGTGAGGTTTAGTATGGTTAGTGTTAAACCAATCACCGATACACCATTGGCGAATCTGAGTAAACAGTCTACCGCTTAGTACTTGAGGACGAACGGTGATGTTTAGGTCATGTCAAAGGTTTCCTACGCCAGTGTAGTTGGGTACTTTGGAGGGCAATAGAGGGTTCCATTAGTTGCAAGATTCATAGATAGAGGCTACACATGGGACTTGGATGATAGGAGGCTTGTGACAAGGTACGTTATGGAGAGGCCTAATTCTTGGGAGTCCTGGGTATAATCTCAAGGTGTGTTGGTTACAATTGGAGTAGAGTTCTTGGCAGAGGTAGAGGCTGCCAAGGTAGCATTGTGGTTCAAAGGATCATTTAAGGAGCTGGGTGTTTAGCTAGGTGGAGTTCCTATTACCACGGTCAAGTTCAAGCATTGCTTGGACTTGATTTACATCTCCAAGAGTTAGAGGGGAGGTGGATCCCAATCTACTAGTCCAAGTGGAGCAATGGGGGTTATGCTTTCGGATTTCTCCTAAGTGGTAAATATTCGCCAAGGTGGAGATTGTTTGGGATGTGGCTCATATTCTAAGTGGAACGCATGTATCGGGGAAAGCACCATGAAGTGAGGAACCCAGAGAGAGATGCAGGGTGCAACCATGGAAAGCAAACCATTGACGGTTTTAGGCAGCAACTACAAGGCGTTTCTTTTTGCTCCAAACCATTGACTGTTTGGTCAAACCGTCGATGGTTTCAATTGGCACCAGTAACGGATTTTCTAATCCGAGATCAGTAGATTGGGCTAATCGGAGGGATTTCCTCTAGGAGATTACTACATAAGTGTTTTAGGTTAACTATAGGTCTTCTATACAAATTATATTATTATATAAACATTATTATGTAACCTTAAAATGGATTAGGCTTGTAAGCTTCATTGTTCATACTCAAAATAACTGCTGCTCCCGTGGACATAGGCAAATTTCTGAACCACGTAGGCAAATTTCTAAACCACGCAAATTCTTGTGTTTTGATTGTTGCTTTCATTGATTCTCATTGATGAGTGATTACTAGATTTGTACAGTTCATCATCGAGTGCTTGCTTGCTTGTTCCATTGATTGTTCATGAGAGTTCGTGTGAGGTATTTTGCTGTGCACACTTAGCACCGACAATTGGTTTCTGAGGGCTGATTTTTGAGAATAACAATTGGTATCAGAATCGGGTGATTGTTGGTGTGATGAACAACATAAAGTACTTTGCATTACCTTCAAAACATCAAACAACATAAATAAAAAGATTACTTATGATTTTGAACAAGATCATCTTGCAAATGTCTAGCTACAAAGAAAACATTGATCTTATCTCACTAGAATGATTGCACACCTACTCTCATTTAAGAAGGAAAAAAAGATTAATTTAGAAGTATGAAAAAAAATAAAATAAACAAGTACATGTAAAACATTTAAAAGTAATTTTTTTGGGTGGAATACTCTTAGCAAGGAGACCATAAGAGGACAAGAAAATAATTTTGCATACTTATCTTTTCTTCCCCTCCTTTATGTATGCTCTACCTTTTATGGCCCTCACTAGTTACTCAACTTTAACTGTCTTCCCACATTGAACAATGGAGCAAAGTGGGGAATTTGTTTTAATGAGTGTTCCTTTGTACTAAAGTTAATGGCTATTTTAATGGAGTCTCTTTATGAGGGGTAGGCATGTACCACCACCTATCTCCCATTATCAGTTTCCCCTAGCCCACAACTTATATGCTTCAGGGGAGCATGGATTGCAAATAATAAGGAATGAATGTAGGCTCTTCATTTTTTAATCCATGGTTTGGTATAAACAACAATAGATCCCTATTTCTACATCATCACTTCATCAATTTTATGGACCATAGAGTAACTTTTCAAGGTGCATTTCCTTGGTCTTGGATGTTGTACTAGCCAATCTCATCCGATGACCAACACACTACATTTCCTCGGTCTTGGATGTTGTATGAGTCAAGCACATATGATGACTAACTCTTTCCTAGCATTTTGTTTTGGCAAGACACTCTTAGGGATTCATATGGCTACACTTTGCATGTTTGAATCCTGAGATATAGACGAATTAGTATGATGCGGGTGCCATTGTTAGAATTTGTCCTCTTCCCTTGAGTATAATAACATCATATCTTCTCATACGCCACTCTCCCCTTCTAAAGTTTCTCGTGCACAATTTCTTTCCTTTCTTCTTACTGATGCTCTTTGTTGTAATCATCCTAACCACTCATTTGGCCTTCTTTTACACCTTGTGATGTCATGGTCTACTTATTTTTATTGGTTCATTGCTTTTAGATTCACCTACTTTGTTTTTTACCTTTGGCCGATGTTGGAATTTCTTCATTTATTCATTCCTTTAAACTACATCTCCCTTCTACTTGATACACTTTGCTGAGGCCCTTCCCATTCTTTATTTTCCATGGCAAAAACTAGGAATAGAAAACTATTGGGGTCTTCGTGCTTTTTGTCTAAGGCTTTCTCTTCTTATGATTCTCCTCCTCGTGGGAGGTACTTTTGAGGTTAGAAAGCTGTCTTCCAATGGCATTAAGACCTTCTCAAATAGTAGATAATTCTCCCCAAAGGAGTGTGAGGACCCTTTGTCTAAACTTCTCTAAGCTCAAGTGACCTTCTTTGTATTTCCTAGCACTATTACACCCTCTTTATTTTTCTCCTCCTTTTTCCTGAATCCCATGAAAGAGATTGACCTACTCAACCCAAGGAGATCTACATTTGTGAAGTCAATCTAGTTGGATTTGCCTTACCTATTCCCGAATTTTTTTTTTGTGTGGTCTTTTAACATATTCAAAATTTATTCTATCCAGTTTCTCCTTAACTTGACTGAGACAAAGGATTTTTTGTGCCTTTTCGTAAGTGTTAAGTTCTTGCAGCCCAAAGCTTTTCTACTTCCTTTTCACCCTTTAAAAACATCTGACTTTCTGAGTGGTGGTATTTAGTTTTGTAAGAACCCAAGAAATTCCCATAGAACTCGTTGACGAACATAGGGGTTTCGTCGATGAGGGATCATTAGGATCTCATCGACGAGGTCCCGTTTCGTCGACGAGAAGATACCAAGAGAGGGTTTAAAGCAGATTGAAACCTGTCGACGAGGGTGCGGGTTCATCGACGAACTTTCTACAGGACTCGTCAACGAGGTGACGTGTCTTGTCGACGAATCCAGCCCTATAAATAGCTGAAACTCAGAATTTTGATAGAAATTTTAGTGCAGAAACCCTCCTCTCTCTCTCTCTCTCTCTCACGACCCCCTCCCCTTCTATCTTCGATCTTGGTCACATTTCTCACCGGATTGAAGATCTGATGCGACCACGACACTCGTAGTAAAGTTCTTTGCAAGTCTGCCGGAGCAGATCATGGGGAAAGTTGATGTCAAATTCATCCCAAATTCAGGGTGAGGTTTTTTATTTATAATATGCTTTCCCTACAGTTATAAGAAGTGATGTATATAGAAAACTACTGATATTTTGTTCTGGGGGATTTTGTTTTCAGGATGTTGAGTTAGGAACCTTGCGGGTATAGGGTCAGAATTTAGTAAGGGCTTATCAGAGTTAAGGTAAGGGAAATATGCTATGCTAGCAGTTTTAATATGCATACAGAATATTATGAATATGTATTTATAAGCATGCAAATCAGATTATCTTTCCAGAGAATTGTGAATATTATCTTTATAGCAGAATTAAAGAAATTGAGCATGAGATTGTGTTTATTCAAATGTGTGGCATGAGTTTATTATAGTACAATATATATAGATTTTTACAGTATTACAGATATACAAATATTTCAGATTATTCGCAATGAAAAAGACTTATAGTATTTCCAAAAAAAAAAAAACATGTTTTCTAAACCATAATACTCAGACAGTTTATTCAGACAGATTATATAGTGATAGCATCAAGATGCTACAACAGATTGTTCAGAGATTACATATATTATATACAGAGTATACGAATATTTTATATAGGTATTACAGATAGTACAGACAGAAAACACAGATGTTACAGACAGATAATATATATATATATATTTCAGTCAGATATTTCTGTTAATACAACTCATAATTACAGTGTTATGGTTGTTTTTGAAATCATGTTAAAAGCAGCAAGATGATTATATATTTATATATGTATATAGTATTACACGATATCAGATCCCTGTGGAAATTACAGACAGATATATTTACAGCAGAGCACGGTACCGTTGCTATTTCAGACACGTGCAACCATATGACTCAGATAGCATGTGGATTCCGTCTAATCATGTTAGGAGAGATTTGCAGTCTCCCTAGCATGCTGAGTTGAGGTAGCCGGTTAGATGATGACAGAGGTTTGAGATAGCCCGTAATGATTGCAGTGGGCTAGGATATTCATAGATCATTACAAATTGGCAGATGATAAAGATTGACTTACCTGGAGGGCCGACTAGAGTAAGTCCAGCCTACGGGTTGCACAACCCTATCATGAGGGGATATATCATGATATACAAATCTCAGGGTATAGCAGAAGTTCCTATGTACAGATATATCACACAGCAGCAGTTTATACTATTATATTAGCAGTACCGTTAGATAGCAAAGTCAGATACACAGTTATATTTTAAAGATTACATAATAGATATATATTCTTTACAGTTTACTAGTTTTCTCATATTACAGTATTATTTCAGTATTTTAAATATTTAACTTAGCCGCCACACACTAGTAATAGCATATTTCCACTTACTGAGCGTTGTCTCATCCAAGTGACTTATCATTTTCAGGAGATCCAACTAGGCGAGCAGATTAGGCTCACGGGTAGAGGTTAACTTGAGCTGCCCTTGTGGGAAGGGTAGGTATTTTTAAGATAACAGTGTTTTGGGATAGTTTTTAGATTATAGTGACGTCACTGGGTATTTTGTATTGTAAATATATTTCAGAGCATTATAGTTTTCTGGTATTGTGTATAAGACAGTATACAATTTTTTAGTTACCGCTGCTTAGATGCATATGTTATATAGAATTATTCTCAGCACTCCTTGGAGCCTGAGTTTGCTAGTAGTACTTCAGATAGATGACATTTATTATATTCAGGAAAAAAAAAATGTTGAATAAATAGTAGGTCGTTACAAGTTTCCTTTCTAAGACAAACAAGGACCATGTGAAATGATCTTGTAAAAGATACGAAGTTTAATATATGCTAGTCTAAGGCCTAAAAGGATAAGAGTAGGACATAGTTTAAGTAGTGCATCCCCATCCTTCATTATTCTTCTTACTGAGTTGGAGCTTGTCTGATTTGGGATCAACCCTTAAGCACTGGGAGCGTAACTCTCTCTCTACTATTTTAGTATACTTCTGCATCTTGGTATTTTGTTGCTTTAATAGTAGGATTATCCTTCATTTCCAAATTAACTAAGTTCACTTATTTTTATTTGAAATTGAGTTGCATCCTCGCTTCTTTAGCTTTAACCTTTAGTCCTCTGTTCATCTCAAGGCCTAACATAGAAAAAGGGTTAACATTGTATAAGTCTTTATTGGAGTCTCATTGTAAAGTCACCATGGAGGGAAAAAGAAAAAAAGGCATCGTCCAAGATTCAAGGTAGGGGCATATAAGGCTTCTTTGTCGACCCTCCCCTAACCAAAAGGCTTAAGGTTGCTAAGCTTTTGCCTCAAGCTCAAGCCTAAGTTAAAGTTATGGAGGTCCCTAATGAACCTTGAGTTGGTGGTGCATCCCCTTTAGCCACCACTATCCCCATTTCTGAGGCCTTCCATACTTCAAATGATTCCCCATTCTTTTTTATAAACGATAACCTTGATAGGTGGTCAACTTAAGTACATGCTCACCCACCTTAAGTAGCTTTCATTTTAGGGACCTTTCTAGGGCTTTTCTACTATCTTTGTAATTTTTTTCCTTTATTTATTTACATAATTGAATCTTTTATGCAATGGTATTTTTGACCCAAACCCAATAGAAAGTTCACGTCAGTGTAATTACTTTGATATGGTATGCGAGGACCATGTGAAAGGAGCTTATAAAATCTACAAACTTCAATCCATGCTAGTCTAAGGCCTAGAAGGAGGAGATTAAGGAATTTTTTGAGTAGTGCATCCCATCCTTCATTGTCCTTCTTACTAAGTTGAGGATTTCAATCCTAAACCACTAGGAGGATAACTTTCCCTTCCATTTTAGTATACTTCTACGTCTTGGTATTTCATTGGTATTTTAGGTTTATCCCTTATTTCCAAGCTAACTTAGTTCACTTTTTTGTTTTAATCTCAAATTATGCTACTTACCTACTTCCTTAGTATCCACCTTCAGGCTATTATTCATCTGGAGGCCTAGTGTTGAAGAAAAACAATTGTCAAGTTTTTACAACAATTTCATTGTAAATTCACCATGGAGGGGGAAAAAGCATCGTCCAAGGTTCAAGGTAGGAGAATATAAGACTCCTTAATTCAACCTCTCCCAACTAAAAGGCTCAAGGCTGATAAGCCTCTATCTCAAGCTTAAGCCTAGGTTCAAGTCATGGAGGTCCCTAACTAACATCAAGTCAATCGATCCTCCCTTGCCAGTTCTTACCCCTACTTCTGAGGCTTCCCATACTTCAAATAATTCCCCAATCTTTCTTGTAAATGCTACCTTTGATAGATGCTTAACCTGAGTGCATGCTCACCCACCTTAAGTAGCTTTCATTCCAAGGACCTTTCTAGACTTTTCCTACTATCTTGTATTTTGATTTGTCTCTTTACATAATTGCATATTTTATGCAATCTAATACTGCCTTTAAGGCTACCTTAAAGCGACTCACTACTACAAAGCAAGTGTTGGCCTAACATGGTCTTTCAATTTTGTTTAGATGATAACAAATAAAGAATGATTTATTATGTGTGTTTAAGTGATGATGTTTCAGGTTTACTTATAGACCAAGTTCAAACTAAAGAAATGCAAATGAAAAGTTCAAAGCTTACTTGGGACTCTAAAGCTACATATTCAAAGACATCCAAAGAAGCTCAAGCAATGCCAAAAAGATTAGAGAATGTGGAAACTTAAAGGATGACTCAAAGCTCAAGTCAAAGAGGACACAAAGCAAATATATCATGGAAGACTTGAAGACTAGAGTTTTAGGCTTTAAGAACATTGATGTAAGTACTTCACGTTTAAATATCTCATGAAATATGTTGAAGTTCTTTAGGGGTAATTATGGACCTAGAGACCTTATTTAAAACTCTGGAAAATGTTTTATAAGAAATCAAAGTAAGAGAGCAAAAAGAATTTTTTGAAAACTAAAATGAAAAACCAGAAAATGGTGTGCCCAGACAACTGAGGTACACTGCCAAAAGAATGAATAGTTGCCTTAGAAGACCGAAGTTCACTTCAATCTACTGAAGAATTTATTCAGAAAACTGAAGAATTAGTTCATTCTGCTGAAGATTTTTATGTTGGAATACAGAATAGGCAGTAAACCCTTAGAAGACTGAACCTTCAGTTCAGTCATTTAACCCTGTATCCAGACTAAATTTTTCAATGTTTTAAGGTACTTCAAAAGACTGACCTTGCCTCGCTCCTGAATAAGAGCTGGGAGGCATTAGCCTCTTCTTCAGAATCTGAACCTTTGTGTCCTTTTGCAGGCTCTCCTATGCCATAGTGGCTTTATCCACTAGGGTAACAAAGTCCTGAATCTGCAGGTTCTCCGTCTACTTCCGGATCTCCTTCTTCAAACCCCTCTCAAACTTCTAGGCCTTCCTCGCCTCATCTGGTATCATAAAAGAAGCAAAATGTGATAACTCCATGAATCGAGCAGCATACTGCTGAATTGTTAGCTGCCCTATGTTAGGATCATAAACTCCTCCATCTTTGCATTCCTGATAGTGGCTGAAAAGTACCGCTTAAAGAGCACCTCTTTGAAATAGCCCCATGTCATCATCACTGGTACCGATCGATGCTCCTCCAACATCCTTACCGATTCCTACCACCTCTCGGCTTCTCCACTGAATTTGAACATCGCATAAGCCACCTTCTATTCTTTCGTACAATGCAAAACAGTTATGATCTTCTCAATCTCCAAAAATCAATTCTCTACTCGGATTGAGTCTACACTCCCTGCGAAAGTAGGAGGCTTCAATTGGGTGAACTGGTCAATAGAATATCCCAGCTCAATTGTGGGACAGTTCTGCCCCCGAGAAGTTCACACAACCTTAGCCATAAGCTGCAGAGCGAAGTCCTGCAACACAATTGTGGAGTCATTGCCAACCTTATGACTAGCCCCTTCATTGCTATTGCCCTCGACGTTAGTAGTATTATTCCTGGACTCCATCCTGAAGAAACAATTGAGAAAATTTATTTTGAATCGTGCTTCCTTACATATTTTCTACAACCATAATACTATAAGATTCATTTCAATAAGTTAACATTCCTAATAATGACATACTTTGCTAACTTGATACTCTTATTCTAGCTCAAGTTCCGCCGCTCCACTCGAAAAAAAAACCGTTGATAGATTGCCATGATTTTCTAAACCCATCAACAGATTCAGAAAAACATAGAAGTCCGTTAATGGATTTCAGTCTCCAGGTCTACTAAGCAAAAATTGAAAGTCCTATCCCCATCCTATACTCAAGTAAAGTCATCCAACCTAGTCTGTAGAACCTAGCAGCCCAAACTTTGAACATTTTCATAACCAGGTGTCACGGTCCACCTCTGTTCACACTGTTGTGAAGGGTCGTACGGCGCTAGCTAAAGCACTCTTGCTTAACTAGCCAGCCTATCGTTTACCAACATTCATCCACAAAGCACTTTCATTAACCTTCATTTAGATAGCAGCGGAAATAATAATCAATTCATGAAAGCCGTGGCAACCAAGCAGTAAACATTGAAGCAAACATAATTCATTAACAAATCCTCCGTTGACATGTTGTACTTAGCAAGGGAGGCAAGTAGGCTAAGCACGTTGACAATTGCTAGTGAGTTTTACAATGACTGATGAACACTCACCCTCCCCTAAAGAGGTTTTTATGAAATTATCATCCTGGCACTAGGAAACATCAAAGTGACCAAGGAGTCATATTGCCTTATTTGACTTACAAAGACTCTATTAGCAGAAAATAATCCTACACTAGTATTTACATGATGGAAACCCATCCCAAGCACATGAGATAAGCGGTCATAGGCAAGCATAATGCCCTGAACAAGCTTAACTCGTGACATTCTCCCCCACTTATGCGGTCGACGTCCTCGTAGACTTTTGGCGGTAGGTACACTTCAAATTTGTCCACGAACGGTTGAATATCTTCCGTAGAAGTCTAGATGATTTTTTTTTGTCATCAAGGCACTTCTACTTCACTAGGAACTTCTGCCGCTTCTTCCTTGAGGATATGAACTTTCTGTCGGCAAGGATCTCTTCAACATCATGTCTGTCAGGTTGCACTGTCTTCAACTCTACTCTATTGGATTGACTTCTGCTCAGGTCATTGGTGTTGGCGTTGAACGGCTTGAGGCAGTTGACATGAAACTGTGGCCTTCTCTCCTTATCTTCCCACTTCTTCATATGCTTAGAAGCTTTCTCCAGATAGACTTGGGCAAACTTTGCATTCTGTCTCCCTTCACTGGTGAAAATGTATGCCCTTTGACTCTTTTGTCTGTACGGCTCACCCACTGTATGAGGTAATAGTGGCAGCTGGCCTGTAACAAGCTCAAAAAGGGCTCTTGTTGGTTGTTGAGCGCTTTTGGTCATTGCCACATAATGGAGCCACATCAAGTAGTTGCATGGCATTCTTCTAGTTGTCGTTGACAAAATGGCACAAATACTCATCTAGCAGCTCTCTGAATCTCTTCATCTTTCCGTCTGTCTGTCGATGATAACTCGAAGAGATGTCAAGGTGTGACCTGAATATCCTAAAAAACTCTGTTAAGAAGTTGTCAGTGAACATTAAATCTTGGTCACAAATAATAACTTGGGGAAAACCCCAATGTTTCACAACAGTCACAAGGAACAATTGTGTCATCTCCTCTGCTGAACAGTACTTTGGTGCAGCCATGAAAGTACCATACTTCTTCCGCTCCCCCTTGTCTTGTTGGCAAGTGAGACAAGTTTTGGTATAATCAACCATATCATCCCGCATGTGCGGCCAATAATACTTTCCCAGTAGTTCTGTCGTTGGAGTCATTCTCTGTGAATACCCCTCAATGAACTTCCTGCAGTATTTAGTAAGGCCAAGAAAGGAACGCAACTCCTTCACTGTCGTGGGGATCTTCCATTCTTGAATCATCCTTACCTTCTCCATACCCCTCCGGATACGACCTTGTTCAACGACTTGACCAAGGAATTTGTTGCTCCGCCGAGCGAAAGAGAAATTCTCCTTCTTCAAATCCAGACTATTTCCCCTCAGCCTGTCGAACACCTACCGTAGATGCTCTTCATGTTTCCTCTAAAATGACACCGATGCTCCCAACGGTGTTTTGGAAGGGTGAACACATCCCGCTTCCACTTCATCAAGTTGTTTCCCTAACTTTACTATCTCAAGAGGCACAATCTAACATGGGCCTTTAGCAGGTGGTTTCACTTTTGATAACAACTCGATCTCTTGCTCCACAGTCCGTTGTGAAGGCAAATTTTGAGGCAGCTTATCCGGCAACACCTCCTTATCCTCATCCAACACCGCTTGGATGGTCATAGGCTCCAGCTCTTGGCCTACTTCTTTGTCTACCACCACCGTGGCTAGATGTGTCTGCTCACCCTGACCCAATCCTTCATTGAGTTGTATGGTTGAAAGGGACTTCCCGTCGTCTCCTTTCGTTGCAACGACTTGCACCATGCACGAGTGATCTCTCATCAGACACAGGGAACCAGCCGAAGGCATCAGCACTGCCCTCATCCCCATTAGGAACTCCATTCCTAGAATGACTGGATAGTTATCCAATGGCACCACTGTGAAATTCGCATGACCTTCCCACTGTCCAAGCTTTATAGCCACTCGCTTGGCTACTCCTAGAGTAGGCTGGGCTATAGAGTTAACTTCTTTAATGATAAGTTGAGTCTCCATGCTTCCAACTGCGAAACAAAATTATGAGTAGCTCCCGTATCCACCTTGGCGCGAGTACTCTTCCCATTTATCCTCAAGTCCACATACATTAACCCTTTTGCTCGTGTAACTTTCGGCGTTTTTGTCTGCTTTTCCAATGCGTGTACCAACAGCACTGAACCCACCCTCGGGGCATCATCCTCTTCCCCATCATCTTCGACTGCATATTCTGCAATGGAAGCCTGTAAAGCATTGAGTGATGCTTTGTGAGGGTACTCAAAAGCTCTATGAGGACCTCGACACAAGAAACACTCAAGTTTACTTTTCCCCTTCCCATTGGGTGTGTTGAACCCTTGAGACGACGAAGCTTCCTGTGAGGTTGATGATTTAGAGTCGGCTCCCTCACTTTTGGGTTTGCCATTCCTGAAAGACTTTCCACTGTTTCCCTCTCCGCCAAACCATTTGGACGAAGCGGTCTCATCACCAGCGTAGTCTGTCAAGCATTCTGTAGCCGCTTGTGCAGTTGACAAGTCTTGAACCCTTTGTCTATGAAGTTCAGTTCTTGCCCATGGTTTCATCCCCTCAAGAAAATAGAACAACTTGTGCTTCTCCGACATATCCCGAATATCCAACATTAAAGCAGAAAATTGTTTCACATATTCGCTGATTGACTCCGTATGCTTGAGATCTCTCAGTTTTCTCCTTGCATTATACCCAACATTTTCAGGAAAGAATTGGGTCTTGAGCTTTCTCCTCAAGTCTGCCCAACTATCAATTACACAGTTTCCATTTTCAATTTCTCTGTACTTGGTACGCCACCACAGTTTGACATCACTAACCAAGTACATGGTTACAGTATCCACCTTTGCCTGTTTTGAGGCCATCCTCACAACGCGAAAGTACTGCTCCACATCAAACAAGAAGTTCTCTAACTCCTTGGCATCTCGGGCACCCCCATACGTCCTGGGTTCTGGCACCTTGGTCTTGCTAACTCCCAGAGTGTTGGAGTTCCCATAGCAAGAACCATCACATTCATCTTTGCATCCAGATCTGCCATCCGGGCCTGCAAAGTTTCAACTGTGTGGCGAAAGTCCTCTGACATGTCGCCTATCAAACTTGCTTGATGTTTTTGTGATCCCATCACTTCATCAACAAGTTCTCTCATCTGGGCCACCTCCGTAGCCATAGTGTTGGTTGTTTCCTCAACCTGTGCTTCCAGTACGTTGATCCTCTCAGCATTGTTTGGTGCCATGGTCACTTACCAAAGCTTCCCAAATCCAATAACGAAGGCAATCGAATTCACGTAGCAACTCAACCTTGGGCTCTCACCAAGTGTCACCGACTTGGCTTTGATACCAAATGTCATGGTCTGCCTCTTTTCACACCGTTGTGAAGGGCCGTGTGGCGCTAGCTAAAGCACTCTTGCTTAACTAGCCAGCCTATCGTTTACCAACATTCATCCACAAAGCACTTTCATTAACCTTCATTCAGATAGCAGCGGAAATAATAATCAATTCATGAAAGCCGTGGCAACCAAGCAGTAAACATTGAAGCAAATGTAATTCATTAACAAATCCTCCGTTGAAATGTTGTACTTAGCGAGGGAGGCAAGTAGGCTAAGCACGTTGACAATTGCTAGTGAGTTTTACAATGACTGATGAACACTCACCCTCCCCTAAAGAGTTTTTTATGTAATTATCATCCTGGCACTAGGAAACATCAAAGTGACTGAGGAGTCATACTGCCTTATTTTGCTTACAAAGACTCTACTAACAGAAAATAATCCTACACTAGTATTTACATGATGAAAACCCATCTCAAGCACACAAGATAAGCGGTCACAGGCAAGCATAATGCCCTGAACAAGCTTAGCTCGTGACACCAGGCAATGTGAATCATATCACACTTTCGGCTAGTTAGTGCTCTGATACCAACTGTAACGCCCCAACCCTCTAGGTGGGCTCGGAGTGCTACTATACATACATAACATGTATATCTTTGATACCATCATATATACATCCCGCTCAAATAAGGGAAATCAGGTGTTCCATGCTAATCTGCATAATCATACATAGCGGAAATCATAAACATACATCATCTAATAAAACTTACCAGAGTTTCTAATTGTTTCCTTACATACATCCATACGTACTAAAAACATAACCTACTATTACAGTTCCCTAAAAAAATAACTTGGCCAAAGCCCAGTATATATACAAAAACTTACATAAACTAAAAAAAACCAACTACGCTCTAGAATCCCTCTAGAACTCTAAGACCAGTTTCTTGTAGGACCTGAAATAAGATTTGTATACTGGGGTGAGACACTTCTTAGTAAGGTAGATCATATTATATTAGTGTGTGACTACATAAGTTTATTCCAGTAGAAAACAGTTACACATTTAAATCATTCACAAACTTGTAAGATAATTCGACTCATTACAAGCGAGAGTTCCTGAGGTTGGGGTAGGGTACAGGCCTATACACTGTACGATCCCTCGACTCGGTACTTAAAGCTGTAACTTTGACCATTTTATTTTTTAATCATGTATATGCACAATGAACTCATCTCAGCTTTGAAACATTATAACCACACCATTTACTTTCCCCATGGCACAGGTTGTGTGTTTATAATGCTCTGATCTAGACCTGGGGTCACCAAGCTAGTCACGCTACTTTCTCCAGTCCGACTTGGCCTACACCACCTTGGTCTGTAAGTCAACCAGTGGCCCTTCATACCAAGTCGACTATCTAGATTCCCGCACTCAAGAATAACACGTGGTTGCACTATATCTCTCATGCTAGCGACAGTACCGTGCTCTCTTAGTAACAAGCTTTCTCAAGCGGTTCATATATCATATATACAATTTATATCAAAAGCACAGTAACCTATTTTCATTCATAAAACATTTAAGCAATTCCAGTACTTTTCACAATTGTTTCATTCATGCATTCATTAATTCATTGGTATAAACCGGCACACACAACTCTCGGTTTAACCTTGGTATCTCTCGATATTTAACTGACATTTTTTCTACATTTCCTGATAACAATTTGGAACTCCAATTCCCATATCTCATAATCATATTTCTCAATTCAGTATATTTCCATTTAACATCTCATGTCACACTCATTTGGTTTAAAAAGCAATAGTAGAGTAAATGGTTTAGAAAGTATCATTTAAATTTAAAATAAGGGTTCCAAGCACATCCTACTTTAGGTTTAACACAAAGAAATGAGTTTTAGGAAGAATGGAGGCCATACCCCAAAACCCTAGTTTTTACCAAAACCGTAAAACTAAAAAACCATACATAATATCATAAACTACAGTTCTAAAATAGCTAATGTAAAAAAATTCCCTTACCTATTTTCAGAAAAACAAACTCGAACGGCTTCAAACGACAAAACCCTAGAACTTCCAACAAGTGAAAACACGTGTATTTGTTAGACGGTGGATGAGAGAGACAATCAGGAAGCAAAGATGAGCTTGGAAAGATTTTATGGTGAAAAAGTTTCAAAACCCTAGGAGAGAGAAGAGAGAGATTTAAAAATCTCCAAAAAAAAAAAAAAAAAAAAAGAGCTCAAACCTATTTATAGGAGAGTAGGCCCAGAGGAAAATCGGCACCAGTTTCCCCTGTCTCCACAAAACCATCGCCAATTTTGTGGTTTACTCGCCCTGTTGACCCAAAACCGGAGATGATTTTTCTCCTGCTTAGAAAACCGTCTACGATTTTGGTCCTGCCTTACCAAATTCCTTCTTTTTATTTTCCTTTATTTATCTCTTTTATATTTATTTTCTGTTATTTTTCGGGTTTGGGTTCCTACAACTAATGATATGATAATATGAACAAAATACTGAGCTATGACTATGCTAAAATGCTAACATGTATGATATCTTTATATTGCCAAAGACATGATAATGACTTGACTTATATTGATGATTTATGGCTCATTATACATTGCAAATTTGAGTATGAAATTATTGAGCATGATTATGAAGCATGAATCTTGATATGATATATAAGTATGAAATTAACTCTTGAGCATATGAGTTTACATGCTAAATGATGGATCACATTATATATCTCTTGCATGATTGACTAATGGATAAACATGTTATGATATTGATGATATTGATATGATATTGGTATCCATGAGCACTTACATGAAATAAATTAATATTTGAAGCATGACATGATAAATTTAAAAGCACAATTGGTATCTTCATGAATACATAGTTTACAATTCACAAATGAAAGTCTAAATTTATTGAATATAAGATACATTTCATTCAGGGAGAGTTAGACTTGTTAAATAATGATATCATGATTTATGGAAATCATTGAAAATTATGATATACAATCTTTTGTATTTTCTCATACTACTTTGGGAACTTATTGTCTATCTTTTTATACATGTTAAATGCAAAGTTTTGTTTTAAGCCTTCACCAGATCTATACTTTTACTTATTGCTCAATGCTTGGGTATTTATATATTTTTCTTGATATCTTACTCTTTTTGATTGATGTCAAAAGGGGGAGAAGTTTTAGGCAAAAATTGAGCATGATAGTTGAACTTTAGACTTTTATGATGTATTAAGAACTATTGATGCAAACACTTGAGTTGCTTATGTTGCCTTGAGTTGTTTCTATGCTTGTAATGACTCTTTGATGATTTTTTTTCTTATATTATGATTTTTTGCTTTATCCCCTCACTCTTTTTGAATGATGTCAAAGGAGGAGAGAATAGTATAAGAAAAGATGAATTTTGAAGCAAATATGACTTTTGAGAATATGAATTGTGTGATATGAGCAAATATGAATGAATGACTATTAAAGCACAATATGAGCAAACATGTTGAAACATATATGAATGATTAAAATGAATATTAAAGCAATTCAAGCACACTACACATGCTATAATGAAATATGCTGGATTGTGTTCATTTGCTAAAATTGTGGTTTTCGTTGAACTTTATCATATTTGATATTATCACTTTTCAAAATTATTAAAAGGAATGTTTATTGTAAAGGGGAGCCTTTTCAAAGGAACCCTCATCTTTGCACCCTGTTTGTCATCATCAAAAAGGGGGAGATTGTTGACCTAACATGGTTTTTCAATCTTGTTTTGATGATAACAAATAATGGATGATTTAATATGTGTGTTTAAGTGATGATGTTTTAGGTTTACTTATAGACCAAGTTCAAACTAAAGAAATGCAAATGAAAAATTCAAAGCTTACTTGGGACTCTAAAGCTACATATTCAAAGACATCCAAAGAAGCTCAAGCAATACCAAAAAGATTAGAGAATGTGGAAACTTAAAAGTTAACTCAAAGCTTAAGTCAAAGAGGACACAAAACAAATATATCATGGAAGACTTGAAGACTAGAGTTTTAGGCTTTAAGAACATTGATGTAAGGACTTCATGTTTAAATATCTCATGAAATATGTTAAAGCTCTTTATGGGTAATTATGGACTTAGAGACCTTATTTAAAACTCTAGAAAATGTCTTATAAGAAATCAAAGCAAGAGAGCAAAAAGAATTTTTTGAAAACTTAAATGAAAAACCAGAAAATGGTCTACCCAGACGATTGGGGCACACTACCAGAAGACTGAAGAGTTGCCTCAGAAGACTAAAGTTTCACTTCAGTCTACTGAAGAATTTATTTTTCTGTTGGAATACAGAATAGGCAGTATACCCTCAGAAGACTGAACCCTCTGTTTAGTCGTCTGACCCTGTATCCAGACTAAATTTTTCAGTGTTTTAATGTACTTCAGAATACTGAACCCGACACTTCAGTCTACTGAAACTTTTAATGGCTAATATTTTTTGAAAGTTTTAAAATCCAAATAAATATTTCTCGTGCCCCAAAATTTATGAAAACTTGGGAAATACTCCAAGTAATCTTGGGCAATGCGAAATTACTTTTGAAAGCATATAAATACATAGTTTTAGAAAATTAAACTTACCAAGAAATTTAAAATATGTTCATAAGCTGAAAGTCTTGTTGCTCTCTCTTGCTCAACTTCTTGCAATATTGATTTGTTGAATTACTGAAGTGCTGATATTCTTTGAATTCTAAATCACTAAGTTCTATTGCTAATTATCATCTAAAAAAGAAACTTGGTGAAATCTCTTGAGCTTCAATCTTATTTCACTTTGATGTTTGAATATTGAAGTATATAGTGTTTTAACTTGTACTAATCTACTCTTTGTGGGAGTGTTATTGTACGCAGAGATTATTTCTTGTAGTCTTGCAGTGTATTGATGATTCTAGGTTGTTGGATCGTTGGACCAAACTTGGGGTATTGCTTTGAGAGGCGTTGCTCTAGCCTATTGAAGGAGTGACCGAGCGTGGGGTGTCGCTTGGAGAGGCATTGCTCTAGCCTATCGAAGGAGTGTCTAAGCGTGGGGTATCACTTGTAACGATTTGTTCTTCCCGAAAAGGAACGGTATAGTGGAATTCTTAGGTGGTATTGGCCTAAGGCAAGGACGTAGGTTGGGGATAAACCGAACCTCGTAAAAAACGTGGTGTCACTCTCTTTCCTTACTCTCTTTACTTTTCAGCATATATAAATTGTGTGGTGTATGCATAGTGCAGGTTGTTGAAAGTTAAAAACTGAGAGTTAAGAAGAACTCTTAATATAAGAAAGTGTTGGCCTTACAAGGCTTAAAATTTTTTCTTGATGATAACAAATACGATGAACTTAACATATTTGGTTAAGTGATGATATTTCAGGATTCAAATATGTCAAATGCTCATAAGGATCATTCAAAGCTTATACTTCAAAGAAAGATGAACAAATGAAGCTTAAAGACTCTACGCATAGATTTAAAGATGATCTAATAAAGCTTAAAGATTATGAGAACATGGATGTTAAAGAGGACTTGATAAAATCTTAAAGCATATTAAAGCTTGAAGACAAGATGGAGCCAAAGAAGTACAAAGCAAGAGAGCTCAAAGAAAGATAAGCATGAAGACTTAAGTGTTTAGAATGTCAAAACGTCATAAGAAATCTTTATGTAAGTACTTCGTATTTAAATATCTTTGTGAAATATGTTGAAAGCTTTTCTAGGGTTAATTATGGACTTAGAGACCTTATTACAAAACCCGTAAAATGTTTTATAAGAAATCAAACAAGAGAGCAAAAAGGATTTTGGAAAACAAAAATGAAAATTCTGAAATTGGTCTCCCCAGATCATTGAGGTGTACCCTCAGAAGTTTAAAGATGCAACCTCAAACGATTGAAGTTTTACTTCAGACGTCCAAAAAATTCCTTCAAAAGACTGAAGAATTAGTTTAGTCAACTGAAGATTTATTTGTTGAAACACAGAACAGCAAGAACACCCTCAGTTTAGTCATCTGAATTAGGACTTCAAAAGATTGAACCTGCAGTTTAGTCGTCTGACCCTGTGTCTAGACTATAATTTTCAGTGCTTTAAGGAACATCAGAAAATTGAACCCGATAGTTTAATCATCTGAACACTATTAACGACTAGAAATTTTAAATGTTTTAAATTTCAAATAAAGGTTTCTTGAGCCCCAAAATTAATGAAAACTTAGGAGATACTCCAAGTAAACTTGGGCATCACAAAATTACTTTTAGAAGCCTATAAATATATGGTTTTTCAAATCAAATAAACACCAAGAACACCATGAACAAAATAATTGAAAAATATGTTTGTTAGATGAAAGCTCTTGCTGCTCTCTCTTGCTTTACTGCTTGCTCAACTGAATTGCTGATCACCACTCTCTAAGTTCCTATTGTTGATTTCTTACTCGAAAAGGAACGTGGTGAATTCTAACTTGAGCTTCAATTGTATTTCATATTGATATTTAATTATTGAAGTATGTAGTGATTGAATTTGTACTAATCTTCTTTATATGAGAGTGTTCTTGTACGCAGCTTTTATTTCTTGTTTCTTGGATGATTCCAGGTTGTTTGATTGTTGACCAAGCGTGGGGTATTGCTTGGAGAGACATTTGCTCTAGCCTATTGAAGGAGTGACCGAGCGTGGGGTATCACTTGGAGAGGCGTTGCTCTAGCCTATTAAAGGAGTGTGTAAGGTTTATTCCACCTAGAAAGGAACGACATAGTGGAATCCTTTGGTGGTATTGGTCAAAGGCGAGGATGTAGGCTAGGGATAAGCCGAACCTCGTAAAAAACGTGGTGCCACTCTCTTTCCCTATTCTCTTTACTTTTCAGCAAATATTAACTGCGTGGTTGTGTTTTAATTTCTGGTCATATACACTACATGGATTAGATATTAAATAAACTAAAGCTTAATTTGTTTTTGGGAATTTGCGGAAACCAAAAGGAAGTATGTTAGTTGATCAATACAAATTGCAAAAACCGTAAGAGAGTACGTTGATTGGTTCAACACCCAACACTTATTAACTGAAAGTCTATTTAAAGTTTAAGCTTTTGGAAAGAGTGTTGGTTTTTATATTGCACATCATATTGAGAAAGAAAATCTATTAATAAAAGGCTTTTTATCAGCAAGCATACATTCCCAATCTTTACCTTGAGTGCTAAATCTTGCAAAGCATTCATAGTCAAAATCTACCATTCAATCAATCTTGATAGTGCTGCAGTTGATATGCTTATTTGGGCTTGGTAAATTGATTGGTTGATTAGTTGGTTAAGTTTTGTTTAATTGTATGGTTGTGGATTGAATAAAAGAATTAAGTTTTTGTGTGGTTGGTAAATCAACAAGAAGTTAAGAATTCAATGAAAGAATTAAAATAAAATTTTAATAACCCAATTCACCCCCTGATTACGTGCTTAAATTGTGTAATTAGGTGTTTTAATTCATACATTACGAATTATATTTTTAATTAAATACCTAATTACTCTCAATATTTTAAAATTGTGTCTTATTTATAATATTTGGGTTTTATTGAGTAATTTATGAATTTTTTGTATTTTTTTTATTGCAGGGCGACTATTGGAAGCTAAAAACCAATGGTAGTTCGTAATCTATGCGTAACTCTTTCATCTGACCTCTGATTTAGATGATTCAAGATGTTGTCAAAAGATAAGAAAATGATCTACAAATTTTATGTTTTGCGTTTTAAGAAATACTAGTTGCAACAAGGTCCAAATCGGACGTGAAGTTACCAAATGCTATTTTATGGTTGATTTTGACATTACTTCATAATCTGGGTGTAACTTTCTCATCCAAGTTTCGATTAAGACGATTCAAAATTATGGAAAAAGCTGAGAAATATTTCTACAACTTTTGTGTTTTGAGATTTGAGAGATACGGATGTTTATTAGGTCAAAATCATCCTTGAAAGTGCAAAATCGATTAACAAAAGGAAGAAAGAAAAAAAAAAAAAAAAACAAAAAGTGATGCGACCACGTGATGGCCACATGGCCCATGCCCTGCTCTTGAGCATTTTAGTGGTGGGGCGAATTGTAAAAGGAGGGGGGGAGGGGGGAGTTATGGATTTATTTTGACAAGTCAAAGAAGGGAGGTAGGGTTTGAAAAAGCTTCTTTAGTTTTTCTTTAAGTGGGTTTGACAGGAGGCGTAGGGGAGGACACATGGGCTACAACTGCTGTTGCTATACAACCTCTCTCTCTCTCTCTCTTTGAATTTAATAGTGTAGAATTAATTTTTGTTAAGAATTTAGTTTATTTGAATTCTATGTTGGGATTAAATTTTTTTTAAGTTAGTTCTTTAATTTAATAATTTTGTTATTAGATAAATTTTTGATCCATCTCTCTTCTTTTCTCTCTCTTTCACTCTCTCTTTTCCTTTAAATAATTGTTTAAGTTCATCTTACTTATTTAAGTTGTGTTTTAATTTAAGTTTTGGAATTTTTAATTTCTGTCTGGTTATTATTAAAGTTTAGTTTTTAATTTACGTTTTATTAAGATTTTGATTGTGTTGAAAATTTAATTTTGGTTGCGTTAGTGGTTGATTGAAGATTTTAAGGTTGAATGTTTCACTTGCATAATGAAGTTTTCATTTTTAGGCTTTTGTCCAAAATTTCAAAAGTAGGTTTTATTCCCTGTCTGAATGGTTAGATGTAGGATTATTTTTTTGCAGTTAATTTTGTTACGACCTATTTTATTGTGCTTGTTTCCTGTTTCTTGTTGTTAATTTAGTGCGTGTTAAGTTCATAAATTAAATTTCACGTTGTTTTAATTTCATCAAAAAATTTCAAAAATTTCAGGAAACTGAATCTGAACTATGTTCAGTAAATTTTTCTTTTCTTAATTTCTTTTGGAATTACATGAGTTTGGAATTAAAATGCATTTCTTAAGGAGATGATCTGGCCCTTGGGCTAAATATTACACGACAGAACTCCTATACTGGGGATAGCTTTCGGGCTGCTCATTTTTCAAGTGAGTCAAGTTTTTGGCGCCGTTGCCGGGGAATGTCAGTTTTAGTTTCAAACTAGTGTTTTTCCTGTTAGTTTAATTTTTCTCATGAAGAAAAAAAATAAAAAATAAAAAGAATTGAGCTTTGAAGAAAATATGGTTGCACCTACACCACGCACGCTTATGGATATTTTGCGGCTTACTTGCACCATTGCACCATCTTACACTGTTTTACCTAATGATGAACTTAACTTCATGATGCAACGCGAGAGGACATCATTGATACTGCAGTTCTACGGGACGAAATCTGAGTGTCCTTATCGGCACATGATGGAGTTTGAGTTAACTTGCAATATTTTTTTCTCTTGTACTAGAACTGATGAATTTACTAGATTTCATTTATTTCTTGTCTCTTTGGAAGATAGGGCGAAGATGTACTTTAATTCTTTGAGACCTCACTTTATCTCTAATTGGGCTGACATGGAGCGTGAATTTTTGTATAAGTTTTATCTCTCACAGAGAACTCAATTTTAGTTAGGCAGATCATTTAGTTTATGCAATGGGGTGACGAGACTTTTCGGACTTGCTGGGAGAGGTTCAAGGATCTGTTAAGTACTTGTCCACATCACGGTTTTGAATCATGGAGCTTAGTCAATTATTTCTATACAACTCTTACTCCTTATTGCAAACACTTTGTCTAGACCATGTGCAATGGAGAACTCTTCAGCAAGGAACTAGATCAGACATTATCATTCTTTGATTACTTAGTTGAAAATGTCCGACAATGAAATACGCGATACAATCAGGAACCCATGGCAGTATAACCTATCGGCGCAATCAATGGTGGAGATAAATATGAGCCAATATATTATCCAGACACTCTTCCGCCTCAGTATCAGTCACAACAGATCCCTCAAAGCTATGCACCATCAGGATTTCAATCCAATGCAGCCCCTGCTCCACCGGAGAAGTCTCTTGAGGATGCTTTCTAGAAGTTCATGCAGACTCAAATCACAACTAAGAATCAGTACACTCAGGCCATAAATGAATTGTGGGACACCATTAATGCGATGAGCACATACTTGGATATCTTAGAAAAAGGGGAATTTTCAGTAAAAGATCAACCTAATCCTTAAGAATACCAGCACCAATAGCAACAAATACATAATGTTTCTCTTGAGACAGTGGAGGTTGTTCTTACTTCGAGAAGTGTAAATGAAGTTTCCCAACCTGAGATACTCATCAACATACCAACAATTGTCCTGAAACCCGAAGTTACAACTAAGATAGATGAGGTCAAAGAAAAATCAGAGGAGGCCAGCCAAAAATTGAAGAAGTCAGTTAACGTGGAGTCGTCGTCCTAGCCAAATATTCAAGTGCAAGAGACAACCAAGGAACCGTCATTACCTATTGTAGTAAATGTCAAGGAGTCCAATGCTGAAGCAAATCCCTGCAGTGGTAAGATGATTGGTACACCTGATAAAGAGGGTGAGCAGAATGGTGAGAATTTAACTTTCAAGGAACCAGGTAAAACTTTTAATGCTAATGCTTCTGGTGAACCAAAGGTAACTGTTTTGACACCTATGCCTCAAAGACCAGTTCTTAAAGAAGTGAAATCCCTGGAAAATATACTAAATAATGATTCCTTCTTGTTAAAACAAGGAAGGCTATTTGCACATATTTTGCTTGGTACCTTAGAACATATTAATTTATTTGAGGCTAACTTTTGTGCAGGTAACAAGACAGATTCATTGTGGTGACTCAAATTTGGAGACTCGCCGATTCAATTTATAGACTTGCACCCACCAGATGAAATCCTCCAGAGCCTCCGCCAAGCAGACATTGATGTTTTCTTTCCATTCTTTTTATTTTGTTTTACCTTATTTTATTTTTAGTTAATTTTTAGGTACAATTTCCTGTAGTTCAGTTTTTCTTTTCCATTACTTCTCCACCCAGGTACGCTCTACTTCTCCCGTGCACATTTTTTTTTTTCTATTCCCCCTATGCTTTCACATTGAGGATAATGTTTCACTTTAATTTTTGGGGGGGGGGGGTGAGAATTTGCATTTGACACTGTGCACGTCTATTTTCTGGGTTTTATATTAATTAATAAAACAAAAAAAATCAAGAAAGAAAGAAAGAACGAAAGAAAGAAAGAATATTGAGGAATTACACTGACTTATGTCATAATTAACATTGACATATACCCTTCACATGCTTGCATATAACCTAAGAATTACACACTCAAGTCATTTATGTGTAATTTCTCTTTATATGAATTTGTAACTCCATGAAGGTTGATTGGTAATTCATTCGTGTTAATCTGGTTATACAAACTCTTGTATTTACATGGTATCTCATGAGACTGAAAATTCACGTTCATGTGACTTGTAGCACTTAAGGTTCCTTGTGAGCACTGAGAGAGAGCCTGTGGCAACTATGACACCTTGTGAGGTATTGTTGAGCCATTTATAATTCTTTTCAGTTTCTGACGTCAGCTCAGAGTTCATGAAACTCAATTTTCCCTTATTTTCTAGATACTATTTATACACTAGTCTATTTTTGACTTGCTAACCTAGAGGTGACATCTAGTGGGGAGATAGAAACTTAGGTCTTGTAGCCTACTCAAGATGTGAAGGTTGAGCCACCCCTAGAAATAGACTTAGTTCATGGACTATTGTTCGTGTAACGACTCGAAGAATATTGGTATTTAAATAATAAAAGAAAGGGGAAATGGAAATCAGAAATAGAAGGAGGCAGTTGGCGACATTGCATTTTGGAAAGGATAAATGCTGAAGAATTTTTCAGCGCCTTATCAACGAATACAGGGGACTCGTCGATGAGGGTATAACAGGAGCTTGTCGACGAGGATGGAATTCGTTGACGAAAATATAATTGGGTTCGTCGATGAGAAAATACTAAGGGAATAATTTTGGGGTTTCTGAATTTCATCAACGAAGGGGAGAGTTCGTCTACAAATTTTGTATTAACCTTGTTGACGAGGTGATGTGGCTCGTCGACGAAGGCCACAATTTAAGTAGGCCTAAAGTTCATTTTTGGTTGAAATTTCTTGCACAGATCATTTCTCTCTCCTACCCTTCAGCCCCTCCTCCTTCTCTTTTCGATTTCGAGCCAGATTTCCGTCAGTTCAATGATCTGAAGCCACCATGACGCTCATGATAAAGTTTTATACAAGTCTGCCGGAGCAGATCGTCGGTGGGGCTGAAGTGGAAACCATCCCAAATCCAGGGTAAGACTTTCTACTCAATATTTGGATTTGTGACAGTTGTAGAAAGTTTTATATGCGTAGAAACTGAACTTTAATTCTAGGGAATGTTGTTTCCAAGGTGTTGATTTGGGAACCCTGCGGGTGTGGGGCAGATTTTCTTAGGGGCTTTTCAGGAATTAGGTAAGGGGAGAAACTAAGCTAGTTCTTTTTGAGAAAATGTATGTATGTATGTATGTATATATATATATATATATATATATATATATATATATATATATATAGCATTTGATTTCAGGAAAATAAATATATTTATATATGTTTTATATTTGGGAAAATACTACTGAAAATGATCGTATGTTGAGTATGCGAAAAATCTGTTAGTGTGGTATGAGTATAAAATGTTATGAAATACTATTTTCGGGAAATGTGATTATGATACGGATTTTTATAATGGAAAACTGGCGTATGGGCCGTGCTATGTGTATGATTTGCCAGCGTACGAGCTGAGTTATGGATGTAATTTGCCAGCGTATGGGCTGTGCTATGATCTGTCGGCATATGAGCCGAGCTATGGTAAAATGCGTAATATCGGCGTACGGGCTGATGATTTTCATGACATACGTATATATGCAAAATGATATGATTGATTTGATAATTAATGATATGAAATATCCATGTATTACAGTTTCAGTATATGTTATATGATATCGGAAGCTGGTTGGTTTGGTCTAGGCTAGCACTTGCACGGTACCATTGCTTTGTGTCCATGGTCTTCATGATCATGATATTTGTGTTAACACTACTGTATGGAGTGGTGTGAGATTGGATGGTCGATGTGGTTTTTAAGAAGTGTGTGAGCGCCCTTGGTGTACGGACTAGGTCTGGCAGACCCATCAGACTTACAGACTGTACTTTTGACTTGGCAGTGGTTGGCAACCATTGTCAGGGCTCGCCTTCGGGCCACACAACTCAGTCATATGGAGGTAATACATGACAATAGCCAGTTAACCTACCAAGAATGTTTTTGTGTTATTATTATAATATGAGATGATATATGTTTATGAAAATGCAGTATGTTCTGCCATGTTTTGATGATATATATGTTTTTCCCAAATTTGATAAACAGTTACTGAATATGTTCTGTATGGTGTATGTATAACACGAAATACTCATGTTGCCACACACTAGTATTAGTTTAATTCCCTTACTGAGAGGTGTCTCACCCCAAAATTTTATAAACTTTTTAGAAGCCCTAGATAGGAGAGCGGGAAAAGCCCCGCTGATTTAAAGTTGTTGTCTGCCCGTTTTGAAGGGTAAGTTTTAGTAGGGACAGTTGGATTTTGTGGGAAATGTCCCTAGATTTTGTTTTTGGGATGTATATACTAGAATACAATGGATATATTGACTCTGGTATTTATAGTAATGTAATGGATGTTTTGTGTTTATAATATTGTGATTATATGTTTCCTGTTGCTTAGGCTTCCATTTTGTGTTCTGATGTATCCCTGGTACCCACGGGTGCAGATGCATTATGATTTGCTGAGATAGAATATGTGATATTGATTTTATTATTATATTTTAAGAAAAAAAATGTGGAAAATAAGCAGGTCATCATAGTTTGGTATCAGAGCCTAGGTTGCTAGGTTCTATAGACTTTAGAATGCAGCGGAAACAATACCACAGTTTAGGAAATGATTTGAGGTTTTGTTCTACAGACTAGAGGCAAGACTTCTGTGGTAGTTTCTATGTTTTTCCTGGGGTGATGATTTCAGGAAAATCATAGTAAGCTATTGTTGGGTTGTGTTCCTTGAATGTAAGATTGGGATTAGAAATGAGTTAGAAATGTTGAGATAAGTGGTGATGATAGGTGGGTAAATTATGAGGATAGAATTTCTAAGTTATGTTTGTTGTTTCCAGGATGGATCTAGGAGGAAGTAGTGCCCATGCGAGTGGCAGTGTTGGAGCAGGACCATCAGGTGCAGTTGGGACTGACTCTGACGCGGTATTACATAGCGTGGTTCAGCAGGTTATGGCTGAGATCGCTAGGAGCTCAAGAGGGCAGAGTGGTCCATCTACAGGCCATGGGTGCACCATAGAGAAATTTACGAAGATGAATCCTCCGGCGTTCTTAGGTGGGGTTGATCTTGTAGCCGCTGAGAACTGGATGCAGGAGACCGAGAAAATCTTGGCTGTATTGCAGTGTACTGAGGAACAGAGGGTCCTCTTTGCCACCTATAGACTGACAAGAGAGGCTGAGAGGTGGTGGAATGCGATGAGACTATTGGAGTAGCAGAGGGTGACTCCGATAGCCATGACATGAGATTGGTTTAAAGAGTTGTTCTTTGATAGATATTTTTCAGCTACTGTTGTAACAACTCGGCCCTTTACACGGACCCAGGTATCACTCACATACATCAAATACCTATACCTATTCAAGATATGGAAACAACCCGCCCTAAACAGGGACATATGGGTGTAAAACATACATAATCATGATGTAAATGTCGCGGAAAAACATAAACATCTATTGGGATTACTATTAGACTTATACTAGAGTTTACTACATACATAATTTACATACCTTTGGACTTAGAATACTTCTCATTATTACAACCCTCACAAAAAGGGACTTCATCTAAGTTTTTCTACAAGATTCAGATGCTTACGTAAGCTGTTCAAAAACAATCTCCCAGTCCTTTTTGCTATTAGGACTGACGCATTGATGGACCTAAAAACAAAGGTTGTATGATAGGGTGAGACACCTCTCAGTAAGGAAGAAGGAGTTACAACAGTGTGTGAACTGCATACATGCATATTTTCATTCAACATCTGAAATATAAATCAAATAATTTCAATACAGTAATGCATCAGGTATATCATTATTCATATTACGAAATTCTCACATTTGTCTTTCGACCATTTAATGATTTATGAGATGACCAATAGCAAAATATCCCTATAACCAGTTTTACCCCGTGGCCCAAGTTGTGCATTGATACTCGTCCAATGCCCTATTCATGCAGACACTGTTGAGTACCTACTTACGATCCGACTGCCTCCATTGGCCCAATATCAGTCAATGGTTTCACCCCGTTAGCCGACCATCTTGGTACCCACATCGTTTAGTACGTGTGGTTGCACGTGTACATCTAGCTACAATATTGTGCCATATCATATAACAGTGGTTTCATTTCATCCTGCAATGAAAGTATTTTTCAACCCTCTCGGGACTCTCAAGCTGTGGTTTCGTGTATCATAAATTCAATTTATACAAATATGATAACTTGCGCAATTCTAGTATTTTTCACAAATTCACCTAATAGCATTGGGTTCAAACCAGTGTCTTTCCACTCAGTTTACCCCTCTTTGTTTACTGATGCTGCTTGGTGTATCACTAGCCTCCATTTATCACATTCTCAGTATAACAAATTTGGAACTTTGTTGCCATATTCTATATCAATAGTATAGAAAATTCCATTCATTTCCATTTCAACATATATCACGCAAATTTACTTCAAAAACCCGCTAAATGATAGAAATTCGATATACATAGTTTAACTGAATAAATAAAGGATTCGAGCCTCTCCTATTATAGTATAAACACAAATAAATGATGTTTGTAAAATTTGGAGATTACCTGTCGAAAACCTCGTTTTTACTAAAAATCGTAAAATCGTCAAACCGGCATCTTTGCTTGGTAGAACTTCACAAATAAGTAGTTAAATCATAGATAATAACATAAACTAGCTTTTTAGAGATTTAGTTTTCCAAAATAACTGTTGTAATCAAGTTCCCCTTACCTTATACTCAAAATGAAACTTCGTACGAAAATGGTCCAAATCGACAACCCGAGATCCAGAAAACCTAAAACCATAGAACATAATCTTACTATCTTTTCTACTGCTATCCAAATATCTAATCAAAACTAGGATCAGATTCCTATCTCGATTTTTGGAAAATCCCGAAACCCTCCGAAACAATGATTCGATCCACTAAAAGTGTAGATTTTTCCTTTCTAATCCACGCAGCACCCTCCATTTTTGGAAACGGATGACGAACGGCGAAGAATCCTAGAGAGAGAGAGAGATTCGAAGCTTAGAGAGAGAGAGAGAGAGAGATCTTTTTGGTGAAATCTTAGCCTTTAAGCAACCAAATGAGATATTTATAGGACCTTTGACCCGGTTCAATTCGTCGACGAGACCCTTAATTTCGTCGACGAGGATTTCCCGAGAGCCCCCAAAACCTCTCAGCATTTTCTCGTCGATGAGGCTCTGAATTTCTTCGACGAGTTTCTGAAGGACTTTGTCGACGAATGTGATCCTTTTTCGACGAACCCTTTTTATGAAGGTTCGAGTCTCTACAACTAGGGAGGCTAAGGTAGAAGAGTTCCTAAGTCTGAAGCAAGGACAGCTATCCGTCCAGCAGTATGCAGCACATTTCATCGAGCTCTCTTGTTTCGCCCCGTATATTGTTCCTGATGAAGTGAAGAAGGCGAGGCAATTTGAGAGAGGCTTGAGGCGGAGTATATTCAAGCAGGTGGTGGTGCTGTGGATCCAGGACTTTGTTGAGTTAGTCGATAGGGCGGCCTTGGCAGAGATTGGTGAGCTTCTTGATGTAGAGGAGCAGGGGTAGAGGAAGAGATCTGCATCTACGGGCTATCAGTAGGGTCATAGACCAGGTCATTGGAGGAGAGGAAACTATGGTAGAGGGCGAAGGCAGGAGATGGGAGGACACGAGGTGCAGGAAGGGCAGGATCCTCCAGTCTGTCAGACTTGTGGTAGGAGACACTAGGGAGAGTGTCGAGCAAGAGGGGTGGTGTGCTATTGCTGCTGTAGATCGGGGCACATGGTGCGAGATTGCCCTACCCCACCAGATGTAGTTCCAGCTCCCGACCATACCGGGGAGGATACAGGCACCACATGGGGGCCAGCAGAGGAATACGGCTAAAGCCAGGGTGTTTACTCTGACGCCGAGTGAGGCTGAGATGGCAGGTGATGTGATGACAGGTATGGTTATTATGCTTTCTTTTAAAGTTATTGCATTGTTTGATTCAGGAGCTACACACTCGTTTGTGTCTTCGAGGTGTGTTAAATTATGTGAGGCTGAAACACAATCATTAGATGTTGAATTGTTGGTATCTACACCAACTGGCTTAGTAGTGAGGTGTAGTAGGGTGCTCCGAGGTTATCCAGTTGATATTCAAGGAAAGACTTTGTCTACTGATCTGATAGTGCTAAACATGCACGAGTTTGATGTTATATTTGGCATAGATTGGCTAGCAGCTAATTTTGCTAGCATAGATTGCCGAGCACAAGAAGTGATATTTAGATCTCCGGGGGAAGCAAAATTTAAGTTCATAGGGTTGCGAGTGCAATCCTTGCCTCATCTATTCAGGCCAGAAGACTACTATTGAGTGGTTGTCAGGGGTTTGTGGCGGTTGTGAAGGAGATGTTAAGGAATGAAATGAAACTTGCTAGCACGCCTATAGTAAAGGAGTTTACAGATGTTTTCCTAGACGAGTTATCGGACTTGCCACCCAATCATGAGGTAGATTTCCCTATTAATCTATTTTTCGATACAGCACCGATTTCTAAAATACCTTATCGGATGGCGCCAGCAAAATTGGCAGAATTGAAGAATCAGTTGCAAGATCTACTTGATAAGGGCTTCATACGACCTAGTGTATCTCCATGGGGAGCTCTAGTTTTATTTGTAAATAAGAAAGAAGGGACTATGAGAATGTGTATAGACTACAGGGAAATCAATAAAGTGACAATCAAGAACAAGTATCCTCTACCCCGTATCGACGATTTGTTTGACCAGCTCTAGGGTACACCGGTGTATTCGAAGATTGATCTCAGATTCGACTACCATCCGGTAAAAGTGAAAGCAGAAGACGTCTCGAAGATAGCCTTCAAGACTTGGTACGGGCATTACGAGTTTCTTGTTATGCCGTTTGGTTTGACGAATGCTCCTGCGGTATTTATGGACTTGATGAACAGAGTCTTCCACCAATACCTAGACCAGTTTGTTGTTGTTTTTATTGATGATGTACTAGTTTGTTCGAGGAGCTATGAGGAGCATGAGACGCACTTGAGGCAAGTTTTGCAGACACTTCGGGAAAAGAAGTTATACGCCAAGTTCAGTAAATGTGAATTCTGGCTTGAGAAGGTCGTGTTCTTGGGGCATGTTATATCTGGAGACGGTATTTTACTGGATCCTAGCAAGATTGAGGCCGTAGTAAATTGGGCTATACCGAGAAATGTCTAGGAGATCAGGAGTTTCTTGGGGCTAGCTGGCTATTATTGCCATTTCGTTGAGGGATTCTTAGCTTTGTCAGGACCTTTGACACGATTGACAAGGAAGAATGTCAGATTTGAGTGGGACAATAGCTGTGAGAAGAGTTTTCAAGAACTGAAACAAAGATTAGTCACAACACCAGTATTGGTTATCCCATTAGGAGGTGAGGGGTATGTCATTTACAGTGATGCGTCCTTGAAGGGACTTTGCTGTGTATTGATGCAGCATGGCAGGGTAGTGGCGTATGCATCCAGGAAGTTGAAAGAATATGAAAAGAACTACCCTACATATGATCATGAATTGGCTGCAATGGTACACGCATTGAAAATTTGGAGGCATTACTTGTACGTCGAGCAGTGTGAGATTTTCCTCGACCAAAAAAGCTTAAAATATTTCTTTATGCAGAAGGAACTAAATATGAGGTAGAGAAGGTGGTTGGACCTCGAGATTTCACCTGTTGATACTCAAATTTATATGACTACATTAACTCTGAATTGTATTGCTGGTTAACTTTATGTGAGTATATTGTTCTTAACGACTACATAAGTGTAATGACCTGCTATTTAACTGGGTTATTTTATATATATATATATATATATATATATATATATATATATACTATAACATTTATAATGCTCTGATACCAAACTAGATTAAACCCAACCATCAACCTAAACAGCGAGAAGTTGAAATCAAATGAACATAACCATATATAATTATATACAATACCAGAGTGCTAAAATGTTTCACAAAATATACGGGTATGGTTGTTTTCCAAAAATACCCTCAACTGGCTAGGGCTACAAAAAAAAAAAAAAAAAAAAAAACTCACTCTACTGTCAGGGCAATATTGAGGCCCTTTTATCTGCGAGCCTGGTTTGCTCGCCTACCTAAATCACCTGAAAAATGTTAAAGTAATGGGATGTGTCAGCGCTTAGTAAGAGGAAATATGCTATTGCTAGTGTGTGGCATTTGAGTTACAATACTGTGAAAATCTATTACTATATAATCATGTATCACTGAATTTGTAATTACAATACCAGTAACATAAACCATCACCTTTTCCCTGTTGCTCAGCATATCTATACTTTAGGTTTCTATTCAAAATACTTCATATATATATTTTCTGTCTCTGTAAATCTGTATAAAAATAGTAATAATTAAAAACTTCCTTGTGGATAACTGTGTGTCATGATTTAACTCCTCATGACAGGGTTGTGCGGCTCGTAGGCGGGATCTACCATGATTGGCCGACTAGGATAAACCACTATACTTCATTAGTCTGATCATCCCTCCTTAACCCATATCTGATGGGGAGCCTGTCCACTTGTGGGCTCTATACGATCGACTGTTATACCACGTATTATCTGAATAGGTAGTTGCACTCTATATGTTGTATGTAGCAATGGTATCGTGCTCTGTAATCTGTTATGGTCCATCAGGGTTTGATACTATATAACACATTTCTATATACAACTATCTCTTTTACCATGATTCTGTAATAACTATATCAACCATGACGCTATGATAAACTGTATTTGTATCAGCTGTATTTTCTGAAATAAACTGTAAGACTGTATGTCATGGTACTGTAAACTGTATCTGTATCAACAATATAATCATGGTATTCTGTAATTACTATAAAATATATTCACTGTCTATATAATCTGTAAAATATAGCTTTAAAAAATACTGTAAAGCATGTCTCTGTACTATATCTATATTCTTAAGCCAAACGGTAATTTAAAACATATTATACATAATGGATAAACTGTATAAATTTCTACTGTGAATAACAATCTGGTATAAATATATATCCTATACTGAAAATCATACTAAATTTGTCTAGCATAACATATTTCCCTTACCTGATTTTTGCTAAAATCTCCCTAGTGTAACAGGTCTTACACTTGCAAGGTTCTCCACTCAACACCCTGAAAACAACATTCTCCAGAATATAATATCAATATTTCTTTGCTTACATCATTTCCTACAACTGCCATAAGGCCAAAAATTGACTAAAAGGTCTTACCCTGATTCTAGAAAGAAATTTGACTCGATCCCACTGACAATCCGCCCCAGCAGACTTGAAAAGAACTCCGCCAAAAGCATCGTAGTGGCCTCAGATCGTCAATCCGACAACTGATGGGGCCTAAATAGAAGAGAGATGGAGGTGGAGCCGTAGGAGAGAGAGAGAGAGAGAAGAGGGTTTCAGTGAGATTTCTACGCAATAAAATGAGTTTAGCACTATTTATACTATGGCCTTCATCGACGAGCCACGTCATTTCGTTGACGAGTCTTGTAGAAAGTTCATTGACCAACCTGCACCCTCGTCGACGAATTTCAGACTTCCAAAAATCCTCTCTCGATACTTTCTTGTCAACGAAACTTGCCCTTGTCGACGAGACCCTTTTGTACCCTCGTCGACGAATCCCTGTGTTTGTCGACAAGGCCATGAGAAAATCCCCTGGGTTATTATATTCAAAATGCAATGTCGTTGACTACCTCCTTCTATTTCTGTTTTCATTTCTCTTGCTCTTTATTATTTAAATACCATTATTCTTCGGGTTGTTACAATAAGGATGAAACTTGCATGAATGACTTACTTCAAAACTGTGTGAATTGTGTATGAGCTTGTGTGCAATCTGATGATATTCATGTATGTGAAATGGTATATTCGTGTTGAATGTACATTCATTTAATATTCATTGGAATTGGTGTTTGTGGGTGTCGCCCTGGAAACCCTTACAAGACTACAACTTGTCCTCTAGGATCATCGTAGGGGTTTAAAGCCTTGTTGCATTTAGTAAATGCAATCATGTTTCCTTCGAAAGAGGAGGTAGATAGGATTTGGTAGCTTTTTCAGTTTTTTTTTTTTTTTTGCTAGGGACTAGCAAAACTTTAGTTGGGGGTGTGATTACGCACTTAAATTTTGTAATTAGGTATTTTAATTCATGTATTATGAATTATATTTTTAATTAAATCTCTAATTACTCTCAATATTTTAACATTATGTCTTATTTATAATATTTGGATTTTATTGAGTAATTTATGAATTTTTGGTATTTTTTTTATTGTAGGGCGACTATTGGAAGCTAAAAACCGATGGTACTTCGTAATCTGTGTGTAACTCTCTCATATGACCTTCGATTTAGATGATTAAAAATGCTATAGAAAGATAAGAAACCGCTCTACAATTTTATTGTTTTATATTTTGAGAAAAACTGGCTGCATCAAGGTCTAAATCAGACATGAATTTACCATACGCTGTTTTATGGACTATTTCGACATTACTTCTTAATATGGGCATAACTTTCTAATCCAAGCTCCGATCGAGACAATTCAAAATTCTAGGGAAATCTGAAAAAGAGCTCTACAACTTTTTTGTTTTGAGTTTTGAGAGCTACAAACATTTACTAGGTCAAAACCAACCTTAAAAGTGCAGATCCGATTATGTGTTAACAAAAGGAAGAAAGAAAAAAAAAAAGTGATGTGACCATGTGATGGCCACATGGCCCATGCACTGGTCTTGAGTATTTTAGTGCTGGGGCGAAGTGTAAAAGGGGGGGGGGGGATTTATTTTGACAAGCCAAAGAAGGGAGGTAGGGTTTGAAAAAGCTTCTTTAATTTTTCTTTAGGTGGGCTTGACAGGAGGGGCAGGGGAGGACACACAGGCTGGAACTGCTGCAGCTATATGACTTCTCTCTTCTCTCTCTCTCTCTCTCTCTCTCTCTCTCTCTCTCTCTCTCTCTCTCTCTCTCTCTTTTTGAATTTAATAGTGTAGAATTAATTTTTGTTAAGATTTTAGTTTATTTCAATTCTAAATTGGGATTAAATTTTTGTTTAAGTTAGTTCTTTAATTTAAGAATATTATTATTAGATAAAATTTTGCTCCATCTCTCTTCTTTTCTCTCTCTTTCATTCTCTCTTTTCCTTTAAATAATTTTTTAAGTCCATCTTGCTTATTTAAGTTGTGTTTTAATTTAAGTCTTGGAATTTTTAATTTCTGTTTGGTTATTATTAAAGTTTAGTTTTTAATTTACGTTTTGTTAAGATTTTGATTGTGTTAAAAATTTAATTTTGGTTGCGTTAGTGGTTGATTGAAGATTTTAAGAATGAATGTTTCACTTGCATAATAAAGTTTTCGTTTTTAGACTTTTGTCCGAAATTTCAAACGTAGGTTTTATTCCTTGTTTGAATGGTTAGATGTAGGATTATTTTTTTGCAATTAATTTTATTACCACCTATTTTATTGTGCTTGTTTCTTGTTTCTTGTTGTTAATTTAGTGCGTGTTAGGTTCATAAATTAAATTTCATGTTGTTTTAATTTCGTCACAAAATCTTAAAAATTTTAGGAAACTGAATCTGAACTATATTTAGTAAATTTTTATTTTATTAATTTCTTTTGGAATTACACGAGTTTGGAATTAAAATGCATTCCTTAAGGAGACAATCTGGCCCTTGGGCTAAATATTACACGACATAACTCCTATACTTGGGATAACTTATGAGCTACTCATTTTTCGAGTGAGTCACCCCCCTCTTGGGACTACACCTTAACTTTCAGAAAGTACGTTTTGATTAAACTTTTGCGAAAACCCAAAAGGGAGTACGTTGTTTAATCATTTGCGGAAATCTTAGTTAAGAGAGTGCAAACAAAGTTCATTCTTTACAGGACTTGAAACAATCATATACATAGGGCTACAAACAAAGCTGGAAATTTCCACAGAGCTGTAGATTATATTTTGGTTTGGTAGTTTGTGATTGATTACTTTAAATTGTTGATTGGTTGGACGTTTATTTAAGTTTTGTTTACTTGTGGTGTGTTAAGTATTGGGTTGTGGATTGCTTAAGTAACTAAGTTCTTGCTGTGTATTTGATAAAGTAACAAGTGGTAGGAAAATTCATAAAAAGAATTAAAATTTTTAATAACCCAATTCACCCCCCCTCTTGGGCTAACTCCTTAACTCCAAGTAAGAAGTTGCCTAATCACCATTGAGCTGAAAGAGGACATGGTAAGTTGCAAGACATTATGAGGAAAGCAGTGGAGTGAAAGTTGAGCTCATGGAGAAACTTAGTAAGGTCCAAGCTAAACTCAAGACCTTAAATTTCATTATCATCTCCATCAAAGAGGATCTTGCCCAAGGTAGAAGGAGCACTTAGTGGGGCAAAGTAATAAGCTGCAAAGAATAGAGCCTCTAGCTCTTACCATGGTGTAATAGAGAGGGTTGTCTTAAAGGCCTTATCTTCTAAGGAGCTTACTCTAGAATTTGTGGATTGGATAGATGCTTTATACTGGATGCAAGAGTTGATGTTGTGGAGAGGACCATTGTTACAATAATTGAGATAGATTGAACTTCTTGGTTAAGGGAGACACTCAAAGTGATGAGGCTCTATGGTTCCCTGGATACTAACTCGTAACCACTTTGTTTATAGAGCTTTTCCTCCATTTTCTTTCTTTTATGTTTAATAATTGTAACCCAACTTCTTATACATTAATTAAGGCATATTTCCCTAGTCTCTTTCCTCTTCAAACCATTTTTTCTTTCTTACTTATTAAAACATCATAGATTATCTAAGTACTTCTCTAGAGTTGCAAGCTATGACACCTCTAGGGTTAATATCACCTCCTAAGTAATTTAAGTTCTTCAAGCTTGTGGTTCTTAAGGGATTACTTTGAATCCATTTTTGAGCTCATGGCACTCAAGAATTTAAGTCCCTCTTTGGGTTTACAACCTTAGGGACTACTCCGAGTCCCTCTCCAAGCTCATGATGACCTCTTCAATAAAGTCCCTTTTGGGCTTGTGGCTATTGGGAATTTAACTTATTTCATACACTAACTTCTATAAAAAAAAAAAAAAAATGTGGTACAACTATTTACAGTAATATTCGAACAAATATTTATAATTAACCTTAGGGGGCTCTACTCCAGCATGTTGCTTTACGTCAATTCTCCTACATTAAATAATTTGAAATATCTATAGATTTACTCTTGAGTTCCAAGTCTTGGCTACCATCTTCCCACCTGACATTATCAACTTGTATGTTCCCCAGTGGCAACTTCATAGACCTTATATGGGCCCTCCCCAAGTCTATTTCTTAAAACATACGTTCTCTGATCCTCCTATTCTATAGTATTGGATTGTCCACCATTGATAGGCCGAAATCTTAAGGAAGCTGTTAAAATATGTTGTTCATGTGTGCTTGTCTAAATTACTAATGGTGGGTCAAGTTCAAATTTATTTCATTTTAATTTTTATGATTCCTAAAACAAGATTTGAAATTCTATGTATGATGATTTAATGTCCTATTTATGGTGAGTTTACATGCATGCATTATAATGACATTGTCTTATTATTATTATTATTATTATTTATGTCGCGACGTCCCGGACCCGGCCCATAGAACCAATCTCTGGTTGAAAATGGGTTCGGCTTGCGAACTGGGAAAAGTAAATGTGTATTTTGAAAATGTGAATTTTCATGGAAAATGATGTGTGGTGGAGTCGCCACTAACCTTTTGAAATGTCGTTAGAACACTTGATTGCTACCCCGTTAGGGGTAGAATCGGTCTGCGTCACCAAAGTCGGGCTCGGGAGTATGGAGTACCTTCTTGAGCTCTTACTCGAGGCACTACGGAGTACCTTCTTCCGATGGGGTGACTCGGCACCGGTAGGAAAAGGGATCAATCGATCGCTTGATCTTCTTTCGTTTTCCTCTACTCCGATCTTCTTTTCCTGTTGGTGAGTCTACTAGGGCCGCTCTACAAAGTCTTCCCGAGAGTTGTTCTTGAGCTCTGATTCGAGGCACTACAGGGTGCCTTCTTCAAATGGGGTGACTCAGCACCGATAGGAAACAGGATCAGTCGACCTCTTGTTCTTCACTTAAAAAAAACTAGCTTCACAAACTCATGATAGAAAATTTCAATATTTGAAATCTTCTCCTTACCACCACTAAGAGCACTCCCCCTTTTATTCTTGGAATGAAAGGGCTATTTATAGACTTAGCTTGGGGCAAGCATAGGAAAGAAGACATAAGGGAGTGATGATGGGGGGAACCAAGTATGGGGGGAATAATGATGAAGGGAAATTAGCATGGGAAGAATGGTAAAAGGAGATAACATGACATGTGGTGAGTGATGATGGGGGGAACAAAGTATGAGGTGAAGAATGATGAGGAGAACATAGTATGTGAAGAATGATAAAGGGAGGAAACATGACATGTGGTAAGTGATGATGGGGGGACAAAGTATGGGATGAAGAATGATGAAGGGAATATAGTATAGGAAGAATGATAAAGGGAGGAAACATTACATGTGGTGAGTGATGATGGGGGGACAAAGTATGAGATGAAGAATGATGAAGGGAATATAGTATGAGAAGAATGATAAAAGGAGGAAACATGACATGTGGTGAATGATGATGGGGGGACAAAGTATGGGATGAAGAATGATGAAGGGAATATAGTATGGGAAGAATGATAAAGGGATGAAACATGACATGTGGTGAGTGATGATGGGGGGACAAAGTATGGGATGAAGAATGATGAAAGGAATATAGTATGGGAATAATGATAAAGGGAGGAAACATGACATGTGGTGAGTGATGATGGAGGGACAAAGTATGGGATAAAGAATGATGAAGGGAATATAGTATGGGAAGAATGATAAAGGGAGGAAACATGACATGTGGTGAATGATGATGGGGGGAGAAAGTATGCTTGCATTTGAAAAATTGAAATAAATAATAATAATAATAATAATAATAATAATAATAATAATAATAATAATAATAATAATAATAATAATAATAAGAGGGTCCTAGAAGCTGTGCGGAGCCCATCGGAGATGTGTGGGTCCACAAGCCGTTTGAGGGTTATAGGAACCCGAGCTAGCAAGGCACCAAATATGTGGATCTGAGCTAGTGTACCAAGAGAGGTGGGGCCCACAAAACATGTGGGGCCCAATGAAGATATGTGGGGCCCACAAGCTATGTGAGGTCCACGAGCCATTTGAGGGTTACAGGAACCCGAGCTAGTAAGTGCAAGCATGCTAAAAGAGGTAACGTGCATCAGACGTAGGGATCCGAGCTGGCGTACCAGAGGGGGTAACGTGCATCGGATGTAGGAATTCGAGCTAGCGTACCAGAGGGGGTAACGTGCATCGGATGTAGGAATTCGATCTAGCGTACCAAAGGGGGTAACGCGCATCGGATGTAGGAATTTGAACTAGTGTACCAGAGGGGGTAACGTGCATCGGATGTAGGAATCCGAGCTAGCGTACTAGAGGGGGTAATGTGCAACAGATGTAGGAATTCGAGCTAGCGTACTAGAGGGGGTAACGTGCATCGGATGTAGGAATCCGAGCTAGCGTACCAGAATATGTGGGGCCCACAAGCAATGTGGGGTCCACGAACCATTTAAGGGTTATAGGAACATAAGCCAGCAGGCAGAAGCATGCCAAAGGAGGTAACGTGCATCGGATGTAGGAATCCAAGCTAGCGTACCAAAGGGGGTAACGTGCACCGGATGTATGAATTCGAGCTAGCGTACTAGAGGGGGTAACGTGCATCGGATGTAGGAATCCGAGCTAGCGTACCAGAGGGGGTAACGTGCATTGGATGTAGAAATCCGAGCTAGCGTACTAGAGGGGGTAACGTGCATCAGATGTAGGAATCCGAGCTAGCATACTAGAAGATGTGGGGCCCACAAGCCATGTGGGGTCCACGAACCATTTAAGGGTTAAAGGAACACGAGCCAGCAGGCAAAAGCATGCCAAAGAAAGTAACGTGCATCCGATGTAGGAATCCGAGCTAGCGTACCAAAGGGGGTAACATGCACCGGATGTATAAATCCAAGCTAGCGTACCAGGAGATATGGGGCCCACAAACCATGTAGGGCCCAATGGAGATATGTGGGGTCCACAAGCCATGTGGGACCTACAAAGATGTGTGGGGTCCATAAGCAGTGTGGGACCTATAAGGATGTGTGGGGTCCACAAACAACGTGGGACCTACAAGGATGTGTGGGGTCCACCAACAGCATGGGACCTACAAGAATGTGTAGGAAGATTTTCCATGAGGTCTCCATGGAAAGGCCTGGTTAAAATTGGGGTGTTTACAGCTGCCCTTCTTTATAGGTCTTGTCGCTTTGGGGTAACAGTAGGAACTCTCCTATGTTATTTATAGCAACAGGCCTATAAAGATAAAAGACACCTATTTTAGCCAGGCCATACAACCGACCACGTGTCGTGTTCTGAGTAAATTCATGTGCTGACAAGAAAAGGGAGGATGGAGGGTGACCCAGATCGAAGACGTGGCATGATCTGGTCCATCCTGGGAAAACATAGATCGAATGGTTGAGGAGGGGTGCCACGTGTCAGTGACTTAGTGGCTGGTGTATGCGGGTGTGGATCGATGATATGGCTTAATCCAGGCCATCCTTGGAAAACACAGATCGTGCGGTTGAGGACAAGTACCACGTATCAGTGATTGAGTGGCTGGTGTATGCGGGTGTGGATCTTCCAACACAGATCGTGTGGTTGAGGAGAGGTGCCACATGTCAGTGACTGAATGGCTGGTGTATGCAGGTGTGGATCAATGATGTGGTTCAATCCAAGCCGTCCATGGAAAAACACAAATCGTGCGGTTGAGGAGAGGTGCCACGTGTCAGTGACTGAATGGCTGGTGTATGCTGGTGTGGATCGATGATGTGGTTCAATCCAAGCCGTCCTTGGAAAAACACAGATCGTGCGGTTGAGGAGAGGTGCCACGTGTTAGTGACTGAATGGCTGGTGTATGTGGGTGTGGATTGATGATGTGGCTCAATCCAAGCCGTCCTTGGAAAAACACAGATCATGCGGTGATCAGGGTGGCCACGCAGACTTTTTTGTGTGTGGGGGAAAATGAGCCATGTGTTGGTGACTGATTGGCTGGTCAAATGTGACTTGGATCAAGGCGTGGCATAATCCTGACCGTCCTTGGAAAACACAGATCGTGCGGTGATTAGGGTGGCCACGCAAACTCTTTGATTGAACGGATGACGGGTTGCCACGTGGTTGAATCTCGTGGCTCCGAGGCTTTAGATATTTAAACCTAATTTTTTGTTCTGTTCATTTTCCTGCATTTCATTCTCTCGAACGCCCTCTCTTTCTCTCTTTTCTCTTCTCTCTTCTTTCACCCTCTCTGTTCTTCTCTTTCAATCTCTGTGCTCTGCTTTTATTTGCTGCGAACCTGAAACCCTAGCCCCTCTGTAATTTCTTTTCCACTCTTGCCTACCTCCAAACTCTCTCTCTCTCTCTCTCTCTCTCTCTTTCACTCTATACCGTTCTTCAGAGACCTTAGATCTTGGCAAACTTAAGATCCCAAACATATTTAGAGGTGATCCAGCACCGATCGGCCTCCTATTCTGTCTTCGTAGTCAGATCTAAAGAGATCTGGTGAAGCCTAGACAAATGATGATCACCGGGAGTGCCCCGGTAGGGAAGATCCGCACAGATGCAAGGGGAGTTCTTTCGAACTCCCAAAGGAGATCAGCTCTTTCTTTCTTCTCTTTATATATATATAATGTTGTGTATGCTTGATTACTGGTTGTTATTTATGTGGAAATTTAGGGCTTGAGGCATTTAAGGTTTCTGGTTTGGAAGTTAGGGTTAGGGTTTCGAACGTTAGGGTTTCAGTTGGGGTGGTGAGGTCGAGGATGAGTCAACTCATCTTCGAGTCGAGTGAGTTGAGTGAATTTAGGGGATCACGAGCGAGCCACATGGGCTCTATCACGTGTTCAGGTCACGTGTGGTCTTTGGGATGGGCTTGAGTGAATTGGGCCTGAGTTTGCTTTCGAAAAATGGGTTTTGATTTTTAAAACGGGCTGGCCCAATTCAAAAAGAAACAGGGCCCAAGTCATTTTTAAAAATAGGCCGGCCCACTTTTCCTTTTAAAAAATAAGGCCCATGTCCATTTAAATGGTTGGGCTTGGATGGAGTTTTAAAACGAGCTGGCCCAATTCAGAAAGAAACAGGGCCTAAGTCTTTTTTCTTTTTTTTTTTTAAAAATAGGCCAGCCCACTTTCCCTTTTAAAAAGTAAAGCCCGTGTCTATTTAAATAGTTGGGCTTGGATGGAATTTTAAAACTAGGTCGGCCTAATTCAGGAAAGAAACAGGGCCCAAGTCATTTTTAAAACAGGCCAGCCCACTTTTCCTTTTAAAAAACAATGAAGCCTATGTCTATTTAAATAGTTGGGCTTTGTGCAAAAAAAACTAGCTTCGGGTTCTAAAGAGAAAAACAGGCCTCATGAATAAATGCGCCCCCCCCCCTTTTTCTTTTTCTTTTTCTTTTTCCTCGGGTTTAGATATTATGACTGCTCCACGTTTCCCAAAATCTGTCTGGGGATTTTTTTTCGCCGCCTTGAGAACATAATCCTCCACTGAGGGGACCACAAAACTCCCATAGCTTACCTCGCTCACAAACTTTGGGGGCTTCTCGATGCATGTCACCTCTCTCGTCCTCTTGTCAGACACACACTCAGCATGGCAATCCTTTTTATTCTATTTAAACGGACTTCCTCTCACACTTAAACACCACAGGCCAACTCCACGCGTGACTGTAACCTATCTTTGGCCATCCTCTGTTATGAGAAACCGCACCTTAACTATTTTCAAATCTCTCAACACTCTTAACCATTTCTCATGGCTGGGGCCTTATCTTCTAAGCAGGTTCCTGATTTGAATGTGGCACTCGAGGTGCCATCCTGTTATACTATTCTCAGTTCCTTCCAGCTCTCTCCTCAGTTCCAAAAAGAAATGCTGAGGAATGAGGCAGCACTGGTCACGATGTCCGATGTAGGCATAGTCAATCAGGCACTCTCTCACAGTGCCCAGGCAATGTCTTCGATATCTCACCTTGTCCGTCGCTTGCAGAGACAGAACGAGACCATGACCCTCCTTGGGAATGAAACCTACACCTTACGGACGAAATACCAAAAGGAACAGTGGAAATTGAGAAACTTAAGGCAAGAAAATATGATGTTAAAACGGGAGATCGATGATTTGAGAAAAATGGTGGCAGTTTACTTCGACGACCTTAGGCCTAGAATAGCTGAGTTAGAGAAAAGCCGGGAGGACATCCAGCGGGAGCAAAAAAGGCTCAAAACCATGGTGCATGGAAAAGGTCAAACTTCTCGTTCTTCAGCCTGAAATGAAAATCCGTTTGTACGTGACCTGGAAAAGGTCAAACTTTTTTTTTTTTTTTTGGGTTTTGGGAGAGTTTTGGTTGTAATCTCCCAGGACCGTGACTATAACCACTGTATTCCTCCGCCATAAGTGAGGGCAATTAAAAAAATTTGGGTGTTTTCTCTTTTCCTTTTTTTTTTTTTTGAGGACAATAGTATTGCTAGTACACTGAATCGGGTTATAATATCCTTCGACTGTCTCTTGTTATGGATGTAAAAATTTGGGCCATGGGGGTACAATGACCAAACCCCTACGATGGTTGGCTATGGATGCGACAAGATTAATAAAAAATTTATTCAACCAGGCAAGTACGAATGAATGGTGCTCTACTGCTATATGTATGCATGTTACTAAATTGCGATGCTTGAATGCAGGGGCGTGTTGTTATATATACATGATGCCCGTTACATGATATGTCTTTATGCTGCTACCTATAATGGGAATGCCTTTCACTAAATGCATGAGGATGCATGAAGTGCATGCATGAAATGTAAGAGGATGCATAGCCTTTCTTCTCAATCCCAGATCTTGGCCACACTTTTAAGTTCTAGTCTGGAACGACGGTACCTAACTTCGCCTTAAATGGAACTCAACAACTGCCCCGGTTTCAATTATAGGCTATTAGTCTTTACCACGTTACGGATTCCAAAAGTGTCTCGAAATCTGTCCCAGTGCTTTTCTCGTCACGGCTCTAACTATTTTCAAATTTCTACAGGCACTCAAAATCTGCCCCAGTGTCTGACTATCGGTACTTTCCAGAAGATACTCAACATTTGTTATAGTGTCTGGCTATCAGTACTTTCTTTAAAATTCGAAAGATGCTCAATTTCTGCCCCGGTGTCTGACTGTCGGTACTTTCCATGATCTTCAAAGCTCAGGGATTGTTCAAGATCTGTCTCGGTAGTTGATCACTAACGCTTTCAGTGATTCCCAAAACTTGAAGGAGTACTCCAAATCTGACCCAGAATTCCTTCATTACCGATGTTTGACATGCTTCAGGCTCCCCATTGGTGCTTGATTTTTGACCTCAATAAATGGGAGATTCCTAATAATGAGAATAATCATGCATTTATGTCATTAATGTGCTGAATCAAGATGTCAATCTGTTCAAAATAGTTGTTCTGTTACATTCAAAATTTATTCAGGAAAAAGATAAGTTTTACAACAGCATCCCCTATTCTAAAAGGTATCGACATTAATTTGTGAAAACTAAAACCTCTTGTTTTTGCGACAACTGCCCCAATTTCAACTAGAAGGAGACTGGCCCTTTTGGTACTGTAAGGTTGAATAGTGCCTTTAGGTCCATTGTTTGCTCAAGGCTTATTTTGGTGCTTTGCTTCACATTTCGATCTCTGGATGGTCTTTAAGACTCGGGACGAAACGTAGGCTTAGAGATTTAAGTTTTCAGAAGAATAAGGAAACCAAGGCTCAAAAACCCATCCCATGGCAACAAATCCTGCCCCAGTTTGGGGTAGACATTTTTGCAAGAGTTTGACTGAACTTGTCCTTTTGAACAAGCTGCCTACGTACCTTTTCACGATCAGGTCATTACGTAGTTCAGACTCAATATTGAGTCTGACAAATCATTTGAGGCAACAACATATGCCAATCTGACCAAGTCTTTTCATTCAGGTTGTAATGTAGGTTATGGGTATCGGTTAAAGAAGAAAGGGTGCATGAGGCTCGAACTTATGAATTTTACCAAAGGGTGAATTGGCCAAAGATCACAAACGACATATATCTCCTGCCTTTCCTGTGCTTTGATTTTCCCCTTATTTTTTTTTTTGGGGAATCGCCCCTCTATTTATTTATTTAAGCTTCATTCGAGATCGGTCTTTCCAAAACTGCCCCAGTGTGGGGTGTGATCCTTTGGCAGGTTTAAACGAAAGATTAAATATTTTTATGCAAAATAGGGGGTATCAAGGGGTGTTTTCTTTCTCTAACTTTTGGGTAGCAGAAAAATGGCCTGCCATCATTTTGGCACTGCATTGTTGCCTCACATGATTTTCCTAACCTTTGAAAATCCCAACCCAGTTTAAATTTTGGGAAGACTTTTTTCGAAGAAAATGGTTTCGATTTTAAAGCTCAAAAAGGTTCATCAAGTGATTAAAAACATTGGGTTCTTTAAGGGAACTGGTGGTCCAAAAATGGCCATCCATCATTTAATCGAAACAATTAGAAAAGAGGGGACACATGAAATAACATTGTGATCCTTCCATTAATTTCCTTGGGAGATGTATACAACCATTAGGCATAATATTTCTTTATAGCATCAGAGTTAACAGGGTGCAATAGGTCGGTTTCGTCCATATTCGCTAACAGTAGGGCGCCTCCTGAGAATGCCTTCTTTACCACGTAAGGCCCTTCATAGTTTGGTGTCCATTTGCCACGAGGGTCCGTATGAATCGGTAAAATCGTTTTCAGTACTAGGTCCCCCTCCTGAAACTGTCGGGGCGGCACTTTTCGGTTAAACACTCTTATCATCCTTCTTTGGTACAATTGTCCATGGGCCATGGCGGCCATCCTTTTCTCCTCAATCAAGTTTAACTGGTTCTTTTCTTCTCCTTTTAGTAGTGCCCCGATTTTCATCTGCTTGGGTTCTTCCTCGGTTCCAAGATTAATCACGACGGTGGATCGCTACTGGTCAAGGTTGGTTTTTCATCGAACTTTAACATTCTTTCCATTTCAGGGGACAATTTTATTTCTTGATCTTCAACTTCGGTTTCATGGATTAGATTTTCAAAGTTAATGTCAATTACTTGGTGAGGGATTCTGGTGTTGTTATTTTCTTTATTCCTGCATGAAATTAACAAACAAATTTTGACAGTTGATTTCCAAAATGCACATAAATGACAAGGAATGCATGATTCATTTTCATTAAGGAGCTTCCCTGATTTTTCAGTGGCCGAGGGAATACAAAAGAAAAACATAACTAAACAAATCCTGAAAAAAGATCATTACATGATGATATCTGGTAAATCAAAAGAACTTCAATTCTGAAGCTGTACTCCTAGTTGGAGATGATGGATCCACTCTGTAGAAGTGTTCGAGGGGATTTCAGCATCCAAAGCCAAACGATCTAGGTTGGCTTCTTTGCCTTTCTGAGTTCTACCCCGACCATACCAATCTGGTCTCCCTCATAATTGGGTAAAGGGTTTCCCTGAATGCCCGTTGTCTTGTCATCAAAGGCCAGCCACCCTGCATCCTTCAATGATTGAACTTTATATTTGAAAGCCCATCATGGTCAATGGAGTGGCCCGATTGAACTTTATATTTAAAAGCCCAGCATGGTCAATGGAGTGGCCCGGAGAGTTTGCGTGGTATACACAGCGGGCATTGGGATCAAACCATCATAGTGGGAGATTGGTGACGGGAATGGCTGGTATGGTCGTCACCATTCCTCTCTCACACAGTTGAGGAAACAAGTCGGCATAGGACATTGGGATTGGGTCAATCCTTCTAGCATTCCTCAGTACATCCCTTTCTTGAACTTGATTGTTTGTTGGTACTGGTCTTAGTCGGGGGGTTGCAAATTGGGGCCTCGGGCCCATATGTAGTGTTTGGTTTACTACTGGTTCCATGTAGAAATTTCCCCTAGGTTGTTGACTTCGGCTTCTCTGCCTTAGGCTCTTGATAGACCCCTATATCATTTGGGTGTCTTCTTCCTTTTTACCTTTGACCCACTTCTTACTTAGGCCGTTATCGGTAGTGCCAGTCTTTATCCGTCCAGTTTTGACGTCGACTTCCACTCTAGCCCCTGCCGCCACAATGTCCATGAAGTTATGAGGGGTGGACCCTACCAGATGTGAACGGTAGGGATCTTTTAACGTCCCTGCGAACATCTATATTGCCTCACGGTCGCTGATCAGAGGGTCCACTTGAGTGGCCACGTCTCTCCAACGGTGTGCATACTCCCTGAAAGTTTCTGTTGGCTTTTTCTCCATTTTAGAAAGAGACATCCTGTCCGGAGCCATTTCCAAGATATGATGATATTGCACTTCGAAGGCATCAACCAAGTCACCCCACGTACGGATCTGGGCCTTATTCTGCTGGACATACCATCTAGCCGCTGTCCCAGTAAGACTGCTTCAGAAGCAATGCATCATCAACTACTCATTATCGGTATAAGCGGCCATCGATTGACAATACATCCGGAGGTGGGTCTGAGGGCATGTGGTCCCGTCAAACTTCTCAAAGTTTGGCATCTTAAACTTTGGAGGAAGGACTACATTAGGCACTAGGCAGTAATCTGAGGGTCTGGCGGTACTGGCGGTCCGAGTCCCCTCTATCGCCCTTAGCTGCTCTTCCAACTCATCACAACGGTATTCCGTCGCAGTCTTGCTTGTCCTTACACCGGCAATTGCTGATAAGGGCATCCCCATTCCTGTCACTGCCGGGATAAAAGGTGGCATGCCATGCAGCGGTTTCTCCGAGGTGAATGGGGGCGGACCAGAAGATTGCCCATGAATTGGCGTAAAATTGGGTGGGTGGATAGGGTCATTTTCTTCTTCATGATCCTGATCTTGGACTGTCTTCCCTTTGTTCAGCAGTAGGTCCAATATCTTCTTCAGTTGATTGCTCAGCTCTTCCTGCCCCTGCTCGATCCCCAGAACACGGCTTTCCAACTGTTCTGCCATAGCTTTTGCTTTTCTGCGAGTGTTGTAAGGGTGTGTAGTAGTGGGCTCAATGTTGGGATTCTGGATTTAACTTGGCCTGACAGGAAGTCAGAGAGTGATTACCGGCCCCTTGGAGAAGAACATGTATGCATGGAATGCAACCTAATTAATCATTTGGCCAAGGTTCCGGGAAAAACCTCAATGATCTCAAGGATGATCCATTTTCCCCTAGGTAGGGTACTTTAAGAGATAAAGTTTGATTTTTAAGTGAATCAAGCTTTTTTCGAAACATTGGCCAAGTGATATGGATGTCTGACATGGAGGCAGGATGTACAAAACACAAGGCATTTCATATATACAACGGACATGGATTACAACATATGAAGAAGGATGTGGCTTCTGTCCCGACCCTGAGGAAGGTATGTACATAGGGTCCTCTGAGGCTCTACCCTAGGCTAGGGATTATGGATGACCACATGTGGTTAAGCTCTATCCTTATAGACAAAAGGTTCCCAGATTGAAATTCTATCCTCCCTCACAGAGGTCCGGATAGAGCTTGCACTGAGCGGAGTGGTTCGTGGGTCCCCATAGGCCATGCCACATCAAAACTGGCACTATTACACTCCTTTCTAATCCTAGCTGGGAAAGCCCAGGTGTAGAGTTGTGAAAGTGTGTGAGTTTAACCATTTCAACCTACACCCCCTACCCCACATCCATCCATTATTCAGAACACATGCTAAATAAAATAGCAAGGGAAACAAAACATCATGCTTATCCAAGGTACTACTAATCACATGCTTAGCAAAAACAAACAGAACCAAACACATGCTTATTCACGTATCAAAGCAAGCAAGGCATTCACAATTATTCATGTATAAGCAACCAAATTTGTACAAAAATGAAAGGGAGTAATCAAAAAGGCATATTTACATTTGAGATCGGGATAATTCTCAATTAATCGCTGGCTCAACTCTCAATGGTCCCCAGCAGAGTCTCCAAGCTATCGCGACGTCCTGGACCCGACCCAGAGAACCAATCTCTGGTTGAAAATGGGTTCGGCTTGCGAATTGGGAAAAATGAATGTGTATTTTGAAAATGTGAATTTTCGTGGAAAATGATGTGTGGTGGAGTCACCACTAACCTTTTAAAGTGTGGTTAGAACACTTGATTGCTACCCCATTAGGGGTAGAATCGGTTTGCGTCACCAAAGTCGGGCTCGGGAGTATGGTTACGCAAGGGGAAGGTATTAGCACCCCCTACACGCTCGTTCTTACGAATGGTACGATATTAATAAAGAGTTATTCTGAAATAAATGAAATAAGTCTTTAAAGATTACTCCCTTTCAAAAATCAAAAGAATGAAAATACTATATAGGTATTCCCTCGTAGCTGGGGCAATCTAGTACTCTGAAGAGTCAATGTTCTTGTTTGCGATCATTGGGAAGGAAAATCGAAGATAGGATACAAAATATGCTCCCGGGGTTTTTGAAATCTATAGGTTTTCTTTTTAGTATCAAAAATAATATTCCGGGAGGTTTTTGAAATTTGTTCGAGATTGGAATAATTTTTTTGTGCCTAAAAAGATATTTTTGTGATTTTTCCTAAGTGTGAAAATGATTTTTTTGATTTTTTTGATTTTTCCCGAACTTTCAAAATAACACAAATAAAATCAATTGAAATCAAAATGTGAAAATTTTTTTGGAATTTCTGAAAATTTTACGATTTTTGTGAATTTTCTGGATATAATAATAGTATACAAGCGAAATGGAGAAAACCGAAGTGAACCGGTCCTGGAATGGTGAACCGGTCAAATGTTGACCAGTTTGGGGGAAAAACCAGTTTAAGGTCTTGGTCAAGACCATTGATTTTTCGAGGTTTTCCAATATTCTTCCGAATACAACAGAATTTTAGACAACAATCATGAAAGTCATAGTTTTAAAGGTATGACTTTAGAATGTATGTTTGAAAATTTTGAATGTAAGGAAATAGATCTAACCTTTGCCAAACATGTTGGAAACTTTCTTGGATTTTCTTCAAAAATTTTCAAATGTAAATTAGTTTCAAAGCCTTAAAAATTTTTGAATTTTCTTTGACAATTTTTATGAATTTTTGTGTCTTTTATGAAATTTCTTTTTTTATTTTTTATGGGTAAAAAAGAAGCTATTTAAAATAAAATAAGAAATGAAATAGAATCAAATAAACCAGCAGAGGCCGGTTCGGGAAAGGGAGGCGGAGATGTGACATAGGAAGAGAAAGATCATTGGTCTTACCTATCGTCTTTTTCTCCTCCGGTCTTCCTTCCCTGTCTGTGAATCTGCAGGGGTTGGTCTACAGTGTCTTCCCGAGGTTGTTCTTGAACTCTTACTCGAGGCACTACGGAGTACCTTCTTCCGATGGGGTGACTCGGCAAAGGTAGGAAAAGGGATCAATCGATCGCTTGATCTTCTTTCATTTTCCTCTGCTCCGGTCTTCTTTTCCTATTGGTGAGTCTACTAGGGCCGCTCTACAACGTCTTCCCGAGAGTTATTCTTGAGCTCTGATTCGAGGCACTACAGGGTGCCTTCTTCAAATGGGGTGGCTCGACACCGATAGGAAACGGGATCAGTCGACCTCTTGATCTTCACTAAAAAAAAAACTAGCTTCACAAACTCATGATAGAAAATTTCAATATTTGAAATCTTCTCCTTACCACCACTAAGAGCTCTCCCCCTTTTGTGCTTGGAATGAAAGGACTATTTATAGACTTAGCTTGGGGCAAGCATAGGAAAGAAGACATAAGGGAGTGATGATGGGGGGAACCAAGTATGGGGCGAATAATGATGAAGGGAAATTAGCATGGGAAGAATGGTAAAAAGAGATAACATGACATGTGGTGAGTGATAATGGGGGGAACAAAGTATGGGATGAAGAATGATGAGGAGAATATAGTATTGGAAGAATGATAAAGGGAAGAAACATGACATGTGGTGAGTGATGATGGGGGGACAAAGTATGAGATGAAGGATGATGAAGGGAATATAGTATGGGAAGAATGATAAAGGGAGGAAACATGACATGTGGTGAATGATGATGGGGGGACAAAGTGTGGGATGAAGAATGAAGGGAATATAGTATTGGAAGAATGATAAAGGGAGGAAACATGACATTTGGTGAGTGATGATGGGAGGACAAAGTATGGGATGAAGAATGATGAAGGGAATATAGTATAGGAAGAATAATAAAGGGAGGAAACATGACATGTGGTGAATGATGATGGGGGGACAAAGTATGGGATGAAGAATGATGAAGGGAATATAGTATGGGAAGAATGATAAAGGGAGGAAACATGAAATGTGGTGAATGATGATGGGGGGACAAAGTATGCTTGCATTTGACAAATTGAAATAAATAATAATAATAATAATAATAATAATAATAATAATAATAATAATAATAATAAGAGAGTCCTAGAAGCTGTGCGGAGCCCATCGGAGATGTGTGGGGCCCACGCGCCATGTGGGGTCCATGAGCCATTTGAGGGTTATAGAAACCCGAGCTAGCAAGGCGCCGGATATGTGGATCCGAGCTAGCGTACCAAGAGAGGTGGAGCTCACAAAACATGTGGGGCCCAATGAAGATATGTGGGGCCCACAAGCTATGTGAGGTCCACGAGCTATTTGAGGGTTACAGGAACCCGAGCTAGCAGGTGCAAGCATGCCAAAAGAGGTAATGTGCATCAGACGTAGGGATCTGAGCTAGCGTACCAGAGGGGGTAATGTGTATCGGATGTAGGAATCCGAACTAGCGTACCAGAGGGGGTAACGCGCATCGGATGTAGGAATTCGAACTAGCGTACCAAAGGGGGTAACATGCATCAGATGTAGGAATCCAAACTAGTGTACTAGAGGGGGTAACGTGCATCAGATGTAGGAATCCGAGTTAGCGCACCAGAGGGGGTAACGTGCATCAGATGTAGGAATCCGAGCTAGCGTGCCAGAAGATGTGGGGCCCACAAGCCATGTGGGGCCCACAAGTAATGTGGGGTCCACAAACCATTTAAGGGTTATAGGAACACGAGCCAGCAGGCAGAAGCATACCAAAGGAGGTAACGTGCATCGGATGTAGGAATTCGGACTAGCGTACCAAAGGGGGTAACGTGCACCGGATGTATGAATCCGAGCTAGCGTACCAAAGGGGGTAACGTGCATTGGATGTAGGAATCCGAGCTAGCGTACCAGAGGAGGTAAAGTGCATCGGATGTAGGAATCCGAGCTAGCGTACCAGAAGATGTGGGGCCCACAAGCCATGTGGGGTCCATGAACCATTTAACGGTTACAGGAACACGAGCCAGCAGGCAGAAGCATGCTAAAGGAAGTAACGTGCATCGGATGTAGGAATCCGAGCTAGCGTACTAAAGGGGGTAACGTGCACCGGATGTATGAATCCGAACTAGCGTACCAGGAGATATGGGGCCCATAAACCATGTAGGGCCCAATGGAGATATGTGGGGTCCACAAGCCATGTGGGACCTACAAAGATGTGTGGGGTCCACAAGCAGTGTGGGACCTACAAGGATGTGTGGGGTCCACAAACAACGTGGGACCTACAAGGATGTGAGGGGTCCACCAACAGCGTGGGACCTATAAGAATGTGTGGGGTCTACCAACAACGGGGGACCTACAAGGATGTGTGAGGTCCACCAACAGCGTGGGACCTACAAGAATGTGTGGGAAAGTTTGTCATGAGGTCTCCTTGGAAAGGCTTGGTTAAAATTGGGGTGTCTACAATTTATTTTTATTTTTTAAAAGCATTATGTTGAAGAGAAGTAGGAATAATCATCATAAGGTAATGGCATTACTCCTGAAAAGTCTTATGTATGGAAAAATGCATGCAATGCACTATATGTCTACTCCTTATCCATTAAAAAATCATATTCACTTTCTCACTCTCTCTTTATATTTTGGTACATGTCCGCGTTGACTTCTTGATTATAGATAAGTCTTAGAGATGTAGAAGAAAACTCTATATTCTCATTATTATAGAGGCAACATATGCAATAACAAAAAGGAAAATAGTGTGAAGTTAAGAATCTTTTCTGCTCATCCATTCAATAGTGCTAAAATAAAGCGGTTATCTTAGAGCTTGCATGTACTACCATAGAAGAACAAAATCGTGCTTGAGAGAAGAGAATTTGATTTTTCTCTCCTTCCTTTTTTATTTTCAACAAGCTTGAAAGATTTGATCTTCCATTAGATAATTGAATTGAAATAAAATATAATTCTTTAGTTGACTGTGTAAACAAGCTTGAGATAAATTTTTATAATTAATATTTTTATACTATTGTCGGTAATGGTTGTTGGATTGTTGAACCCATGGACGATTGTCTGAGGCTTTGATAGCCACTTTGTGGCTTGTCGGATCCACTGTCCATATGCTGAGTGCACATCTTCAAATTCATTTGATTCAATGAAATATCCGAGCAGTTGCTTGGCGAGTGCACATAGGTCAAGAGGATGTCTAAACCACTATAAAATTTTTGGGCTGGTGTGATTTAGTTAATTGTTATGCTTCCACATATTACTTCTTGATTGAATTTGTAAAGATCATTTTTTAAAACACCCAATTCATTCCACTCTTAGGTTCCTAGCTAGGCCAACAAAATTCATTTTTTTTCTTGTGGAGGTGTTCGTTCAAAGGAAAATCTTCATTATTGGTCTTCAGGTTGTATGCTTGAACTCGTTGAGATGCTATCCCGATTTCCACTGGCACTACTACTTTAATCTCAAAGGCAAGGATGAAAGGTGGATCCTTAGTTGCAATTCATCTGGTTGTCCAATAGGACCATAATATTAATGGAACCTCATCTACCCATTTCCAATGATCCTTTAGTTATAGTCGTTAGTGCATAGAAAATTTTATAGTTGGCTACTTTTGCCTACTTTATAGATTAAAGGTAGCTCATGAAGGTGTACCGGGTGCATATGCTTAGCTTGGAGCAGACCTATTGTAATTTGATTTCTTCCAATTGTCTATCACGATTGCATGCAAGATTTCCATTATGCCTAGGGCCACAAACTTAGGATAGGTGTTAGATGGGTTGTAGGGACTTTTGGCATCCAAGCATGGCATTAACATGGATCACACTTCTGCAATGTTCCCAATAATACCCTTGAAAAAAGACTTTATAAACCAAAGGCCTTCCCTTGGGTGATTACCGCATATCAACTTACAAACTTTCCATCAAACATACCATCAAACATAATTAGCTTCCTCAGGAGATAATTTTCCCCTATAATTTGCACTAACATGCCCTACACACTATTTTTTGGACTTCCTATTTATCGACCAAGAGTATCCCATCCTTAAAGTTGACCCTATAGGTCATATTCCGGTTTTGATAATGATAAATACTCTTTATATTTGATGGTTATCTAGTTTATGTGCAGGTTTATATTAGCAGATACACTGATGACACATGAAGTAAGACATGAAAACCATGAAGATCATTTTTATTGTATTTCATTATTATTCAATTCGGGTCTGTAATAGTAATTAGGAGAAAAATATCTGTAATATTTAATGCATATCATGCATGTAGGAACTACAAGCTCAAAGGCCTTAGAACGACTCTAAGTCCCTACACATCAATTGAAAATCAAATGACCGGTCGACTGACGCCGGATTTTTTCGGTGTCCTCAAAAGATCTAGACTAACCTTAGGACTCTTTATACTTCATAAAAATATGCCCTATCTTATTAAAAATAATCATTATATGAATAAGGTTAATGTATAAGGGGATTAGAACCGAAATGCATTAAAAATGCATGTTCGGTCGACCGAATTGGAATAAATAAAAGCATTCGGTCGACCGAACCGGTTAAAGGTCAACAGTTTGACCATAGCTCAATCGACCGTACCTTACCAAGTTCACAAAACTTGGTCGACCAAACTCCCACATGGGTCAACGTTTGAATCCTCGGTCGATTAACTAGATTTATACAGGCAACACCCTAATCGACCGAACCCCCACGTAGGAGAATCCAATTGCCCGGTCGACTGAACTACTTAGTTCAAAATCACCTGGTCGACCGAACCGTGTGGAATTGGAAAAATCGCCCTTGAGACCCTTAGCCCGGTCGACTGAACTATCAGTTCATTTTTTGCATGGTCGACCGAACTTTGTTACTTGGTCAACCGAACCTCAAGTCCGATCGACCAGTGCTCTTGGGTTGGATAATTATTTTTATTACAGTTAAATTTTTTAAACAGGGTTAATTGTGCTAAAACATTTTAAAACAATCCTAATAATACCCTACATGTCCTAAACAGTTATAATTTTGGGGTACTCTATATATACCCCCTCATTTGTAAAGATTAGATGAGATTGGCAAAAGTGATTAGGAAATTTTCTCAAATATTTTATTCCCCTTTGGCTATATACTCAACATTCCAAATAAATTTTTCACACTCTCTTTGATTCTTTTTTGCAAAACCTTCTTTGATAAAGAGAGCGTTTATTTTATTCTCTTCATTTTCATTATTGTTGCAACTTGAAGAGTGAATATATTTGTGTATTTTCGTATATTACTTTAAAGCTAGTATACTCTCTCATTTATTATTGTTGAAATCATTTTTAGAGAGTTAGCTTGTGTTGATCCCAAATTATTTCATTGATAAATATTATCTTGGGATAACTCATTTGAACTTGTGAATTTTGTATTGTTGTTGCAAGTATTCAAAGGCTTGTTCTCGTACTTTGTGAAATATTTTCTTAACAAGTTTGATTTCAAATATCTCTAGTGTTAGAATCTTGAGAAAATCATCTTAGAGATATTGTGATTACATTCTCTGAAAATCTTTGAAACCCTATTTGTGGTTGATATATATTTAAAATTTTTCAAAGATAGATTGCAAACACACTATCACACTTGAATTGCCTAGTGACATTATCTTGAGAGTTGTAGTATTATATGCATTGAGCTTATAGTTCCTATATTATTGATATGCATTGGTTAATTGATTATACGTGTACCTAAATTTTTATACAGTTATTGTATTCCAAGCACGGGCCTGAAGAGGGAGACTAGCCTTGTTGAATAGTCCCGGATTGGCTTAGACCCGGTTAGGAAAGTTAGGTGCACCATCCTAGTAAGGTGTAGGTTGAGGTCAGCCCCGCTAATTGACCTAATTGTAACCGGTACCGCTCCACCCATTAAGTGAGTATTAGTGGAATCCTTAGGCTTGTGAGTTAGAGGCGGGGACATAGGCAGTATTGGCCGAACCTCGATAACATATCGTGTGTCTATTTATATTTTCGCACTTTATATTTACTGCACGTGTATGTTATATTATGAATGCTGCACATGATTTAATTTCTACATATCATTATCTACGCAATTGGTGTATGATTAGAAAGACCCTAGGTTGTGTTATACAGCTATCTCGTTTAACCTAGGAGATAAATTTTAAAATTCCAATTCACCCCCCTCTTGGAAATACACCAAAGCTAACACTTAAGGTAAAGGACTATAAGGTTTTTTGTTTTTTTTTTTGGTCATGGTGTTTGTTCCATATATGCTATCTCATGGCCTTCATCTCTACACACTTGATTGTCAATTTAAATGACCTTTTGATTCTGGATGTGGATATTGTTGCTAGTTTTGAGAGGGAAAAATCCACTTTGACATCTTGTGGCCTAATTATTGAATACACCTTGAAAAACCTAAATTAAGCACCTCTTTAAGGGTAGTGGTTAGGTACTGCTTCATTACGATTTCTTTCACTTCAAAGTTTTCCAAGAGTTGGCATTACTAGCTAAATCATTATAAGCCTCCAAACAAATTTGCCCTAACATACAAGCTTAGCACAAACTGGAAATAAGTACTTCATACTCGATTTCATTGTCATTGACCTTAAAGTTGAATTAAAAGGCAAGTAGTGGTATTATAGTGTGAGATGGTAAATCCCCCCCCCCCCTCCTGTCACTTGCTAACTCCGTCTATATACAACTTCCAAACTTGGGGCCCTAACATACAAGCTTAGCACAAACTAGAAATAAGTACCTCATACTCGATTTCATTGTCATTGACCTTAAAGTTGAATCAAAGAGCAAGTAGTGGTATTATAGTGTGAGATGGTAAATCCCCCTCCCCCTCTGTCACATGCTAACTCCGTCTATATACAATTTCCAAACCTCGTGGTCTACACTTTCTTCAACCTCCGGGATTGTAGACTTGGGCATCAAGTCAACAAGAATTAATGCTTTAATTTCAAGGTGAGGCTAATATTAGATATAAAATTTATTTAGTTCCAAGGTCAAATCCATTAGTCTTCCCAAAGTTTCAAGTTTCTAGAGCACCTTCTTGATTGGTTAATCTATTAGAATTGTCAACAGATAAGGTTAGAAGTACAAAATGAAGCTTCTTGGCTATAATGATCAATGTTATGCCACAGTCTCCATCCTTGGATAATTAAGTTCTATAACCTTCAAAAGATGACTAATGTAGTAAACAAGGCACTAACTTTATGCCTCCTTTTTTTCTTTTTCTTTTTTTTCTTTTTTTTTTTTTATCAAAGAGTACATTGATATCTTGAAAACATGCAAACAAGTAGAGAAACCAGGTATCCCTAACCTCAGGTCTTGAGATATTAGGGATGTCCTAAGAAACCTTTTTAAATCGCTAAAGGCTTCTTGGCATTGTTTAATTAACCAAAAATCTACTACATTCTTGATTATAAAGAAAAAGTGAGGACTTGTCTACAATCTAGAAGATAACCTCCCCAAAGTAGTTGATTAGGTGGTTGAATGCAATTCTTTATCCAAAGAAACATTTCCCAGAATAGTATGTTAGTTGAGTTACATTATCTATTATAACCTTCTTCTTGTATTGGCTATTGTTAGAGTGATGACAAGGGGGTCATTATGCAACTATTGTATCCCTTCTAGATCCTTGCGTAAAAATGATATCATTGGTCTAATATGGTTATTACACACCTTTAATTTTTTTTTTCCCCTGCCCATGGTTTAGTGGCTCCTAAGTTAAAGCCTTCAAGGTTGATGCCAAATCTCCCTCAAATCGGACCTCTTAAGTCTCATGGATAATCTCTACCATAATATCACCTTCTCCTACTTTATCCTAGACAAGATCTTAGAGCTTGTATAAAGCATTTTCTTGGACAAAAGTTTTGATTGCATTTTTTTAAATGCATATAATCCTTGGTATTATGATCATGGACTCGTGGGAAGTGGAAATATCTTTCAAAGCACCACCTTTGTCCACCCAACTTCAAAAGGATTGGCCAATGTAGCTTCAAGTCTTCCTAGATATGCATGAAGATTTGTCCTTGAGGCATATTCAATAAGGCAAAATGCTCAAAGTTCCTCTTTAGAGATCAGAAATTCTTAAGAGATTGCTTGTCATCTCTTTGCTTCTCCTTCTATGTTGGCTTCTTTCCTCTTCTTCTCTCCTCCTTACTCAATCTCCTGAGAAGCTACTTGACTTCCTCTATGTTGCACTATCCCTTTGCCTTCTTTAGTAACCCTAGTAAAGTGTCTACATTTTGTTTAAGAGCATAAAGCTAAAGCTAGATTGAGTCAAGCTATATATAAAAGAAACTATAGCCACCCTTTGTTCCAAGTTGGCAACCTTTAGCGCTTTAAAGTTAATGCGTGAGGCTACCCCTTAGAGACTCTACAAGATTTTGGTATATCTTGATAAGGCTTAGGAATGTCTTTTTAACTCGTTGACTACTCATGAAATGTCTTATAAACCTAATTGCTAAACTACTTGAAGGTTGAGATTAACCCTAATTTTTAAGTTTGAGTATAAAGCTTGAATAGATTTATTGAGGGTGGCTTCAAAATCTCAAAGCATAATGACATTTGATGCTTTGCGCAACTCCATCAAAGCTTGTAATGTCTCCATAGAGCCTATGATGACATCAAATGATTCTATAATTGGCATTTGAAATCTCATGGGGAAATGTGGCCAATACTTCTGGTCCTCTCCCCTATTATTTTGACTAAATTCTTTGGCCCTCTATCTTCTTGGTTCACATAGAGGTTTCTTATTTAATTTCTAACCTTCCCTCTCCATTAAATGGGTTGAGCTCCCCTTTGTCTTCACAACCATCTCCTTATCTCCTTATAGTCAGCCTACAAACCCCAATCCACATTTTCCCCCAATTTGGGGCATTTCTTGTTAATAGTACTTACATGTTCTTCAATAGAAATCTTTATTTTTCTTGGGTACTAGGACTTTTAATTGTAATAAACACATGTCCTAGAGGTATTTCAAACTTATGTTATTTTGCTTGGAAGGATTTCCAAGATAAGAGAACATTGAGACGTGTTTTCTATGCATTTCTCTAAGCATCTTCCCTTCATTAGTTTGGTGAGATCTCAAGCAACCGGTGGTACCTACTTTGCTATGGACAATTCCAAACCATTAAAGAAACTTTTCATAGGGGTACTCTTCTTAGCGAAGCACAAATAAGAACTCCTGAAGAAGCTTCCTAGAAGAAAAAAAAAAAAAGAAGGGTAATTAAGGTCATGGTCCAAATAAAAAAAAATCCTTTGATGTTTAGTCTGGTGAAAGTTGTAGAAGTGAAACTATAGAAGTTCAATAAGATAGATTTTGCATGATTACCTTTTGTCCCCTCATTTTTGAGTTCTTATTCCACCTTTATTTGGCCTTCCTACATTAACCTAAAAAATAATTTTAATCATCTCCCTAAATTTGGAAGTAGGGCTAAGTGGGGCAACTTATTGAAATATGGGACAACTTCCCTCATGATGTTAGTGGCTATATTAGGAACTTCTTATTTCAATATAGGACAGTTTCCCTAATGTTGGTGTTGCTAGCTATATCAGTAGCTTCTAAAGTGTTTATGATTAGTTATGTTTACTGCCAAGTATCTCATATTATCATAAAACAACAATTTTTTAGCCTTTTTTAATGCAAATTAACATGCACACAAATTTTTCTTTAAAATTATTTTTAAAAATAAAAACTAGATGCATCAATACACTAAACCAAAAGAATGAAAAGATTCTTAGAAGGCCCAACGCTTAGAGTAGGACAAATACATAACAAGGTGCCATGGTCAAACATAAAAGGATTAATCATGTGCAACAAAAATGAACTATTGCAAGGATTGGGAGCAAGTCATAGTTGTTAAAGTTGATTTGCCAAATGTGCCAAAAAAAAGAAGAAGAGAACAATTGAAGTTGAGAGGTGCCTTTGAAGGAAATTTTTTTCTACACTTGCTTAGATTTAATGAATTGTACACTTAGATTTAATGGACTATACCTTGTGGATATATAAATAAATATATAGCCTTAATTTTTCTTTTTAAAAAAATTGTGTAATGCCTGATGGACTTTTTTTTTTTTTTTTTTTGTATTTAGGCTACACCTCTTTGTGTCCCTCTTTGAGTTCACTATTTTGTTGATATAATTAAAAAAAAAAAAAACTTAAAAGCTAATCAAAAAGGAAAGTCTGGGAGTAACCCATTTATAATTGTTGTCAATTGTGGTTTACCCAAAAATAACCCTCTAGCAATGCCTAGTTATGTTATCTTTACTCAATTACCAAGGTGTCACAGTCCAACATTAGATGCGTATTAGGGAGATCTTGGGCTTAGAATGAGGGATTGGGTTCCAACTATGTGAGGCACTTTTTATAGGACAACCCCATGAGGCCAATGGGCCAAAGCAGATAATAACTCCTCGTAGTTGGGCTCAAGACTGTTACATTTGGTATCGAACCCACCCTGGGAGTACTATCATGTTGGTGGATCTTACAAAGATGTATAAGCCACTTTGATGAGGGCATTAAAGATCAAACAGGAGGGCATGTTATGGTCCCACATCAAATGTGTACTAAGAAGATGTTGGGCTTATAAGGATTGCCTGGGTTCCAACTATGCGAAGCGCCTTTTACACGACAAACCTATGAGACTAGTGGGCCAAAGCAGATAATATCTCATCGGGGTTGAGCCCAAGATCATTACACAAGGGTTGCTTTTCTTGCCATATTCCTTCCCACATTAGCTACTTTTGTTTCCCAAATTCCTTCCTTGGAGACCTATAAATATAGCTAATTATCACCCTTAAAGTACAGCCTAGAAGTAAGAGGAGAGGAGAAAAAGTTCACATAATGATTGAGAGATAAGTTTTGTAAGAAAAAAGTTTATATTGAATAATGAATTTCGAAATGGAGATCCCTTAGAAGACCAAAAAGAGGTTGCTCCAACATAGATATTCCATATACAAAATGTAAATGAAAGATCATTAAACATTCAAAATCTTTTTCTCTCCTTTAAGAGTAATTAGGTAAAGTTTTTTGCCTATTTTGTTGTGCCTTATCTACCCTAGCCACCAAATTAGCCAAAGCCTCTCGCTGATTACTCATCTTAACCCATAATTAAATCCAATTACAATAAACTTCACAAATGAACAACAATAAAGAAGAAACTGACTCAAAGAATGCCAAAACAAAATAAGAATTGTATGTTTTGTCTAAATCATAAATCGTAGCTCTAATACTATTTCATGTCACACCCTCAAATTCAAAACATAAGCAATTGCATCATTTAGAAAACATCCTCTAAATAATACGAAGCCGTCATCGCTTCACGGTAACAATTCACCACATCATCATGAATAAAAATCTCAAATTATATTTATATAAACAAAAATATTTGTATCAATCAATCCTTAAAGAAAACCCAATAAGAAACTAAACGTTAAAGACTCCAATTATAAATCCTAAAAATCAAAAGTAAACTTGTGTCATCTCAAATCAATCTAACGAGAATCCCAAGATAACTAAAATTAAACAAGAACTTACAACCTAATTGTAGGTATCTCCATCTTGAGATATATCTCTACAAACTTGCTAGTGCATGCACTACTTATATACCTTGAACATTTGTGGGGAGGAGAAAGATGTAAGCTAACAATAGCTTAGCAAGTATAACAACTAGATCAAGAACAATTTCATAGGTCATTTATCGTGATCATATCCATAAACATGGATTCTAAAGTGCATACGTAAATATCATAAATCGTACTATTAAACGTTCCTCCTTTTTCTTTTGCAATCATTCTCAATTATTTCTCACAGATAAAAACAATGTGGTGCTGGGGCAGCATCAAAGTTCTGCCATAAGAGAGAATAAAAATAGAAGAGGGTAAGGAGGGAGGGAGGAGATACCAAGGGGGAACTCATGTTCACTTAAATTCAAATTCATCAACAACTAACGTACAACATGGCTTTCACACACTATTTATAAGAAAGCCTAAACACATAAAATTACTCACACACGCCTAAAACTACATGACTTACAAAAAAACTCATACTTTACATAAATATTACAAACAACCCCAACTACACATAATCCTAGACTAAATAATGGTATCCATGGTTTTCAATACCAGACTGTGGTACCTGCCTTGAGATTAAGAAAGTTATTCTAGAAGAAGCGCAATGATCCTTGTATACTTTACGCCTTGGTACAGTATAGATATTTCATGGTCTTAATTGATGCATCTACTAGATGGTCGCATGTTTCTCTACTTTCTAATCGTAATATTGCATTTGCTAGACTTCTTTCTCATCTGATTAAATTAAAAGATAATTTTTTCGATTATCCAATCAAATCAATTTGTTTGGATAATGTTGGTGAATTTACATCCCAAACTTTTGATAACTATTGCATGTCACTTGGAATAGATGGTAAACATCTCGTTGCTTATACACATACACAAAATGGTTTAGTTGAATCTTTTATTAAGCGACTTCAACTCATTGCTAGACATATGATTATGAGAATCAAATTGCCTTTATATATTTGGGGACATGCTATTCTTCATGTTGCATGTTTAGTTCGTATAAGGCCAACTGCTTACAATAAACTTTCACCCATGCAATTAGTTTGTAGCAGCAACCTAACATTTCTTATTTAAGAACTTTTGGTTGTGCAGTATATGTTCCTATGGCCCCTCCCCAAAGAACTAAAATGGGTCCTCAACGTAAGCTTGGTATCTATGTTAGTTTTGATTCCCCTTCTATTATTAGATATTTTGAACATTTAATAAGTGATTTGTTTAAAACACCATTTCAAGATTATCATTTTGATGAAGCAACATTCCCTACATTAGGGGGAGCAAAATCAGTGCTTAAAGCACAGCATGAAATCACATAGAATGCTATGAGTTTATCTCATTGAGATTCTCACACAAATCAAAGTGAACGTGAAATTCAAAAGATTAAACATTTTTAAGGTATTGCAAATTAGTTACCTGATTCCTTTGTAGATACCAAGGCCATATTAAAAATTCATATACCTGCTGCAAATATTCTAGCATGTATTGATGTCCTTAAAGGACAATAGTCGCCTAATGAACCTAAACCGCAAGTTAAGCATGGAAGGTCTGTTGGTGCTAAAGATAAAACTTCCAAAAGGAGAAAATTGAAATCTGTAAATACTCCAGAAGAGGTTACAGAGGTGGATAATCCATTCGACATTCACAGACCTGTTTCTCCTGAAAATGAAATCCCTATTATGGAACCTCCTGAAGAGGAATCTCCTAAAGAAAAAACTCCTGAAGAGACATCCCTTAAAAAAGGACAGGTAGCTAGAAATAATAATGAGGTCTCAATTCATTACATAGGAGAAATATGGACTAGAAATAAAGTTGTTGTCAACAACATATCAGCATATGCAGTAGCTACTGATATTACCAAAAGTAATGAGGATCCTGAACCTAAATCTGTTAATAAATGTCGATATAAAAGTGATTGGCCAAAATGGGAAGAGGCTATCACATAAGAATTAAACTCTCTATTAAAAAGAGAAATTGTTGGACCTGCAGTCCAAAGACCAGAAGATGTCCAACATGTTTGATACAAGTGGGTATTTGTGCACAAGAAAAATGAAAATAATGAAATTACTCGATATAAAGCAAGGCTTGTGGCACAAGGTGTCTCGTGGAAGCTCGAAATTGATTATAAGGAGACATATTCTCTTATAAATGGATGGAAGCACTTTCAGATTCTTAATTGGGCTAGTAGTCACTGAACGATTGAGCATGCGTCTTATGGACGTAGTAACAACATACATATATATATATATATATATATATATATATATATATATATATATGGATCATTGGATAGTGAAATTTATATGAAAATCCCTGAAAGATTTAAATTTCTTGAAGCAAAATCCATAAATTTATATTCAATTAAACTCCAATTTGTCCATGCATTTTTATTAAAAATCATAATCCAAATTTGTTGCAATAACTATTTATGTTAATGATTTGAATTTAGTTTGGATTCGATAAGAGCTCACTAAAGCTGCTAATTATTTAATGACATAATTTGATATGAAAGATTTGGGAAAGACACAATATTGTCTTGGCCTACAAATTGAATATGTAAATAAGGATCCATTTCGACCTCATGATAAGGGGGAGGAATTAATTGGTCCTCAAGTACCATATTTAAGGGCTATCGGCTCTTTGATGTTTCTGGCCAAATGTACAAGACTCGACATTACACTTGCTGTAAATCTACTAGTAAGATATAGCTCTGCTCCTACTCGGCAACACTAGAATGAATTAAGCATATTCTACGCTATTTGAAAGGTACATCTATTTTGGGTTTATTCTACTCATTTGATCTATGGGGTGATTCTTGACCAGACTGTGCATACCTGCCGACCCTGAGATTAAGAAAATTTATTCTGGAAGAAGCGCCCCAATCCCTATGTACTGTACACCTTGGCAGCACTAAAATGTATAGGGATCTTTGGGAGTCTTTTTGGTGGAGCAACATGAAGAAAGAGATAGCGGAATATGTGAATCAATGTTTGACATGCCAACAGGTGGAAGCTGAGCATCAAAGACCGGCGGGATCACTACAACCACTTTACATTCTCGAATGGAAGTGGGAGCATATATCGATGAATTTTGTCATAAGGTTGCCATCGACACTACATGGATTGGACGCAATTTGGGTAGTCGTGGATCGACTGATGAAGACTACCCATTTCCTTCCTATCAGAGCTAACTACTCCTTGAGCAAACTAGTAGAGTTGTACATTTAGGAGGTAGTTAGACTCTATGGCGTGCCCGTATCTATAGTTTCAGATCGATACCCACGGTTCACATTCCATTTCTAGAGGAGTTTGCAAGGAGCCATGGGTTCTCAATTGTCATTCAACACAACATTCCATCCTTAGACAGATGGGCAAATGGAGAGGATGATATAGATACTGGAGGATCTTAATTCAGGTGTAATCCCAAGAGGGGGTGAATTGGGTATTTTAAAAATCTTTAAGTTTATTTTACCACTTAATCCCTATTTTAATATTTAACAAATTAATTGCAGGGGCTTGAAATTAATTCAAATTATTATCTCAATAAATTCTATTTTACCCAATTAATTATCAACTGTGTATAATATAAACCAACATACAAACATGCAAAAGTTGATAATAAAATGCAAGTGAAAATTAAAAAGATAAAGGAAGAGAGAAGGCAAACATGATTTTATGAGGTTCAGCCAACTCAGCCTACGTCCTCGCCTTGAGCCACCCACTCAAGGATTCCACTAAATCTCTGATCCTTTAACCGGGATGGAGCTTCCCTTACAATACGCTACTTACAAGAGGCACAACTTCCTCCTCACCCAGTTCACAACCCGAACCGTGATTACAAAAACTCAATAATGCTTCTACACAAGCTGCTGAGTACAATAGAGATTCCTAACACATATTCATATGATACAAACTTAAAGTTCAATGAGTGTATGTAATGTGATCAATAAAATCTCTAAATAAGATTTGGTTTAAAAGAATATGACTATTTTGCTTCTAATATTGAATCCAACCAAATGATCTCAATACAAATATGTAATTCAGTATTACTCCAAAAATCTAGATCGATCAGTTTTGTTCCAAATATCCAAAACACAATATGATCTTTGTATATGGATATGTACATATATATAATATGTGTTCCAAAGATAAAAAACCTAATATAATATTTTTCAGAAAATATCCCTCAATAATATATATTTTTATGAGCTCTTAGGATATTTAATCAAGTCGTTTTGTAATATCGAAAATATCGAGTCTTTAAATGAATAAACACTTGAATAAAAAATATTCAACCAATGGAAAAACTTTTCTCAAGTAGTGATCTTTTCATATATATAAGTACATTCAAGATCAATCTCTAAAATAATATTCAATGATAAATTTTTGAGATGAAAAATCTTTGAGAATAAGTAGTAGCTCTCTTAAGTTGTGTTAAACGTTCAAGACACTCAATATCATGCCAAAGGTTAAGCACTAGGGTTTAGAGGTTAATTATATAGGTAATCTCGGCCTTAGGATAAGTCTTGACCATTAGATCAATTTGATCAAGTGTATAACCCGCGTGGTCTCTAACTAAAGATTAGATTTTTAAACTTCCCGCGGGTTCAGACGATTGAAAATTTGGGTTCAGACGTCTGATGTTCCTTATTGCACTGAAAATTATAGTATGGACATAGGGTCAGACAATTGAACTGAGGGTTCAGTCTTCTGAAGTCCCTAGTTCAGACGACTGAACTTGACGGTTTAGACGTTTGAAGGTCTTCTGCCTATTCTGTATTTCAAAATTAATTCTTTAGATGATTAAACTAATTTTTTAGTCTTCTGAGGAAATTCTTCAGACATCTGAAGTAAAAGTTCAATTGTCTGAAGTTGAATCTTCATACTTCTGAGGGTAATCCTCAATCGTCTGGGCAGTCCAACTTCAGTTTTTTATTTTTATTTTTATTTTTATTTTGTTTTCAAAAACCATTTTTGCTTTCTTACTTTTCTTCTTCATAAAAAATTTTCTGGGGTTTTAAATAGAATCTCTAAGTCAATGAATAACCCCTAAAATATTTTCATGAGATGCATAAGTCCTAAGGTCAATTAAGGGTATATTTTGAGCTTCAAATTAAATCATATAAAATATGTAAATACATTCAGTTCTAAATACCCATTCCCATGACGATCTTAAACTTGACGCTTGCATCTTCATTCTTCTACTCTTTTAGTTCCATGGATTGTGTCAAGTTGTATATACTTCAATCTTCATGGCTTCCATGACTTTCTAACCTTCCGTGCATGTTAAATATTGTTCCTGTTCACAATCTCAATGCACAGATCAAATACCAAGTGATTTATCATTATCAAAACAGGATTGGACTCAGAGAGTCAATGATCTCCCCCTTTTTTGATGATGACAAATACACGAGTAAAAGTATAAAATGGGTTACGCCTAACAAGGCTCCCCCTCAAATAATGCGCAATGAAATATTCAACAATATGAAATATGCTCATACACAATTGAAAGTAGGCAATAGTTTTGCATGTATAACTCATGTACTTATGTACTTTTTCCAACTATTTTTGTTATAACCTTATATTCTTCTCCTCCTTTTGACATCAACAAAAAGGTATATAACAAAAATTTTCAAACATAATTAATCTCAATTTTTTAAAAAAATATGCAACCTTCAGATTTCAAAAATTGTACTGTGAAATATGTCTCCCTATGTTCAATTTACTTCTCCCCCTTACTAATGCAAAACGTTGTGTTGTTGAATTAAATTGCAATGTGAACATACACAGTGTGTCAAATTTCATAGACATGGATAAGCAAAAACAGTCACTAAAGTTCAAAGGTTATGTGAGGATTAACATGTGTCAGTTAACATACACTCATCATGATATGAGTTTAATACCAAATGTGAACAAATGTGATACCAAATGGGAACAAATGAGCAAAATTTGAAATTTTTAACCAATTGTGAATATTAAGTGATGTTGGTCCCCATGAATTATGTCATCTAATATAATTCTAGGCAACTTCTCGACTATGCATCAAGCCTAATTGACGTCTAATTTGGATAAACCTATCATCCGCAAGTGGTTTCATGAATATGTCTGCTCATTGTTCATCTGTGCATACAAACTCAAGTGTCACATCTCCTTTTTACACATGATCACAAAGAAAATGATGTCTAATTTATATATATTTCGTTTGTGAATGTAATATAGGATTCTTTAAGATGTTTATTGCACTTGTATTGTCACATCTTATAGGAATTGTGTCATAACTTAATCCAAAATCTGTCAGTTGTTACTTCATGTATAGTGTTTGAGCACAACAACTTTCTGCTACTATGTATTCTGCCTCAGTTGTGGAAGGAGCAACTGAATTTTGCTTCTTGGAAAACCAAGAGACTAAAGATGTCCTAAGAAATGACATGTGTCACTCGTGCTCTTCCTATCCACTTTGTTGCAAGCAAAATCAGCATTTGAATAGCTAATAATCTCAAAGGATGTATACTTAGGATACCATAACCCTAGTTCAATAGTTCCTATCAGGTATCTAAGTATTCGTTTGACTGCTAACAAATGTGACTCTTTTGGTGCAGCCTGAAATCTTGTGCACAAACATACGTTGAACATTATGTCAGGTCTACTAGCAGTCAGATATAGTAAGCTACCGATCATTCCACGATAGAGCTTGACATCTACCAGTATACCTTATTCATCTTTATCTAATTTCAAGGAAGAGCTTATAGGTGTCCCTAGTATTTTTCCATCTTCCATATTAAACTTTTTGACCAGATCTCTAACGTACTTCGTTTGATTTATAAAAATTTCATGTTTCGCTTGTTTGATCTAAAGTCCTAGGAAGAAATTTAGTTCACCCATCATACTCATCTCAAATTCATTTTGCATAGTGCTTGCAAACTCATTGCACAAGTCTTTATTTATTGCTCTAAATATGATATCATCTACGTATACTTGAACTAGGAGCATGTCATCTTTCTTAGACTTTATGAAAAGTGTTGTGTCTATCCTCCCTCTAATAAATTCATTGTCTAGTAGAAAGCCACTTAGTCTTTCATACCAAGCTCTAGGAGCTTGCTTTAAACCATACAAGGGTTTTTTTAGTCTATAAACGTGATTTGGATTCTTATGGTTTTCAAAACCTGAGGGTTGTTCTACATAAACTTCTTCACTTATGTAGCCATTTAAAAGTGCACTTTTGACATCTATTTGATACAACTTGAAATCCTTAAAAGCAGCATAGGCTAAAAGCATTTGAATGGCTTCCATTCTAACTACAGGTGCAAAGGTTTCTTCAAAATCTATTTCTTCTTCCTGGTTATATCCCTAAGCTACTAGTCTTGCCTTATTTCTAACAACTATCCCATGTTCATCTTTCTTGTTCTTATATATCCATTTTGTTCCAATAATTGTCTTAACCTCATGTCTAGGAACTAATGTCCATATTTTATTTCTCTTAAACTGGTTTAACTCTTCTTGCATGGACATCACCCAAGATTCATCCTCTATTGGTTCACTCACATTCCTAGGTTCTTCTTGAGACAAAAAGGAAAATTGACTAATCATATTCCTAAGTGAGGATCGTGTGGCTACTTCACGTAATGGTTCACCTATTATTTGATCAATGGGATGACTCTTTATGTACTTCCATTCTCTAGGTAGTTCATTAACCTCATTTTCAATTTGATTAGTTTCAGAAGATGGTTCCTTAATTTCATTTCTCTTTTCTGAATCATTTTCAATAGACAGTTTTTCAAATTCCTTATTTATCTCAATTTCATCTTCATCAGTCCTTTTAGAGAAGGGATTTGACTCATCGAATACTACATGAATGGATTCTATAACGATTAATGTTCTCTTATTATATACTCTGTAGGCTTTACTATCTAAGGCATACGCTAGAAAGATACCTTCATATGATTTCACATCAAACTTTTCTAAATGTTCATTGTCTCTAAGCACAAAACATTTACAGCCAAAGACATGAAAATATGATATGTTTGGTCTATGGCCATTCCATAATTCGTAAGGAGTCTTATTTAGAGATGGTCTAATCAAAACTCTATTTAAAATATAGCAGACTGTATTTACTACCTTAGCCCAAAAGTACTTAGGTAGTTTAAGCATAGTTCTAGCCATTTCTTGTATAGACCTATTCTTTCTTTCAACTACACCATTCTGCTGTGGTGTTCTAGGAATCGAAAAATTATGAGCTATTCCTAATGAATTGCAGTAGTCTTCCACACCTTGATTTTTAAATTTTCTACCACTATCACTTCGAATTTTAGTAACAGTATAACCCTTTTCATTTTGAATTTTCTTACATAGATTTATGAATTGTTCACATGCTTCACCTTTGTGACCTAAAAATAGTACCCATGTATATCTTGAATAATCATCAATTATGATGAATGCATATGATTTTTCTCCTAAACTCTGAGTTGGGTTTGGAGCAAATAAATCTAAGTGTAGCATTTGAAGTGGCATAGTAGTAGAGATAACTTTCTTCTTCTTAAAGTTAGTTCTTGCTTGTTTTTCTAGTTGGCATGCATCACAGATTTTATCTTTCACAAATTTAGTCTTAGGCAATCCCTTAACTAATTCTCCCTTAACAAGTTTAGATATTAAGTCCATGTTTGTGTGTCCTAGTCTCCTATGCCAAATCTGACTAATCTCATTTATAGCAGAAAAACAAGTAACATGTTGAGAAGCAATATTTTCAAGGCTAGTGGTGTAGACATTTTCATGACGATCAACAGTAAACAATATTTTGTTTTCAGATTTGTTCTCTACAGTGCATTTGTTGTGTTCAAATGAGACTTTATAACCTTTATCACATAGTTGACTTATACTCAATAAGTTTTGTTTCATTCTATCAACTAATAACACGTTATCAATGACAAGTGAAGGTTCCTTACCAACCTTACCAACTCTAATGATTTTACTTTTAGAGTTATCCCCAAATGTAACGAATCCTTCATCTTTGGATATGATAGATGCGAATTTAGCTTTATCTCCTGTCATATGTTGCGAGCATCCGCTATCTATATACCACTTGTCCTTCGAGGAGGACAATCTCAAGCACATCTACAATACATAATTAGATAACTACTTTTGGTACCCAGATTTAATTGGGTCCATGGGGGTTAGTACTAGATTCTCCTTTGACTTTCCAGACTTTCTTAATTTTGACATCTTTATTTTTTAAAGGACAGACAAATTTTTTGTGACCCAACCTTTTACATTTAAAGCATGTAATATTTTTATGATAGTCTTTAGTTGGAACATACGATTTTGAATCTTTTGCAAAATATCCCATGTAGAGATGTCTCTGTTTTAGATTCTCCTTTCCATTAAAACCAAGACCTTCCTTCTTTAGAGAATTTCTTTGAGCTCTTAGGAGTTTTTCAAAATTATTTTGACCTTCTATAAATTTACAAATAATCTTAGATTTATCTGTCAAATTCTTTTCTAACTCCTTAATTTTCAAATCCTTGTCTTTTATGAGAGATGCATGAGATTCATTTTGACTTTCAACTAACTTCGAAAATTCTTTCAATTTTAATTTCAAACCAAAATTTTTCTTCTTCATTTTCTCAAGTATTTTAAGGGTATACAGATATTCCTGATGCAATTCATCATAAGAAAGCATGTTATTTTCATTTTTTGAATCACTTGAATAGTAAGATGAAGCAGAACAGAAAGATTGTACCTTGTGGTCATCATGAGCCATCAAACATAGATTCGCAATCTCGTTATCACTGTATTCAAATTCTGAACTACTAGTACTGTGAGTGTCCTAGCCCACCTTTAGAGCCTTCTTCTTCTTCTTCTTCTTCTTCTTAGACACTTTCTTTAGCTGGGGACAATTTGGTTTGGTATGTCCAAATTCTCTACAGTTATAACACATGGGAGGATCATATTTTTGCTTCCTTCTGCTTGACTCTCCCTTTTCTGTTTTTGAGCCCTTGAATTTTCTAGTGTATTTCTTGTTCTTTCTTATGAACTCTCCAAATTTCTTAGTGAAAAGTGCTATGTTTTCATCTGATTCTGAATCACTTCCCTCACTGGAGCAGTGAGATGATGCCTTAAGTGCTGTAGCTTTCTTTGCTTTAATTTACTCAATCTTCCTCTCATTTATTGCAAGCTCATAGGTGATGAGCAATCCAATTAGTTCATCAACAGACATCTTGTGACGACCTGCTTATTTTCTACATTTTTTTAAAAATATAATAAAAGCAATATCACAATTCCAGCTCAGCAGATCATAATCCACCTGGACTCGTGGGTACCAGGGATACATAAGAACACAAAACGGAAGCCTAAGCAGTAGGAAACACATAATCACAATATTATAAATCCAAAGCATCCATTACATTACTATAAATACCAAAGTCACTATATCCACTGTATTTTCATATATACATCCCAAAAATAAGATCTAGGGATATTTCACACAAAATCTAACTGTCCCTACAAAAACATACCCTTCAAAAAGGCCAGATAAACAACTCTAGATCAGCGGGGCTTTTCCCACTCTCCTATCTGGGGCTCCTAAAAAGTTTATAAAATTTTGGGGTGAGACACCTCTCAGTAAAGGAGATAAACTAATACCAGTGTGTGGCAACATGAGTATTTCGTGTAATATATATATCATACATAACATATTTAGTAATTTTTTTATCAACTCTGGGAAAACATATATCATCAAAACATGGCAAAACATGCTGCATTTTCATAAACATATTTCATATCATACAATAATAATAGCATAAAAACATTCCTGGTAGGTTAGTTCTCTGTTGTCATGTATTACCCCCACATGATTGGGTTGTGTGGCCCGAAGGCAGGACCTGACAATGCTTGGCCAACTACTGCCAAGTCAAACGTACAGTCTGTAAGTTTGATGGGTCTGCCTGACTTGGTCCGCACACTAGGGGCGATCACTCATTTCTTAAAAACCACATCAACCATCCAATCTCACACCACTCCGTACAGCGGCGTTAGCACAGATATCATGATCACGAAGACTATGGACACATAGCAACGATACCGTGCAAGTGCTAGCCTAGACCAAGCCAATCAGATTCTGATATCATATAACATATACTCAAACTGTGATACATGGATATCTCATATCATTAATTATCAGATCAATCATATCATTTTGCATATATACGTATATCATGAAAATCATTGCCCCGTATACCGGTATTTCACATTTTACCATAACTCGGCTCGTACGCTGGAAAATCATAGCACAACCCGTATGCTGGCAATTCACATCCATAGCTTAGCCTGTACACCGGCAAATCATATCATAGCACAGCCCGTACGCTGGCAAATCACATCCATAACTCGGCCCGTACACCGGCAAATCATACACATAGCTCAACCCGTACGCTGACATATCATACACATAGCATGGCCCATACGCCGGCAAATATATAAAAATTTCGGCCTGTACACCAGTTTTCCATTATAAAAATCCGTATCATAATCACATTTCCAAAAAACAGTATTTCATAACATTTGATACTCATACCACATTAACAGATTTTTCACATATTCAACATACGATCATTTTCAACAGTATTTTCCCAAATATAAATCATATATAATTATATTTATATCCTGAACTCAAATGTTATATATACATACATATATATATATATATATATATATATATATATATATATATATATATACACACACATTTTCTCAAAAAGAACTAGCTTAGTTTATCTCCTTACCTGATTCCTGAAAAGCCCCTAAGAAAATCTGCACCGCACCCGCAGGGTTCCCAACTCAACACTCTGGAAACAACATTCCCCAAAATTAAAGTTCAGTATTTCTACACGTATAACACTTTCTACAACTGTCAAAAATCCAAATATTGAGTAGAAAACCTTACCTTGGATTTGGGATGGTTTCCAACTTAGCCCCACCGACGATCCGCTCTGGCAGACTTGCAGAGAACTTTCCCATGAGCTTTGTGGTGGCTTCAAATCGTCAAATTGGTAGAAATCCAGCCCAAAATCGAAGAGATAAGGAGGAGAAACCGTATAGGGAGTGAGAGGGAAGTTCTCCGCAGGAAAAATGACTGAAAATCACATTTAATCCCCATTTATATTGCGGGATTCATCGACGAGCCACGTCATCTCGTCGACGAGTCCTGTAGAAAATTTGTTGAAGAACTTCAACCCTCGTCGATGAATTTTAGGCTTTTGAAAAACCACTCTCGGTATTTTCTTGTTGACGAATCCTGGCCTCGTCAACGAGCCCCTATTATACCCTCTTCGACGAGTCCCCTGTATTTGTCGACGGGGAGCTAAAAATTTCTCGAGATTTATCCTTTCCAAAATGCAATGTCATCGACGAACGCGAAGTGTTCGTCGATGAAGTTGACTGCCTCCTTCTGTTTTTGGTTTCCATTTCCCTTTCTTTTATTATTTAAATACCATTATTCTTCGGGTCATTACACATCTCCTTCAAATTTATCCCTTCTACTATTGTAGTAGCTTTAGCTTCCCAAACTAGAGGGAGTCCCCTAAATATTTCCCTGAACCAAGAGCATTTAAACAATTCGTGATGTGTGTGAATCTAGTGTACATGGATTGAATAGATTCATCAGCAGTCATTTTAAATGCCTCATATTCACTAGTAAGCATGTCTATCCTACTATCTTTTACTTCCTTAGTACCTTCATATGTAACTTCTAATTTTTCCCAAATCTCTTTGACAGTGTTACAAGCCATCACCCTATTAAACTCATTTACATGTAGTGCATAGAATAGCAAGTTCATTGTAGTAGTATTTATTTGCACAAATTTCCAATCTTCTTTAGTATACTCATCTTCGGTTTTGGGTGCATTTATCTTATCAACTACTTTCATAGGGACATGGTTTCCCTTGGAAACAATTTTCCATACTTTTAAATCTACATTTAAAGATATATACTCATTCTTCTTTTCCAGTAGGTGTAATTTACACTGCAGAAAATAGGTGGTCTAGTGGACGAGGGTCCCTCACCAAATAAGGTTACACCAATGTGTGTCATGTGATCTTTTTACAAAAATGACGGTAAAGTCTATGTAAACCCTCTCTAATACCAAATGTCAATTTAGGTGTAATCCCAAGAGGGGGGTGAATTGGGTATTTTAAAAATCTTTAAGTTTATTTTACCACTTAATCCCTATTTCAATATTTAACAAATTAATTGCAAGGACTTGAAATTAATTCAAATTATTATCTCAGTAAATTCTATTTTACCCAATTAATTATCAACTGTGTATAATATAAATCAACATAGAAATATGCGAAAGCTGATAATGAAATGCAAGCAAAAATTAAAAAGATAAGGGAAAAGAGAAGGCAAACACGATTTTACGAGGTTCAGCCAACCTAGCCTATGTCCTCGCCTTGAGTAACCCACTCAAGGATTCTACTAAATCCCTACTCCTTTAACTAGGACGGAGCTTCCCTTACAATCCGCTGCTTACAAGAGGCATAGCTTCCTCCTCACCCGATTCACAACCCGAACTGTGATTACAATATAACTGTTCTACAAAAACTCAATAATGCTTCTACACAAGCTGCTGAGTACAATAGAGATTCCTAAAACATATTCATATGAAAAAAACTTGAAGCTCAATGAGTGTATGTAATGTGGTCAATAAAATCTTTGAATAAGCTTTGGTTTAAAAGAATATGACTATTTCACTTCTAATATTGAATCCAACCAAATGATCTCAATACAAATATCTAATTCAGTTTTGCTCCAAAAATATAGACCGGTCAGTTTTGTTCCAAATATCCAAAACACAATTTGATCTTTTCATATGAATATGTATATATATATATATATATAAAATATGTGTTCCAAAGATCAAAAACCTAATAGAATATTTTTTTAGAAAATATCCCTCAATAATATATATATTTATGAGCTCTTAGGATATTTAATCAAGTCATTTTGTAATATCAAAAATATCGAGTCTTTAAATGAATAAACACTTGAATAAAAAATATTCAACCATTGGCAAAAATTTTCTCAAGTAGTGATCTTTTCAAAACAATCTATATATATATATATATATATATATATATATAAGTAATCTCAAGATCAATTTCTCAAATAATATTCAATGATAAATTTTTAAGATGAAAAAATCTTTCAGAATAAGTAGTAACAAATATATCGATTTACCAAACCTCAATACCAAGTTAAATGCACAACAATCGCTAGAATGCCTTTGAAAATCAATGTAGCCTTAGTTTAGATTTGACGTATATGCTTTGAAATCCCAAGCAAGAGTTCAACAGTGTGTTCAATGCTCTTTCAAGTTGTGTTAAACGTTCAAGACATTGAATCTCATGCCAAAGGTTAGGCACTAGGGTTTAGAGGTTGATTATATAGGTAATCTCGGCCTTAGGATAAGTCCTAACCGTTGGATCAATTTGATCAAGTGTATAACCCGCATGTTCTCTTGCTAAAGATCATATTTTTAAACTTCCTGCAGGTTCAGACGACTGAAGATTCTGGTTCAAACGTCTGATGTTCCTTAAAGCACTGAAAATTCTAGTCTGGACACAGGGTCAGACGACTGAACTAAGGGTTCAGTCTTCTGAAGTCCCTAGTTCAAACGACTGAACTTGATGGTTCAGACGTCTGAAGGTATTCTTCCTGTTCTGTGTTTCAAAATTAATTCTTCAGATGATTGAACTAATTCTTCATTCTTCTGAGGAAATTTTTCATACGACTGAAGTAAACCTTCAGTCGTTTGAAGTTGAATCTTCAGACTATGATGGTAATCCTCACTCGTCTAGGCAGTCCAACTTCAGTTTTTTTATTTTGTTTTCAAAAACCATTTTTTGCTTTCTTGCTTTGCTTCTTTATAAAATATTTTTCAGGATTTTAAATAGAGTCTCTAAGTCAATGAATAACCCCTAAAGATTTTCATAAGATGCATGAGTCTTAAGGTCAGTCTAGGGTATATTTTGAGCTTCGAATTAAATCATATGAAATATGTAAACACATTCAATTCTAAATACCCATTCTCATGACGATCTTGAACTTGATGCTTGCATAATCATTTTTCTACTCTTTTAGTTCCATGGATTGTGCCAAGTTGTATATACTTTAATCCTCATGGCTTCCATGACTTTCTAACCTTCCGTGCATGCTAAATATTGTTCTTATTCACAATCTCAATGCACATATCAAATGCAGAGTGATTTGTCATTATCAAAATAGGATTGGACTCATAGAGTCAATAGAGGATATGCTACGTGCAAGTGTACTGGACTTTGGAGGTAGTTGGATACTGTTTATGCCACTGGTCGAGTTTGCCTATAACAACAGCTATCAGGCCAGCATTGGGATGGCACCATATGAAGCATTATATACAGGAGGTGCCGATCCCCGTTATATTGGGAAGATATTGGGGAAAGATAGCTATTGGGGCCATAGCTAATACAACAAACTCATGATAAAGTCATGCTCATCAGAGATAGGATCAGAATAACACAGAGTCGGCAGAAGAGTTATATTGATACTTGTCGACGAGAGTTCGAGTTTGACGCAAGAGATCACGTATTCTTGAAAGTGGTACCAATGAAAGGGATTATGAGATTTGAGAGGAAGGGTGAGTTGAGCCCTGAGTATATTAGACCATTTGAGATTCTTAAAAGAGTGGGTCCAATGGCCTGTAGGTTGGCATTACCACCAGCGTTGTCCAGAATCCACAATGTATTTCACATGTCCATGTTGAGGAAATACGTCTCAAATCTCTCCCATGTGATTAGTTATGAGGCACTGGAGCTTGGTGATGCTTTTTCTTACAAAAAAAAAAAAAAAAAACCAATGCAAATTTTAGATTGGAAGGAACAAGAGTTACGTACAAAGAGGATTCCACTGGTAAAAGTGTTATGGCGCAATCATGCAATTGAGGAAGTTTCATGGAAATTAGAGGAACAGATGCACCAGAGATATCCATATTTGTTCAGTGGAGTTCAGAGTTGAGCTAGTAAGTAAAAGTAAATAATGATGTATGTATTTTAACTTGTATAGTGTATGGTAGGATAGATAGTATTTTGGTTTTGGTTATGAATGGTTTTGGGGGAGTTTTCTTTTGATGTATATGATTGTAATCTGCTAGAACCTTTCATTGTAATTACGGTATTCCTCCGCCATAAGTGAGGGTAATTAATAAAATTAGAGTATTTTTCTTTAAGGATGAAAAGATGATGAATAGCAAATTTTGAGGAGGAAATTTTATGAGGGAAGAATGTAATGCCTCAAAAATAATTATTACAGGAGGATGTAGTTATTCAAAAAAATAAATTAATTAATTAATTAATCAATTTTTTTATTTTTTTTATTTTTATTAATTAAATAAATTATATATATATATATATATATATATATATTATATCACCTGAAGCTTCAAAAAATGCTTCAGGATTTCTTTTCATTTATAAAGACAGAAGCGCCCCCCCTGAATCTTCTCTCTCTCTCTCTCTCTCTCTCTCTCTCTCTCTCTCTCTCTCTTTCTCTCTCTCTCTCTCTTCATTTCCCCTTCTTTCTCTCTCCTCAATTTCTTAGCGAGTACTCGGCCGATCAGAAAGTGGAAGGTACCCTTGGGTTCCATTCTCAGCCACCGACATTTTCACCGGAGTGGATTTGTCGTAGGAGCAACATAGGCACCACTCCCGGGGTAAGGTAACCTCTCTCTCTCTCTCTCTCTCTCTCTCTCTCTCTCTCTCTCTCTCTCTCTCTCTCTCCTTAATTTTTCCTTAAATCTCTAGTCAAATCGACGATCGGACACCACCACGGGGTCCTAACTCTGATCCTCGTCATGTTGGCCGGAGCAGATTTTTAATTTGGGTTTCCTAGGCACCACTTCAAGGCTAGGGTAGGGTAGTGAGATATATCCGTAAATTATTGTTAAATTTTAATTGACTATTGGGAGTGTGTGGGCCTAGAAAATATTAAAATAATTAGTATTATGGGAGTTGAATTGATTAATGTGGGAAAAATGTGAATTTCAAGGTTTTAAATGTCAAACACCGCAGGCGTAGAATTTGGGTATTTTAGCGAGATCTCAGTAACTCAAGTAAGGAGAATAAATTATAGCAGTCTTTTTTGAAAATTACAGGTTGGGAAGTATGAGAAATTGAAATATGATATTTTACTTGAAATTATTATGATATGAATATCAGATGAAAATTGTGTGGCATATGATTTATACTGAAATGTATTTGAAATTGGGTTAAATGATTTACATTGAGAATAACGAGGTTATGAAATGTATATCGAAATATGAGATTTGAAAAGTGGAAAATGATGAAAAATTGAGCATAGATCTATATGTTGGAAAGCAGAAGAAATATGAAATGTTGATATTGTTTTATTGAGATATGTGGAAAAACGTGAAATGAAATATATATATATATATATATATATATATATATATGTATGTATGTATTAGATGAAGTGTGTATTGAAATGTTGAGAATAAAATAGAAGAGGATGAGAACCTAATGTGAATACTGAACTGTGAATATTGATATATGAATATGGGAATGGAAATATTGCAATGTGAATTATGCAATATAAATATTGAGATGTGGAAATTGAAATGTGAATCCTGAAATGTGTATACTAGATTGTGAGTATTGAAAGTGGGAATATTGCAATGTGAATACTGCAACATGAATACTGGAATATGAATACTAGAAATGTGAATATTGCAATGTAAATGCTACAATGTGAATATTGAAATGTAAATAATGCAACGTGAATACTGATATGTGAAAGCGAAAAGGTGGAAATGAAAACCTTGATGGATGGATTGCGATAATGAGCACGGTACCGTTGCTAGTGGTGATTACGTGCAACCACACGGACTTGTGGAGCATGTGGTGTGACAATCGAATGAGCTAGTGTGAAGGGTAATTTTACCCCCTGGAGTCCGGACCAGGGTGAGGCAGGCCATTCATACTACATACGAATATATGATATGTTTATTTTGATCTAATCGGGTAGGCCAACTGCGGTTAAGATCCAGCCTTTGGGCCACACAACCCTAACCATGGGGGGAAGCATGGAGTGGGGAAATATCCTCAGAGCAGCCATGAGTTACTGATGCGATATGCACTGGTTACCGAGGACACTTATGAGCTGGATGGTGAGATGTAAATGGGAAATGAAAGAATGATGAAAATAGGAAATGAAAGAGCGCGAGTTAATAACATAAATAATTAAAGCGAAGTAAAACACTCCACCTGAGGGCTTATTAAGTATAGTGAGTTCCCTGATAAGTATTAGTTGCAGCCGAACCCGAGTTAATCGAGCAAGGATACAAACGATATCAGAGCAGAGGGGAGCTACATGTATGGGCGTGTAATCTCCCCTATTGTCAGGAACTTCGCTAGTAAACATGGGTTGCATGTGAATAAATATTTATATTTATATGATTATGAGCATATATCAGTTTATTTTCTCAGATGATACGATGATTTAAAAGTGTATGTCATGATATAATGAAACTCATTTTGCCACACCTTGTAAATAATTTATTTCTTCTTAATGAGATGTGTCTCACCCAAATATCTAAACATTTCAGGAAACCGAGACAGACCAGGTGATAGAGCTCCGAGATACAGGGGAACTGCTACCCTGATATACAGGGTGAGTGTATGAACTAGGGATGTATGTTTCCCCTAGAGTTTTATTGTTTTTGGGAATGTGTTAGATATGTATATATGGATGGTTTAGTACTATGGTATGTGTATTCGCTATGGTATGTAAATATATTGACTTCTGCTGATAGGGTTGTTTGTATGACTGCATACCCGATATCCTCTTTGGGTTAGGTTATGTTGTTACGGTATCAGAGTTTATGACGTGGCCGATGGTTGAGTATATGTGATTAATAATTATTATTTAATGGAAAAAATAGTATGAAAATCAAGGCATCACAAGAACGGTTTAAAATGGCATATGAACATAATGTTTATATAGTTATGATACAGTATGATATGACCACTATATACCGAGATGTGATATGACGGTTATATTCGGAGATGTGATATGACGAGTATATGCCAAGATGTGATATGACGGCTATAAGCTGAGATTTTGATATGATGGCTAGATGCTGAGTTTTGATATGCAAGTTTTATACCGAGACAATATATGACAGATTTTTTACAAAATTATGAACAACTTACGTTTTATATAGTTTTATGAAAATGAATTCATGACTACAGTTTTATTGCATAAATTTCCATATATGATTTAAGAACCCTGAGGATATCAAATGTTATGTTATGAGCACGGTACCGTAGCTATGTGTTGGCAGCGAGTGCAATCACATGGGGATGGAAGTGTGATGCGGGATAGTCGATTTGCGGCCTGGGTACAGTATTACTCCTAATGTAGTTCCGGGAGACCCTTCCCGATGTAGTTCCGGGTGACCCTCCCGATGTAGTTACGGGTATAGGGTAGAGACAATCGTACTTAAGACCTTTTTCTGACTTAGCTATGTTCGGTTGGCCATATGCTAAGCCCAGCCTCATGGGGGGAAGCATGTCGATAGGAAAGCATGACGATGTTACTTCAGCAGTACATGGTGATTTCTTTTACGCATATATAGGAAAATTTACTATTAATGGGCTATACTGAGCCGATAGTACTTTATTCAGAAATTATGTATTTTCAGTATTACAAATCATTATAGTTTTAAAATGACATTTCAGATACAGTTAAATAATGGAAATTTTATATTCACAGGAAAACCCATGTTAGCCGCACACTAATGATAGTCTAATATGCCTTATTGAGAAGTTTCTCACCCCATTATCCATCTCATTTTTTAGGTCCTACAGGGAACCGTGCCTAGCTTACCTCGGGGCTGGGACTAGACGGTTAATAGTAGTAGTCAAAGCTAGTGAGACACCAACTATTATGTTTTGATATTTTGGGGTTGTAATATATTGATAGGAAGTTTATATGTATATTTGGGGACAGTTAGAACCTTGGTAATATGATTGAAGTGTTTTCTTCCGCTGTATGGTTTTACTTTCAGTTATGATAGGACCACCTGGTTTTCCCTTGTTAGGGCGGGTGGAGGTATTATGGTATCAAAATTTATTTTATTCAAAAATAACACCCAGAGCCCACTTTCGGGTTTGGGGGCGTTACACTACTGACTAAAAAGTTCGACAAGTTTCTAAAAAAGAACAAGAAGTATGGCAGAAAATTTCAATACTCAAGAACGGAAAAAGGAGGGTCAAGCAAAAAGAAACAAAAGGATGATCCTATGACGTGCTAGAATTGCATAGAAGTTAGGAGAATCAAGCCAGATTGTCCTCAACTTAAGATAGTGTCCAAAAAGAAGAAGAAATGACTAAAAGTCGGTTAGGACACACATAGTATTAGTAGCTCAGACATTGAATCCAAAGATGATCAGGTTGCTAATTCGTGCCTAATGGAACACGACAATCATGAGGTACAATCATTTTGCTCCACCTCATCATATTATTCTAGTGATTTTGATCATGATAATAGTTTGCTTTCATATGATGAATTACAACAAGAATATCTATATACTCTTAAAAATTTTTGAGAAAATGTCTAAGAAAAATTCCGATTTGAAAACTAAATTAAAAGAATTTTCAAAGCTTTTGGAAAAAAAAAAAATAAGTCTCATGCTTCTTTAATAAAAGAAAAGGATTTGAAAATTGCGGAGTTAGAAAGAAATTTGGAAGACTCAAAGAAATTCTCTAGATAAGGAACGTCTTGGTTTTAATGGGAAGGAAAACTTAAATCAGAAACATCTTTACATGGACTACTTTGTGAGAGAGTCAAAATCTTATGTCCCATCTAAAGACTCATATAGGTATACTACATGTTTTGAATGTAAGAAGTTAGGTCATATAAAATTTGACTGTCCCTTTAAGAAGAAGGATATTAGAATTAAGAAAGTCTGGAAAGTCAAGGAGGAGGCAGGCACCAACCCCTATGGACCCAAGAAAATTTGGGTACCAAAATTAGCTACTTAAATGTCAATTGCAGGTGTGCATGAGATCATCCTCTTCAAAGGAAAAATGGTACATGGATAGCAGCTGCTTGCGACACATGACAAGAGATAAAGCAAAGTTCGCATCCATCACACCAAAGGATGGGGATTCGTCACCTTCGGTGATAACGCAAAAGACAAGATCATAGGAGTAGTTAAAGCTTGTAAGGATCCTTCTTTCATTGTAGATAATGTTTTACTTGATGGATTAAAACATAATTTGTTGAGTATAAGCCAGTTATATGATAAAGGATATAGGGTGTCTTTTGAACATGACAAATGCTTAGTAAAAAATATATTTGAGAATAAGATTCAATTCACTACTGGACGAAATGAAAATGTTTATACGACTAGTTTTGATAGCTTAGCCTATCAACATGTGACATGTCTTTCTTCTATTAGTGAGGCTAGTTGGCTTTGGCATAGGATATTAGGACATGCTAACATAAATTTATTGACTAAACTAGTGAAGGGAGAGTTAGTTAAGGGTTTACCTAAGACACAATTTGTGAAAGATAAAATATTTGATGCATGTCAACTAGGAAAACAAACTAGATCTAGCTTTAAGAAGAAGAAAGTTATCTCCACTACTAGACCACTTCAAATGCTTCACTTAGATATATTTGGTCCAAATCAAGTTTAGAGTTTAGGAGGTAAATCATATGCCTTTTTCATTGTTGATGATTATTCTATATTCACATGGGTATTATTCTTAGCACACAAAGATGAAGCATGTGAAAAATTTGTCAAACTTTGTAAGAAAATTCAAAATGAAAAAGGTTATACAATCACAAATATCCGGAGTGATAGAGGTTGTGAATTTAAAAATTAGGATATGTAAAACTGCTGTGACACTCATGGCATATCCCATAATTTTTCTACACCTAGGACACCACAACAAAATGGCATAGTTGAGAGAAAGAACATATCTCTACAGGAAATGAGCATAACAGTGTTGAATGAACATAAGTTACCCAAATACTTCTGGGTTGAAGCAATGAGCACTGCTTGCTATGTATTGAACAGAGTTTTGATTAGGCCCACTCTTAATAAATCTCCTTATGAATTGTGGTATGACCATAGACCCAATATTGCATATTTCCATGTCTTTGGCTTTAAATGTTTTGTTCTTAGAGATAATGAACACCTAGGAAAATTTGATGCAAAATCTGATGAGAGTATCTTTTTAGGTTATGCCTTGGATAGTAAAGCTTTTAGAGTGTTTAACAGAAGAACTCTAACTGTGGTAGAATCTATTATTGTAGTATTTGATGAGTCCAATCCCTTCTCTAAAAGAACTGATGAGGATGATAATGAGATAAGAAAGGGATTAAAAAAATTATCCATTGAAAATAATGCAAATAAGAGCACTAAAATTAAAGAAACTCCTACTAAGGATAAACAAGTAAAGAGTGAGGTATATTAACTACCTAGGGAATGGAAATTTGTAAGGAATCACCCCATAGATTAAATTATAGGTGAACCATCACGCGTAGTAACTATTCGATCATCACTTAGAAATATGGTTAGCAACTTTGCATTCCTATCACAAGAGGAGCCTAAAAATGTAAATGAAACAATTGAGGATGAATCTTGGATGCTAACTATATAGGAAGAGTTAAACCAATTTGAGAGGAACAAAGTCTGGACCTTGGCTCCTAAACCTAATGATCAGACTGTTATTGGAACTAAATAGGTTTATATGAACAAGAAAGATGAAAATTGGGATAGTAATAAGAAACAATGCTAGACTAGTAGTTCAAGGGTACAACCAGGAGGAAGGTATAGATTTTAAGGAAACCCATGCACCTGTAGTTAGGATGGAATTCATTCGAATGTTATTAGCATATGTTGCTTTTAAGAACTTCAAATTATATCAAATAGATGTTAAAAGAACATTTCTAAATGGCTATATAAATGAGGAAGCATATGTTGAACAACTTCCAAGATTCAAAAACCACAAATTCCCAAATCATATTTATAAATTGTCTAAGGCCTTGTATGGATTGAAGCAAGCTCCTAGAGTTTGGTATGAAAGGTTAAGTGGTTTTATGCTAAATAATGGGTTTATTAGAGGGAAGATAGACACAACATTCTTCATAAAAGTTATAAATGATAACATGCTACTAGTGTAGATATATGTAGATGACATCATTTTTGGAGCAACAAATAAAGAGTTGTGTAATGAGTTTGCCAAATGTATGCAAAATGAATTCGAAATGTGCATGATGGATGAACTTAATTTCTTCTTAGGAATTCAGGTAAAACAGGCCAAACATGGAATTTTATAAACCAATCAAAATATATTAGAGACTTGCTCAAGAAGTTCAATATGGAAGATAGTAAAATTTTAGGAACACCTATGAGTTCTTCCACAAAATTAGATGAAGATAAGCAAGGTATACTGATAGATATTAAGCTCGACTGTGGCATGATTGGTAGCCTGTTATACCTGACTACTAGCAGACCTGATATTATGTTTAGTGTATGCATGTGTGCAATATTTCAGGTCGCACCTAAAGAGTCACACTTATTAGCAGTCAAAAGAATACTTAGATACCTTATTTGGACTATTGAACTAAGATTATGGTATCCTAAGTACACTTCTTTTGAGATTGTCAGTTACTCTGATACTGAATTTGCCGGTAGTAAAGTAGATAAAAAGAGCACGAGCGACACTTGTCACTTTTTAGGACAATCTCTAGTTTCTTGGTTCTCCAAAAAATAGAACTCGGTTGTACTATCCATAGCCAAGACTGAATATATAGCGACTGGGAATTGTTGTGATCAAACGCTCTACATGAAGCAACAACTCATGGATTATGGATTGCACTATGACATGATTTCCATAAAATGTGATAACACTAGTGCAATAAATATCTCAAAGAACCCCTTATCACACTTATGAACTAAGCACATAGAGATTAAACATCACTTTATTCGTGACTATGTGCAAAAAAGGGATGCGACACTTGAGTTTGTGTGCACAGATGAGCAATGGAGTGATATATTCATGAAACCACTTCAGGAGGATAGGTTTATCCAAATTAGATGTGAATTAGGCTTAATGCATAGTCAAGAAGTTAGTTAGAGATAAAATGAATTGAAGTGCATAACTGAGAGGGAGCAACTTAACTTGAAAATACTTTGGCTCTAAAAATTAAGCATTTTCATATAATGAACTACATATTTAAACTCCTTTATGAAGATTTGATGCATCTTGATAAAAGCATGAATACTGAATTGAATTGTTTGCATGCTTGTCTCAATGTTGATTGAAATATTCTTTTGTACTCAACATGAAATTTTTTTTTCCAAAACAATTATGTTTTTTTCAAAAAGTAAATTTCTCTAAGCAAAAGATTCTTTTAAATGCTTATATCTTTTTACTTTAGCCATTTTTGTTTATGTCAAAAGGGGGAGAAATATCCTAGCAAAATTTAGGCATAAATCATGAGTAAAAAACTTGGGGGAGAGTAAACTATTTAAAATCATTTTATTTTATTTTTTTTGAAAATTTTAATTGTCTTCATTCTACAATATGTTTGGATTACATTGCAATATTTTTTTAATCATGCATATTCTTAGGGGGAGCCTTTTTAGGCAAAACCCAAATTTTTGCTCGTATATTTGTCATAATCAAAAAGGGGGAGAATGTTGACTCTATGAATCCAATCTCATTTTGATAATGACAAATCACATAGAATCTTACCTTTGCATTGAGCTTTTGAATAATATCTTTACTTAGCACGCACGGATGGTAAGGATGCTATGGAAGCCATAAGGAACATGAAGCCTATACGGCTTGGCTCATTCCATGGAAGTAGAAGAGCAAAATGATGAAGATAATTCAGTTTTTCAATTGCATTTGTATCTAGTCTTATTTGTATTTACATGTCTCATAAGATATGATAGGAAGCTCAAAATGATGAATAGACTGACCCTAGGACTCATGCATTTCATGGAAATGTATATACACTTATCCTAGGTTGATTTAACATTTTCGAAGGCTAATAGGGCTAAAAAATAGGGTACTCATCGACTAGTGCCATGGTCTGGTCGACAAACACATAAAGGTCACTCTTCGACTAATGTCTGTCCTCATCAAGGAGAAAATGTCAAGACCTCAATATTCTCAGTCAAAAACTCATCGACTAGTGCCCTAGTTTCGTCGATGATCGAGTGAAGGACACTCCTCGACTAGTGTGTCAACTTGTCGACAAGTCTATTAGGCAAACCTAACGCTCCAGTGCTCAACGGTTAGAATTTTTTAATATAAAATATTTATTATTGATCCAATAGGTAGAAAACGGCTAATGCCTACCATGCCTATAAATATTAACCCTAAAAACCATAAAAGCATTGGGATATACCTTTTGCCTCTATTCTATCACACTCAAACGCTTTTGGGCATTCTCTACACGTATTTTCAACATTCAAGAGCATCCACTCACATCATCTTGCAAAGCATCATTGATCTTGAGGTTTTGAGGCTTGGTAAAGTTTTGTGTATGCATTCAATCTTATTTTCAACGTGTATCTACTCTCCTATTCACTTTGTTTAAAATCTTTATTGGGGAGTAAGAACCCTAGTTTTCCATATATCCATTGCCTAAAAAATATTTTGGGAAAAAGTTTTTTACTAAGGCTTGAATCTTTGAAAGTATTCACTTTCATATTTTTTATTCAAAGATTTCATATTATCTTATTTTTTCAAAAGCTATTTAAGAGCAAACCCTAGGATCTCCAATACACATATTTTTGAGAAATCATTTTTTGGAAGAATATTGAATAAGGTTTAGATCTTGGGAGCAACTTTTCATATACATTGTTTTATACAAAGATCATACATTATTTTATTGCACAAATTTTATTGAGAACATTACATTCACTCCATTAAGCTTCAAGTTATATCTTGAGAGAATGTTTAGGTTTTCACTTGTACACATAAGCTTGTTGAGAAGCATCCAATTGTATGCAAATTTATTTCTTATCTCTATTGTATTTGCAGTTCGGTGTGTGAACCGTGGTGAGGAAGCTATGCCTCACGTAAGCAATGGATTGTAAAGTGGTAGCTACGCCTCGTGGAAGTATCGGATTGTAACGGGAAGCTTCCTCCCAGTTTAAGGAGCGAATTAGAAGCATCCTTTGGTAGTTTGCCCAAGGCGAGGAAGTAGGCTAGGTTTGGCTGAACCTCGTAAATTATGGAGTTTGCATCTTTCTTCCCTTATCTCATTTTCTTTCTGCTTGCGTTTGGTTATTTATTTCAAATCTACCTATTGTGTATGTATTAAATATTTCTTGCACTTGAGATCGATTGGGTGATTCTGAATTGTATGAGATATACATAGCTTGAATCTATTAGGTTGTGTAATACTGAAATCTGTGTATCTCCAAACTTGTGCTTGTGTGGTTGGGTTTTAACAATTAGGGATTAAGAGAATTAAATATTTTTAAATACCCAATTCACCCCCCCCCCCTCCTCTTGGGATTACACCTAAAATCACACTTAGGTCTATGGTATCCTAAAGATACATGCTTCAAGATGATTAGCTATTCGGATGCTGATTATGCAAGATGTAAAATTGATCAAAAAAGTATGAGTGGCACTTGCCACTTTCTAGGACGATCTCTGGTATCTTGGTTCTCCAAGAAACAGAATTTCATGACATTATCCATTGCAAAAGAAAAGTACATGGTAGCAGGTGGCTGTTGTGCACAAACTCTTAATATGAAACAACAGTTAAAAGATTTCAATTTGGAATATTTGACTGTACCAATTAAATGTGATAATAACAGCACCATCAATATTTTCAAAAATCCTATCTCTCATTCTAGGACCAAGCATATCGACATTAGACATCACTTTTTAAGAGATCATATGCAAGAAGAAGATATCATACTTAAGTTTGTAAATACATATGATCAATGGGCTGACATTTTTACAAAACCTCGTTCAAAGGATAGATTCATCTCAATCAGACGAAATTAGGCTTATTGCACAGTAGAGAAGTAATTTGAAAAAGAAAAGTTACCAAGGATGAGTGTTCGAATTAGAAAAGCAAGTAAGTCAAAATACTGAAGGTTAGGCGACTGACAACTTATTCTCAATCGATTAGGAACTCTCTGACCTTCTAGTTTTTCAGGATTCAGGCTCGTCAGGTGACTGACTCTTTAAGGCATAGTTGACTAACTTGCTATTGACTTATAAAATTTTGAAGAAATACATAGGTCAGATGGATGACTCTTCAAGCATAGTCGACTAACCCACGACGGTATATATATATATATATGTACTGTTCATAAAAACCCTAACTTTTCACCCTTCGGTCTCCTGACCCTGTTTCTCCACTCTCCTAAAGGCCTTCTCCTTTGGTCACAAGTGATCCCACACAAAATTTCTTCCGATTAATCTTTGAAATACATCCTTCTACTTCATTTCCACTTTATTTTCAAGGATTTCGCCATTCATTTTCTCCAAAGTCATGCCAAGAACAAAGTAAACGGTGAATCATGGTTCTACCTCTAGGAAAGATGACAGCACCAATATCTAGAAATGGCTAATGACACCCTATGCCAAGCAACTCTATTGGGACCATCTTCGATCTACTGAACCCATCTTCAGTAAGGTCTCAGATACTACATTCTTTAGAGATGACTTTCCCACCATTTTTCCATTGTTCCATGCATTAGGTTGGGAAGGTTTTATAACTTATCAAGCCAAAGGAATGCATCCTAACTTAGTTAAGCTTTTTTATGCAAATTTTATCATAGGGGAAATTGTGACCTCCACCTAGGTCATGGACAATCTTTTGCAATTACTCCCCAAACCTTAGCTGCTAGACTAAGAATCAGTAATGGAGAATTTGAGTGTCCACCTCTTCACTAATCATGGATTATGGCTCAAGATTTTACCCTTGAGGAATTTCTACCTCTGGTTATGACTAAAGCTCCTGTTTATTTTGGTTATCCTCCACTATATAATCAGCTGAACCTACAAGCTCAAATTCTAAAAAAACTCATCACTTACAACATTTTGCCTAGGATAGGATCACATGACCATGTTTCCTATCTAGATTGTTTTGTAATGTGGTGCCTGCTAAAAAGGAAAAAGCTTGACTTGCCAAACTTAATTCTGAATTGGATGATTTTGAGAGAAGAAACTCGTAGAGTAATTTTTCCTTATAGAGGAATTCTAAATATAATTTTTGACCATCTTGGCGTAACCACACTATTCACTTTGTTTATCAAGCGAACCCATGATGATATATTTTCTTCTACTACGATTAAGCAAATAGGGTATGAACGACATGACTAAGGTTGGTTTCAAAAAGGTAGGCGTACATGTTGAGCACCTCATCAAGATCCTGAACCACAGCAAGTTGCTCCTCCAGCAGATGATACTCCTTCCTGGTTTGTAGCCTATCAGTAGCAGATGATTGGTCTTCGTGATGGAGTGCATACTAGTTTTAGCTCGCTTCAGTCGAGTTATACTTCTCTTGACCAACGGCTTGGACTGATTGAACAATATATGGTTGATTCATCTTCTTCACGAGGCAAGGATCCTATGGAGACAAGCTCGGATGACAATCAAGAAGAAGATGAAGATGATGATGATGAGGAATGGATTGATACTGATGGTGCAGATGATGCATAGTTGTTTTCGTTAAATGAACAATCTTGGATTGTAATATTTGCATTTGACACTACTTTTTTATTTTTTTTTTCTTATGCTTTTATGGTTTTCACATGCTATTTTGGTGCTTATTGGCTATCTTATCGTGCATGATGAATGATCTATTTTGACTATTCTGATGGATAAATGCTTTCAAATTTGCATGCTATTCTTGTTCTCCTTCTCTTTTTGATTGATGTCAAAAAGGAGAGAAGTTTCGGGAAAAATGAGCATGAAATTCGAGAAATTGAACAACTAGCAATTACAATGAAAATATGAGCATGATGAAATCTGATCATGATGAGATGACATTAGATAATGATATTAGCTTCACACTATACATGATTTAAACTAAACTTCATGAATGAAATTCAAATTTTATTGAATATGGCGTATAATTCATTTAAGGGGAGTTATATTTGATAAATGTGGATGTCATGATATATGTTCATTGCTAAAAGTTTATATGAATTCTGATATGCAATCTTATTACTCTAAAAATCTTGTTAAGACTATGCTTATTGTAAAGGGGAGTCTTATTAAGGCTTACTCACTTTTGCTCTTTATTTGTCATCATCAAAAAAGGGGAGATTGTTGGCCTAATAAGGCTTAATCTCGTTTTGATGATAACAAATCATGAATACTTAACACATTTGTTTAAGTAAAGTTTCAGGGCTCAAATGTTTTCATAAGATCAAGTTCGAGTGTTTGAAGAGCTTGAATGAAGCTAGTGCTTGAAGTCATGAGTAATGATGACGTTAAAGCATATTGAAGAAAGAGTTAAAGATGGACACAAAATGGAAGGTAAAGCATGAAGACTTAGTGCTTAGAAAGTTTTATTTTATAAAAGTCTCATGTAAGTACTTCACAATTTCAATATGGATGTTTGAAACTCTTAGGAAATATCATTGACTTAGAGACTTGTTTTTAAATCATGAAAAATATTTTCATAAAATCTCAAATACGTTTTACTAGTTTAAAGCTAAGTTTTGAAACCAAAATTTGAAAAACAAAGAAGTAGCAAGCAGTTTATCATCAAGCGACTGGCATGTTGCTTTAATTGTTTATAAGCAAACAAAATTGGAGCAGGCGACTGACCCCTTAAAGTCCAATCGACTGACTCAGCACTGGTTTTCAAAATATGCTAAATTTAAAAAGATTAGGCAACTAACCCTTGGGCCTTAGTTGACTGAAGTACATGTTATAACTTTTAAATAACGATGTTAAAGTTTCCACAAACGACTTCTTGGCTTCCAAACTTAGAGAAAACTTGGGGAAAATGGTAAGAAACTTTATTACTCTACATATACTTGATAATTTCACAAATTATCAAAGCATACAACACACACATGAATCATATTCCTAAAATTATATTGCTAAAAGTTTTTGAAAGAGTTGTTGTGCCCTTGTTGAAGTTTCAATTGAAATTATGATTCAATCTCTCGATTTCTTCACTCTTAAATCATTACCTTGGTGATACTATTTTGAGTTTCAATCTCTTTATTGATTTTGATTGAAGTATATTGATTCTAACATTGTACAAATCAACTCTTTTGAGAGTATTTCATTATACGAAGAAAGTTTGTTTCTTGTTTCTATTTTTGACAATTCAGGATTGTTGAATTATTGCCTAACAAGAGGGTTGTTCTTGTTAGAGAGGGATCCCCACCTTGAACGGAGAAAGACTTTACTTCACCTAATAACAAATTTGGGAAAGGGAATCCTCACAGCGTGTTGCTTGAGGCAAGGACATAGGCCGTTGGCCGAACATTGTAAAAAATCTAGTGTTCTACTCTTCTTCCCTTAACCTTTTTACATTCTTACAAGTATATAATCTATGTGTATGCTTATTTAATTGTTGAGAACTTGTTGGATATTGAGAATTTACTAGAATACTGATTTTGAATATCTTTGAATCAAGGAACTATATTGATTGTATTTGTTGGATTGAAAATTCAAAGTAAATCATGAATTTCTAAATAGCACAGTTGAGGTAAATCTTGTGAAATTGGTTATTTCATTGAAGGAAAATTGCAAGGTACTTAAAATTAATCTTATGAAATTATATATTGATATTTTCAGTGATAAATAATGAAAAGATAACTAATCTTGAATACTGATTATCTATTGATGTGTTGAGATTTGAATTTGAATTGTGAAATCATATTATATTCATATATACCTAGGACTTCCGATTGGTATAGTACGACCGCTGATTAGAAATTTTGTTTGTGTGATTGTAGCAAATTAATTTGAAGAGGGTAATACTTAATTAAAGTTTTGTAAAGAAAAATTTTATAATCCCAATTCACCCCCTCTTGGGAGTACACCTTTAATCTCACCTTTTCTTGCCCATTAGAAATAATAATAAACCCATATATGATTTAAAGGCCTTGGGCTCCTACACCCTACTTAGCCATAATATAAATACTGCAACAGTAGGGCAAACAAAGAATCTAACCCAAGTAAATATGATTAAGGTATTACATAAGGACATCCTCATGCATTGCTCTTGAACTAGTGAAACCTAGGCTACTTCTCTAATTAGGTAGCAGTAGGTCACTGTGGAACAATGAAAGATGAGTTATGAGCTTGGAAAGGTATTGACTTAAGAAAACAAAGGAGGAAAGATCTTTTATTTTCCTTGCCATCTTTTGGTGTGTGGAGGGAAAGAAACAAGAGAGCTTCCAAAAAATCAGCAACTCCCCTTTATGTTGTCAAAGATTATTGTTACTGTTTCTAATTGGCATAGTTGATTGCTTTTAAATGAAATTCATGTAATTCCCAAATATATTAACACCCTACAGTGTAGATGACTTCTTTTTTATTGTATTTACTTTAGTGGCTTCCCCTTGATGCCTTTAAATGAATTCTTTTTTGTTGATGAAAAGCAAATGAAGACAAAAATTTAAGGAGGATCATTTTATCAAAATAAATTCCCCTTTCCAAACACTCCATACGTATGTCTTTGGCCCTATTTTTCTTGAAAATTTCAAAGGAATGGTGAATCCCCTGTCTTAAAATTTGAGACTTTGGTAAGATATTGAGACCCTGTATAAAGGCTACCTGGCCTATTGGACTAGGATAAGACAATTGCCTAACTAGACCTGACACCAAAGCTCTTCCATGGCTAGCCCACTCAGGGCTCAAGATCAATTGGAAAGGTTATTTGAGGAATTCTCTTCTAGATTGTAGAACAAGTGCAAAGTTTGATGGTAGCAAGGAGAGGCTTGTTGATGAATCTGAGCAACAACAACATGAAAATAAAACCAACAAACCTTAGGAAAACTGTAAGACAGCTGAAGCTAAGAAATAAATAACCAAACTAAAGGAAATGATGTTGAAGATGGGAAATATGGAAGAAACTGAATCGTATATGTGAGCAATGTAGCTACAAAGGATTGGTGAAGATGCATTGGCACAAGCATTCCATCAGTCTTAAACACAATATGCTAAAAGAAACAGAAAAATCTATGTCATTAATTCATGAAGAGAAAAACTTGTGAGGAATAGTTCCTTTACAAAAGATTTGAGATTCACCAATAAATAGAAGACATACGTGATGGTTGCCATAAGGTGGTTGCAATAGCGTTGGTCCAACCATCATATTGTAGTGACCAAATATCTCTAATGATCCACAAAGAGAAAATGATAGCATAACAATTTGCAAACTTCCAAGCAATCATTGAAGCCGAGCAAGGTTGATAAAACTTATATATTATGTTCAGTTTGAAAAATATCTATTACCAAATATAAAATAATCATATCATGGGATTTTGATAACTTATAAAAGAAAAATTATTATAATCATAAAGCAAAAGACAATGCAAAAATTTTTGTTGATTCATATGCAATAGTGTGTGAATACTTATTCAAAGATTCATTGTAAAATTGAGATTAGATACACGAGTTTTTGGACTTACAACTTTTTTTATAAATTATATATATTTCAATACAATTTATTTCATTGCCACCTCATTTCATTACATGACTCAAACATAACCTAATAGCGTGTTTTGAACTTAAATCAAAAACTTCCTCTTCTCTCCTTTTTTCTTGTTCACTTGTTCCTCTCCTCTTAAAGTTTCTCTTTCCTCTTATAGGTTCACTTCTTTCCCTTTACGTTCTCCACTAACCTCTTTTTTTATCCACATTTTGTATTATATTAAATCTTCCTCGCTCTCTCTTAATACTCGTCTTTTTCTCTCTCGACTTCTCCACAATTCCCAATCCCCTCTCCTTCAAAATCCCAAGTGTAATTACTAAAAGGTCGTTTGGTATCACTATCAAAATTTAGAGAAATAAAAATTAAAAACAAAAATCAAAAATCAGAAATAGAAACTAAAAACTAGAGATTAGCAACCTGTTTGACTAACATTTATAAAAGTAATACAAATTAAAGCTTAAATAAATAAATGCTCATTTTCATCTTTAAATAAAAATTTTATAAAAAAAAACATGATTAAAATAATAAAATAACAAATAATACACATTAAAAAATTATTATAATAAAAATAAATTTTACTACAACCATTTTACTTAATTGTTCAACTTTCAAATTTTACTTTATAATAAAATTTTATTAGACATGACAATTGAAAAATAGTAAAATATTTTGTGATTGGCTTTATTATTATTTTTTAAAAAATTTATGTATATTTTTCTTTTAATTATATTTGAATTCATATGATTACTTAATTTTGATTTTAATTTAGAAGCATATAGAATGAATAATTTAATACAAAAAAAAAAACTATTTCTAAATTTTAAAATTTCTGACTACAAGTTGGGAAAACCACCTAATACTATAAAATATAGTTTTTAAATTTTTTGACAAATAGCTAAAAATAGCACCAGAAACAAAAATATACTTTTATAATCTATTTTTTTTTTTACTATAGAGAAACAAAAAAAAAAAAATAGAAAACACCAGCAATACCAAACAAGCCCTAAAATTCTAATTCCGTGCAATCTCCATGGAACCTTAGGACAGCACAACATGACCGTTAAAAATAAACTTAGGACGGAACCGCTATGTGAGTGATTTCCGGCTCTTTCCCAAAAAAAAAAAAAAAAAACCCGCATCCCTTATCCCAACCCCAAACACTGAGACTCCAACAAAAGAATCAATTTTCCACGGGAATCCATTTCATCATGTTCCAACTGGCTTGTGGCAAAATCCAATCTCAGAAAAGGAAATGCCAGCCCATCAGTGTTAAGATAAGAACAGCAGCAGCATAACAAGGGGCATTTGTTACAGATAAAACTACTTAAAAAACTTATCCCCAAAACATTTTCTCAGGTTCAATTCAGCCAACACCATAATTAGCCTGCATCTTTTCGAATAATATAAATAGTTCAACAGGTTCTTCCAGAAGAATAAATTCTATAAATACAAGGTTTTGCTGCGGTGAACATGACAAATACACCAATGTCATCTATCCTGTTCAACTACAGATCTGTTTTAAATTTTTTTCCAATTAATCAGAAGATTTCATCTTCTTAAGGGTTTCCTGATCTCTGACTGCAAGTCCAATCCTTTCTCTGATAGTTTCCGCCTTCGTTTCAATTGTGCCCCTTCAGTTTCGTCCATGACAGAATTATTTAATGCTGCAAGGGTGTAAAATCACCAACAGGAACAGCAGAATATCAACACAAAGCTTTCAAAGTGAAAAACAATTAAATGGGGCTTGTGGATGTGCATTAGAAATGAAATTTAAAAGACTAACAAAAAAATTGAAAAAACAAAAAACTGTTCTGTTTATATGACATCTAAGGTTAGTTCATTATGTTCTTTGCAAAGACCTGACAAGGACCATTTCATATAATGCTTATGATCAGTTCAGAGATTCAAAGCAATGCCATTTTATTTTTCAAGTATTATGTGGTAATAGAGTATTCTCTATAGCAACCATGGGTAGAGTTGACTTCATGCTCTCAACTGGCACCAAAGATCAAATCAAAGGATACCATTTCCATAATTTTCTGAATGAAGGTTAGTTAATAATGCGAAATGAAAAGCAATTGCTTTTCATCTGTTTCACTAAACAATTCCTGCACACAACTTGAAGTTGTTTTCAGTACGTAATTTTGGAATGAAGCTTCCAGGATGCCTCACTTTCTCCTTCATCCCTCCCCCTCTTCTTTCTGACATGATGGAGTGCAATGATTCCACCAGGGTAATCCCAAGCAATTGCACTCATCATATGTATGAAATCTACCTATAAAATCCCCTGGGCTAAAAAATAATCCAGTTGGATATATAGGATTTTGTTTGCCAGATGTTCACTTTCACTTCACATGATCAGATGCAATGGCCACCTATTCAAAAGTTGCATAGCAAGCTATAAAGGGTCAGGTTCTGACTTGGCACATGCAAAATGAGACTACAGGCGCAACTTGGCTTGAGCATGAATAGGACCCATTTGAAAATATGAGCAGGTTGCTTTTGGTTGTGTTCTGGGCGTAGTTCTAAAGTTGACAATGTAGGCTGAAAGCCAACTATTTTGTGGTGGAAGCAGGAGATGCATATGAGGACCAAATCATCATCACTCAAATTTAAGTCAATCCAATCAATACTAGAACTCAGTTGATCAATTAACATTGTTTTTTCATCTTCCGAGTTTCCTTAATCTTTTTCCTCCTTTTTCCTATTCCCCAGAAGATTGTGGAAATTTTTAAGTTTTTTTCCCAGATAGAAATGGGAAATATTAAGCTTAGATCTTTTCATTTGGCTATTGATTTTTCCAGGTAGAATAATTTATTTTATACAAATTTTCCAGATTAAAACTCGTTCACCATATTTCGATATTTTTTATGGGTAGAAATGTGACCATCTGCTACCAATACGGCTGCACCACCAATATCACCATAGTTATCAAATTCTCATTATACTACTTTTGGGGTGCCAGGCAAAAGGTTAATTATTAGGAAAATTTTGATAAAGGTTCCAAATCAGTGTGCTTCTCAACCAAGTTGTTGATATGACACAAGAATGCTTGCATACCTATAATATAAACACCTGTAGGAAGTTATTAACTTCAGATATTTGCAACTCACTAAAATGATACACCCAAGCTAAATTTACCTTCGACTGGACTTGAAGCATGGTTCATTGCTCGCCCATTTTGTCTTGCACCTTCTGAATGACTGCTATTGACCAACCTTGAAGAACTTCCTACACACTTGTCCTTTTGCTCGGGAACATCAGGGAAAGGAATAGCTGGTAAGAAGCACAATTCTTCCTGAGACATATCTGAATCACTGAAAGCAGAATCCTTCTCCACCGTCACAACATCAACTTCATCATCCTCATTGACATCTGATTCTTTCACCTGCAAGCATACAAACATTTTAGAAACAAGGAAATAAATAGAAAATCTACTAGGACAGTTTTTATTCTTTGACCTTTGCAGTTTCAGGCATTAGATCAAATTCATCTTCTTGCTCTACATACTCCTCATTTTCATCAAGTTCTTTGAAGTCCGGAGCAAATGCACTCCAGTTCTCAGTATAATCTTTTGCCCAAATATAGACCAAACCAGTTAGGGAGACCGAAACAACAATTGGGTGAACAGGATGCCATGCTAGATCAATCAAGGCTTCCTTAGGACCTTCAAGGATTTTAACAAGATGCCCAGCCCTATCCCATATGTAGATTTTGTGTTGTCCTTTGCTAGCAGAACCACCAACAATCCATTCACCATCACCACTGAAACAGGGTGCTTTCCAATGCATTTTGGTGATTGAATCTTGAAACTCTCGGAAAAGTGCCAAGCACTTTGATCCAACAGATTTTAACTTCTCAACCCCATCTAGCCCAACAAAGGTCATGTTTAGTTCACCGAGGGCACCAAGTTCACCTTTCAAAGGCAGAAGGTTCTCATAGATCCTGATCGTTCGGTCATTTGAATTTGTTAGAAGATACTGTCCATTCCGGCTGAAGGCAATGTTTTTTATCACAGCAGCACCAGAAATTGAAACTATGCCACACACTTGTATGCTTCTGTAATCTATTATAAGTATTTCTCCTTTAGAGTTTCCCACATAGACCAAATCTCCATGCTTGTTGAAGCATGCAGCAGTTGGAGTGAAAGGAAGAGAGCCATCTGAGAATTTGTTTCGAGGAGGAAGGGGTAATCCAGCACCCGCATCAGAAACAGAAACTGGAAGCACTGTTGTACTTCCTGTGTTCAAGTCAACAATCATGGGAGCGGATGACAGTGAGCATGCCAGACAGAGGGATGGAGTAGATGAACAAGGATGCAGACGAGCTTGTAGTGGGGCTTGCTGCAGGGTTGTACGAGCTATCTTCTCCCCATTGACAACATCCCAAAGTGTTAATGACTTGTCAGCAGCAGACACAAGTATACGATGGCCATATTTTGACCAACAAACACTTGTAATGATTGCATTGCAGTCTTTATCTCGAAGCTCCTTAGCAATACCCCTCGTCTCAAAATCCCAGACAATGCAACTTCCATCAGAACAACCAGCTGAAAAGAATAATCACAGGAAGCATCAAACAAAGGGCAGCTACAGCCTAAACGACAACAGGAAAAAACAGCAATCTTCTGCAAAACCTCATAACCACATTCCGTTTCAAGAGAATGGGATTGGAGTATAGCAGCAGGAGAGAGAGAGAGAGAGAGAGATGGAAGGAGAAGGAACAAGATACTATATGTAAGGAAAGAGATAAATACCAGGGAAATTCTGCTTTGCAATTGGAAAATTAACTCCAACATTCAACTACCAAATGTACTTATACTGTACGGTTAACTAAAACACATGATTACACATTAACCTCAGCATATCAGAAAAGAAAAACAAAAACAAGATATAATGCATGCATCCTAATTTCCTCAATCTACACCTAAAATGTAAGTGCCAAATAGGAGGCCTAAATGATTATGGTGGTCCTCTGTCACAAGACATCTTCTAAAATAGTTTTCAATAAATAACTATAAATACATTAAAAAAAAAATATGACACATTATAACACCAAATCAATTTCCAGGGAATCACTGAAATTTTAAAAATTAATAACTTAATTGATTTGAAAGAATAGTCATTTGGAAGCAAATATAAACCAAATATTATTAACACACACACACACCCATAATAATCATCAGAAGTATATATGAAAGGAAGAATTGGTATACAAGGAAATGCCAAAATTGAAACGGTAACTCAGGCACAAAAAAAAAAGCACGTCAGAAAAAAAATTAAGCTAAGACATAACACAATTAATAATAACAAAATGAACAGAGTAGATAAATGAACAATAAACTATTTGAATTTGTCCACAACTATACTACTCTCTTTTAAAGCTTCTATTTATTTTTTATTGAATTTTTTAAAATGTATAAAATATAGATTCAGCCACTGATATGAAATACTAAATAAGAATATTTCAGTTAGATACACAACAATAAACATTCAAACACATTCCTACAAGCTAAAACTAACAATCACATATAACACAATTTAAACAACAATATTTCCAAGCACAGATTATAAGATAAATGAATATTAAACTATGTATAATTTTCTGCAAAGTTACTACTTTTCTAAAGCTCTAATTCATGTTTGTTGCATTTAAGAAACCTAAAACATTAATTAATCCATTGATTTGAAAGATTAAGAACTCTTTGAATATGAAACATATATATTTCATGGAATCAAATGCCCTTATACTTATCCTAAATTCTAAACCTAAACTTAATCAGATATGTAAATGCATTTAAAAATGAAACTGTTTTTATAAAACATATCTACTTTCAACAATTATTTTTATGCTGACTAGGTTTGTAGGTGCATTGCATGTGGAACTATTGAGGAGGCAAGAAAAGGAATGAAACAGAAGAAACAAGCGACTACAAGTAGATGAATTTGAATAAAGCTACTTCTTTTACCATGTAACAAAGTTGATTGCAAGGCCATTAAGCTTTTAGAATAAAATTTTTAAATGAAGATATTTAGTTTGATGAAATCCTAGCCTCTCCCCCTATAATACTAAAGATAAAAATTACTTAACATAGAGAAGGAGAAAAAGAAAAAGTGCAAACATAGAATGCAATTTTAGACTCATAAACATGGGCACACAAATCAACTTGTGATAAATTATTCATTAAACAGACCCATTAACAATAAAATGGTAACTTCAGGTGATCTGGTCACAAAAATAATCTGTCTGTGAGAGCATGCATGTGTGTATCAAGGGTATTAACTTAACCTTCATATAGAATAACCAAGAGTATCCTGCAAACATCAATATGATCAGATTACCCTTATGTCAATTTTACACCGATATAATCAGATGATCTCGTATCTGCTTTCTCATGAGCTCAATTATTGGACCTCAAGTATAGTACATAAGCAATTTCAAAAAGGTAAAGCAAAAAGAAACCTCATTTATGCAAGAGCTTCACAGAGAAGGATTATATTATTGGAAACGGAAAAGTTAAACAATAGAGGGAGAGAGACAGAGAAGCAAAAAGTGTCTCTCCTATATTCCATGAGAAGAAGACAAGACTTCTTTCCTTCAGTAAATTAACAAGCAAGAAATTGAGCTACAACATCCAAAGGAGAATCACTAGAAACTATGATAAATGAGGTGGATTGTGAAAACATATGAATGAAATCATGCCAGCAATTGAGATCACATAAAAACACCAGCAATCAAAGAAATGATGTTAGATAATGACAGAAATATTGTTGCAGGAAAAATATAATCGGGAAAAAGATACATAAAACATAAACCAAACAACACCTGGAATAATTTCAGAGCAAACTTAAGTTACAAAATTGAGCACAAAAATCACCTAACCTTGCTGAATAAGAAGGCTTACAGTACCATGTTTAAATCATGACTAAGACAACAGCAACAGCAACTACTACTACAACTACTACTAATAATGATGATGATGATAAATGGGTGCACATAAAAACAAAATTATATATGCACATCAGGAGAATAACACTCAGAAATTATGTATGCACATCAGGAGAAGAACACTCTCGCCTACAGATAAGGAGGCTTACAACTCATGTTTAAATCAAAACGACGATGACGATGACGATGACGATGACAGATAATAATAATAACAATTATTATTATTTTAAAACAATAATATCAATAATTATAACAGTGTCCCCAAAAAGGGGGAAAAGTATTACACCAGAAAATTGGTAAGTAAGCTATAGATGAAGCATGATCTCAAAAAATCCAGCCATTTCTCCCCCCAACCAAATTACTGCATAACTACAAAGACTGCACACTGCCACAAAATCCTCAAATTCTTTTGCCTCTTAAAGCCATTAAAATCAAAGAAGATAAATGCCTCCAAAGAATGAGGACAAACCCAACACTCTCCCAACAAACTGAAAAGTTTGATCCATAAGCACCAAGTGACATAGTAACGAAGAAATAAATGAGCATGATCCTCACTATTAGCATAGCATAACACATGATATACACAGCAAGAAAGAGATGGACAAAGACATGTATGGCATTCAATTCAATATGAACCCTATTAACAACCACTGCATGCACCAAAAGCCTTTACATTTGAAGGAATTTTAGCTTCCCGCCCTTGATTGGCAAGAGGAACCAGTTTAGATGAGAACAAAAAGACTTAAAATAAAAACACTAAACAGTATTGGAACACCAAATCCCAACATCTACGCAATGAGAATACCAAAAAGAATCCAACAAACTCTGGAGTGAGGAAAGCACCTCTATCTTCATATCATTAAGATTCCTAGAAAACTGAAAATCTCAAGCAACAACAGTACTATCAATAATGAGGAACAAAGAAATATATCAATCAGGACGCAAAGCAAGATCAAAGATACAAAGAAAGGCAACCAAGAAACATAATTCCTCAAGCCAGAGGTCCTTCTAAGGACGAACCCAACAACCACCTCCCACTTTACATTTTGGTACAAGAAAGAAGAAATAAGTTTACCTGCAAAATGAATTTCCACAGGCATTTGTGAAACCCAAGCTACAATAAGACACAGCTGGCAACATTCCCTTGTGACTAACAGCTATGCTACGCAGAATCAGGAGGGGGAGGGGTCCAGTCTTTTGCAAGACTCTTTACAACTAACTCAGTGCTTCCTTCCACAACCATCCCCTGATTTCTCCACCATTGACGCAGCCATTAGAGCTGCTAGAGCCTCACCTTGCCCAGGTTCGTCAGGGAGGATCAACTTGGTTGCAGAAAGAATGAGAGCTTCCATGGTATCACAAGCTACACATGCGGCACAACTTCCATTGATATTAAAGGCCACATCAAAATATATTTTAATCCAAACCACAGGAGAGAGGGTCATAAACAGCAGGGTCTTTAGCTTGAGGTTTAAGGGCACCAGAATCTGGCAGTGTAAGCATCAACAAATTCAGCATAGACTGAAAAGAATCAGGTTCAAACTGAGATCAGGATTAATCTTTTCATTTTGGAACACTACTATGTTTCTTAGTTCCCAGGTTTGAGACATAAGAATAACTGTAAACCACAACCCCACTTAGCAAACCACACCATCTCTGGTAATTGACAAAGGATGAACAGATGACCTGCATCCTTCTACTACCAGGTGACAGAGGGAACAAACTTGATTGGCCACATGGAACTTCTCTCTCCTAATAGAGCTTTGACTGGAATAGCATTTGAGGCTACTATCCAAAGCATGAATTAAGTCTGAAGTTAATTTTAATTTCCAAAGACTGACCCAGAATTTCTTTTTATTTGTGTCAATTCTGAATCAAATTGCTTGATCCACTAAATAAGCAGATTTGACGGAGAGCTTACTTTTCTAATCTGGAATTCAGCTCCAACAATCCTCTCCACCCACTATACGAAAGTAGATTTTCTGGATTTGGTAGATATCTTCATCCTCCATACATTCCTGAAGTCTGCTAATATTCCACCTTCAATTTTCTGTAATAACTTGGTGACCCAGATTGGCAGCTCTTCAGAGTTTGGTCTTGGTTGCACCTTGAACCCTTGTAAGCCGGGTACCCAAGGTCAAGTCTATATGTTGATTTTGGAACAATCACCTATGGTTTAAACAGGAATCTTTCTCCCAACAGCTTCCTGGCACTTACTTTCCAAACAAAAGAATCTGATAATTTTTTGGTAGCAGGAACAATCATTGGGTGCAGTATTTTGCTCAACTGCCTCGCACATAATTTCCCTGATCCAGTTAAGATCTCCCAACCCAATTTTGCCACTAGAGCTTGATTGACTGACAAGGTGATCTTTCCACTCACCAACTCCCAAGCAAAGAAAAACTTTCTTCTCAAATAATTCTCTCTACTCTATCAGCAACCCTCATCCGAATCTTAAACAAAGATAGAAAATACAGAGAATCAAAGAAAGACACACTTGAACTAAAGTAATGTGACCTCCCAAGAAAAAGAGTGCAGCCATCACCCACCTAGTCATTTAGACACTTTAGTGATCATCGGATCCCAAAACCTCTCAAACCAAGGATTCTCGCCTAAAGGAACTCTTAAATAAGTCAAAGTCTATGGTAGATCCCATAAGCCATAAGAGAGACACATGCTGAAATCATCTCTAGATTCAGATTAAAGCAGCTATCCACACTTAACTGAATTAATCTTAAGCTCTAAACCTAACACAAACCCAGTAGAATGGTGAAAATACTACACAGAGAGACATCATATCATCTGACAAAAACAAAAGAAGCATCTTCAGCAGACAACAAATGTAAGACGATCATTCCATCTGGACCTATAGCAATACCCTGAACAAAACCCCCATTGATGGCCACCTTAGTCATCCTACCCAACACATTATTAACTAAAGTTAAGAGAAAAAGGGTATAAAGGATCCCCTGTCTCACACCTATAGAAGCTGAAAACCATGTCTTAGGTTCACCATCAATAATTATAGAAAATGAGATAATGAAAGACAACCCGAGTCCATCCTAGCTACTCTGACCCCAAAATCCTTCCTATCTAAAACCTTGCACAGAAAAGCCAATTAACCATGTCACATGCCTTCTCAGACTCCATCTTAAATATTAAACTATGCTTTTTGTTCCTCCTAACATCCTCCACAATCTCATTAGGCGCAAACTGCATCTAAAATATATATAACTCCCACAAAAGCCACCTGGGAACAAGAAATTGTACTCCCTAGACCTCCTTAATCCTGTTAGCCAGAGCCTTTGACCCTTAGAGGCTGAAAACCAAGTCTCAGGTTCACCATTAATAATTATAGAAAACGAGGTGATGAAAAGACAACCCTAGTCCATCCTAGCCACTTTGACCCAAAATCCTTCCTATCTAAAACTCTACACAGAAAAGCCAACTATCCCTGTCACATGCCTTCTCAGACTCCATCTTAAAGATTAAACTATGCTTTATTCCTCTTAACATCCTCCACAAACTCATAAATCACAAACCATAACAGGGCCATCCTTATCGGGAACAAAGATGATAAAACTCAAATTCATGCTCTTAGGTATTGTTGTAGCTAGAGCCAGGAGACAGCCAGGAGCTGGAGCTGAGTTGGAAATGCGGTCCATTTATCTTGATTTTATCTTGATAGATGAAACCTTCCATTTGTAATTTAATGTATTTAATTGTGATTTAAATATCAGCCCTATAAATAAAGAGCTGAGAAATGTAATATGTACACAAGAGAAGCTCAAAGAGCAGAGAGAAGAAAGAGAGGAGGAAGAGAGGGAGAGAGAGAGAGTGAGAGTTGTATTTTTCCGGCGAATAGTGAATTTTGTGGTGTGCTCCGTGGATGTAGGTCGATCTTGACCGAACCACGTTAAATTTCTCGTGTCACATTTTTCTAGTTGCTCACAGGGTCCTAACAAGTAGTATCAGAGCCGATGGTTCGTAACTCTGGGCGAGCAACATCATAAAAGTCGAGACGTGAAGCTAATTCTCCTGACGTGCTAATAGTTGGAGAACCAAGTGTGTAACCGAGGCCAATAAGGATCATCTAGTCCTAAGATGGATTCTAATAGGGTCAAGATGTGGGAGGTAGGATTGGTTCGAAGGCACGTGGAATGCAATTTAAGGCACGTAAGACGCCAGTGGTAAGGCCCACTTAAGCAACTGTTGGGAAATTGGGCTTACTCCCATAAGGGAGATGGTTTCTGTTCAAGGGAGAGCGGTTGGAACTCACAAGTGAGGGGGAGATTGTTGAGAATTCCACTTATGAGTTTGTCCCACATTGGAAAATTAGAGTAGACCATGGGTGCTTATATACATGATCGGGCCCAAGACCCAATAGATTTAACCTTTTGGATCAAGTTGGTGTTCACCCATGTGTATCAAGCCCACCCATAGGCTCCTCCGATCCTAACAGGTATAGTCTCATTAGCATCAAACTCCTGAAAAACCATCAAGAAGTAAACCTTAACCACACAACAATTCTTTGAAATACCAAAAAAAAAAAAAAGGCTAACTTAAACCAATCCAGCCTGGTAGTTTCCCCTAATCCATGCTTAACATCGCACATTTAACCTTATCCTCCTCAAAAAGTCCTTCCAACCAAAAATCACCAAAAATGGGACGCTAGTGCGACAACAATTCGATCCTTCAATCATAGGATGACAAGTGTAACCCTCCCCAGAGATTTTCTAAAGATCCCAATGATCTCCTCAACAATGACAGCGGAATTCCTAACAACAACACCCTCATCAGATGCCAGTTCTCTAATCACATTCCCCCTGCATCTGACAGTAATTATTTTGTGAAAAACACTAGTATTACAACCGCCATTCAGCCCATCTGAACCTAAACATTTGTCTCCAATTCATCTCCTTCTTCAGCTAAAAAGACTCAAAATTATTCTTAAGAGACATTCTTCTCTGAGCTAAATCTTCCTAAATAATAAATGCCACCCTATTTCCTCCAGATGATTATTCTTCTGTCTCCTTCAAAACAGCCGACTTCCTGATCCAAATGTCACCAAAGAATTTCCTATTCCAACTTTTCAAAGCTAACTTTAAAGTTGTCCAGCTCTCCATTAATTCAAAAGCCTCCCAAGTTCCAAGCCTCACAAGAGCAATTACCCCAAGATTCCTTTACAAAAGACAGGAAAGAAGGATGAGAAAGCCACATACTTTCAAAAAAAAAAAGAAACAAAATGGAATGGAATAGACCCCACCCAACACTAGATGAATCCAAAATAAATAGGAAAATGATCCAAGACTGGCATTACAAAAGCATAATAAAAACAGAAGCGGAAGAAGCATATGTATTCATTAGATAATTTATAAGGAGTGTTGTATAAATTTTAATAGTCATTTTTATTTATAACAAAAAAAGATTTTTTAATAGAGTGAGTTTACAAAGGGAGAATGTGACATATCCCTAGAAAAACTGAGAAAAACAGAAATAAACAATTAAAAACAACAAAGAGAAAATAGATCAACAAGTCAGCATGTTCATCCAATCTCTTCATAACTCCTGAAAACTTGCCCCTCTAAAAAATCCATAACTGACACACCACGGTGAGGTCAAGTATTGGATTTTTTCCCAAACCAACACCCAATTTGGTTTTTTCCCAGAAAATATCCAAGCATTATGCTCCATCCATATTCCCCATAAAACTGCATAAGTACAAAACTTCCATAATGCCTGCCCTATCCTTCCTTAGACCAAAGCCTGCAAAAGAGATGGCAAACAAGTCTTCCACTGAAGAAGGACAAACCCAGCTCTCTCCCATAATACCAAAAAGATTATTCCAAATCCTCCAAGCTAATTCACAGTGCAAAAGAAGGTGAGAAGCTATCTCAGAGTTCTTGTAACAGAGCACAAATACATCAGGAGAGAGAACCTTCAAAGGTCTCCTAATTTGCAGCAGGTTATTAGTATTTATCTTATTAAGCACACAACCAACCGAGTGAAAGCCTTAATTTTTAGGGGAGCCTTGGCCTTCCAAATAGTATGATAGAGCGGAAATGAAGAGCTGGAATGGATCAAAAAGTCAAAAAAAAGATTTGCAAGAATACACTCTTGACTAATCCAAAGATCAAAACCGAACATCCCTCCCAAAAAATAGTTACTCCCATTCAAAAAGATAACAAAGATGACAATTCCACCATCTCTCTATCATTAAGAGGTCTCCCAAAGAGAAACCAAAAGGCTGCTCAAGTCACCAATAAATTTTAGCATGCATCAAACTTAATATATTCAAATATTTTAATTTATGTGTAGTATTTATTGTCTTGCTTCCTACATTTTTAAGATTTCTCATGTCTTCATATCTATATTAGGTAATAGGCAATTTTAAAGTTGTAAAAACATATACATTCCTATAAATAACTTTGAGCATCCATACCTTAATATATAAGCGTAAGCATCATAATAAATTATCAATTCTTTAAACAAAATCTAAAATATATGAAAAATTATTTAAATATATTACTCAAAATCATTCACCTGCAATAACTTGCAACGCACACAGCGTATTTACTAGTGAGTGCAAACAGTGTAATTTTGTCAGTAAAAAATTCCTCTTTTTTTTAAAAGTAGGTGGACAAAAATTCCCTAAAAAAGTAGCAAATGTTTTCAAAATTTTTAAAAATGTAACACAACTTAACAGCTTAAATATAACACAAATTAACAGCATTTACAACCAAAATTTTAACAGATAAGTAGATTAACATAAATTGGCAGTCAAAATTTAAATAAAAAAATAAACAACAGCATGGAGGTGGTTTGGCTTTGCAGAACCAGCTTTGGTTTCAAAGCTTGGCTCTGCAGAAAATAACACCCATTTAAATCCTTTTTGTGGAATTAACTAATATCCGTGCATTTTTTTTAATAAGACAAGAGATCCCTAGAAAATTAATATCTGCATTCAAATTTTGAAAATCTAACACAAGTTATCGGTTGAAATATATAACACAAATTACCAGCATTTTACAACCCAAATTATAACATAAATAAGCAGCCAAAATTTAAATAAAAAAAAAATAAACGACAGCATGGACGTGGTTTGGTTTTGCAGAACCAGCTTTGGTTTCAAAGCTTGGCTCTGCAGAAAATGAAAATCTTGCTTACTGTGGAAATGTTTTCATAAATTTTGGAAATATAAATTCAATCCAACGTTTGTTGGAATATAATGCCTCCAACTCCAATTCCAAGGCCTCAGTTCCCTGCTACGAAGTAGCTAACTGAAATAAATTCATTATAATTTGCTCTAAATTTGTAGCCAAGTAACAAACATTGAGTGGTATACTAACATACCAAAATCACATATTTACAGTACCCAACTTAGCTACATTACCTTAAAAAAAAAAAAAAAAATTGTAAGTTTCCCAGTATGAGATTCTTAAGTAATGGCCAAAAGCAAAAGAAAAAATAACTGAAAATTTCGAAATGTGTTAGTGATGGGACGAAAATCAAATAGAAAAACAGCAAAAAATGCGTGATTGGGCGACGGATAAGTGTTGTCATTACCGCCTTACCGGCAAGAAGCGTCCCTCGGCGATTAAAGGCAACGCATTTCATGAGTCCATGTTCTAAATACTCCTCTATCACTTCGGGGAAGTCTCCCTGCAGTGGATCTTCACGAACAAAAACGAGTTAAAAAAAAATGAAACTTTCTTCGCGAAAGCCTTGCGCAAAGCTTCACCAACCCAGAAAGCAAATACACAAAAAAGCCGAATGTATGTGCGTGTGTGCGAGAGAGAGAGAGAGAGAGAGAAGCAAACCTATTATTGAGACGTTCATGAAGAACCTTCTCCTCTCGTCTCCCTACAAAGTCTCTCTCCCTCTCTCGGTCTCTGCCACTCTCTCCGTCGTCTGAGGTTTCAATTCTGCGTCAGCACAGGCGTAATGGCAGTCTGGCACCAGCAAGAACCCATGATCGATATTGCTTTGGCAATGGCGGTCGGCGGGGAGGATCGAGCTATCTGATTCAACATGGTGGGTTGGATGCTTTGGCGTACCCGAATTTTTTGCGCTTCTTACGTTCCCCATCCGATCTTTTTCATACGTGTCTCAACCATTGAGAAGGGAAATCATTTAGGATGCGTTTGATCAAAAGTTTCGTTCTAGTAAAAGGCCCAAAAAAAATAATAAGAATGAAATTTATTTTTTTTAAATTACTTTAATATAATATAAAACTTTTAAAAATTATTTAACTATGTGTTATATTAATATTTTTTTTATTCATTTATATATTTTTCATTTTTTTCTTACTTTTTAATAACCTAACATAAAAATAAATAAATTTCCAAATAGTTTTTAAATTTTGAAACTGAAAATTATGAAGGAAAGGGAAACAAAAAATCTGCTTTTTATTTTGATTATTAAGAAAAGCAAGAAGATAAATCAAATATATATAATAAATTAATAAATAAAATTTTAATATTGAGCATGATTAGTTTCTATTTTTCTTTATTTTAGTTATATTAGGATAAATTTTTATTTTTAATACTATTTGATATAATATAATATAATATAATATAAAATACGTTTATTTCTTTTTTTCTTTTCTAAACAAAATCAGTTATCCAAAGAGGATCACCTTATCTTTTAAAAAAGTGCAAAGCTAAGTGCATCCCTTGGGGGTGGGCCCCACAATAGGCCATGTGCTCACGGTGTGTGTGCGCTCAATGGATCTCTATTTTTTGAAATTTTTTAAAAATTATAAAGAAAATAATTTTAAAAATTATATTTATAGTTTAAGGGCATTTTGGGATATGTGTAAATAATAATAGGGATATTTTAGGATGATTAAAAGTAGTTATAGAAATAAATTTGACATAATTATAAGGGTATATATATTTTTTTTTATAGTTATGGATAGTTAAAGGAGCATTTTGAAATTATAATTAATAGCTATAGGAATAAATTTAATATTTTTGAAAGAAAACACCAAAGGAAGAACCCTTTTTACAATATTAGATAAGGGTATTTTGAGATAATTGTGGTAATTAAAAGAATATTTTGAAATAATCATCCGTAGTTATAAGGATAAATTTGATATTTTCTAAAGAAAGCATCACTCGCTTATAATATTAGATTAGAAGATTAGAAGATGTTAGAGATTAGAGATAATATTTTCAAATGAATATATAAATAATTTAATAAATTATTTGTTATTTTTCAAAATATAAGTCTCATTATCTCCTATAGTCCTCCCAATCTCCCAAAACTAATAAATTTCAAAATATATATAAATTAAAAAAAAATTATCACTTCTAATTATCTTCTTAATTTCCAATTATCTCTTAAAAATTAGTAAAAACACATACACACACACACATAGTGCCCCTAATTAATACATAGAAAAGAAAAGTGTTATTAGCAATTTATTTTTATTTTTATTTTTTATTTTTATTGTACTAGATTAATTTTATTTTTAAAATTTATCCTTTATTTTTTTAATTTTAACTTTACAAGAAAAAAAAACAAGAAAAGAGGGTACTTTATCAATTTATTGTATGAAAAATAAATAAAAATAAATAAATAAGGGACTGTCTATGGTGTTTTTGGAGTGCCAGTCGCATCTCCTTCTTGAAAATTGGAGAAAAAATTACAATTAAACCCCTTTAGGTTTACCTTTTTATTTGAAATACACCCTCAAATTTTAAAAATGACACTTAAACCTCTTAATCTATCTTTTTATCTCAAAAGATCCTTCTAACAATAAATAACCATTAGGCTATGTCATTTGTACCCAATGAGCAACTCTTTAACAATTTTTTTATTTATTCAATCAGATTTTATTTTTTATAATTATTTGTTTGTAATTATAAAATTGTTAAATTATTAATTTAAATATAGCATTGGTGTAGTCATCAAAACAAACATACAAAGAAAACAAAGTCAACTTTTTGCTACATTCATTCATTCAAAAAAAAAAAAAGCTATTGCCCTCATGGGAATGACGTGGTGGAAAGGCATCGGCACGTACGAAGAAGCATTAGGAATTCAATTCTAGGTAAATATACTCACGGATCCAGCGGTACCTGTGGATGGTGAGAATTTATTCTGTGAGCCAGCAAGAACCGTGAATGGTGAGAGCTCGCTCTATGAGCCAGTGGGGACCGTGGATGGTAATGGAGATGTGTCCCATTGATCGGGTTGGCTGAACGTCCAACTGATGCATGGAAGTCGTGTCCACATTTCAGACTTTACTTGATTAGCGAGACCTAGGAGGAGTATGTTGATTCGTAGGTTTGGTGCTACACCAGGGGGTCCTAAGGGCTTGTTGGTGGCTGGAGTTCTTATGTAACAAAAAAAAAAAAACTATTATTAGAAATTGTATTACATTTACATTTGCATTTCATTTACATTTGTCTTCACTAGTCCTTATAAATACTTGCTGCTCTTGATTTTACGAAATTCTCAAAAGATATTAATCGAAATCTATGAATCTAATTTTATTTAATTGAATTGGTCACCAAAATTTAAAAATTAAATTAGCCCCAAAATGCTTTTTTATTGGGCTTAGAATCCCTACTTTTAGTTAGCTCTAGCCTCTAAGCCTATTTTATATATATTATTAGTACTTATATATATAAATTGAGTGGGGCTACACCCACACGCATCGATGCGGATCTACCCAACTTATATTAATTAAAATTAATAAATAAATAAAGTGTTATGAACACTTTAGGGATTCGTTTGGTTTGTGAAATTAGTTATTCTTTAGAATAAGATGAAAGATGGTGTTGATTCTTGTTATTTAATTAAACATGTAATAAAAAAGAAAAATATATATTCACGGTTAGATTTGGGAATACTCTTTATTATAGTTTTACGTTGTTATTTACTTCATAATATTAATATAATTTTTTGCACAAATAATTGTAACAAATTTATTATAACTAATTTATTTTTAAAATTTATAAATCAATCAATCAATCCAATAAATCAATCACAAATTTTTAGTTCGGCACATGATTAGTGTTTAATTTTTAAAATTTATAATTCTATTAGAAAATTTTAATTTGTAATAGTATTTTATATAAAGAGAAAAAAATAATAGAAAATGAATTTTCATTCGTTTTTTTTTTTTCTTTTCTTTTCCTTTTCTCAAACAAAAATCATTCATCCAAACATACCGAAATGAAAAAAAAAAAAAAAAAAAAAATTCAAACTTCTCTCCGCTTCTCTCAATTGGTTAGAGAATAGAAAAGAAAAAAATTATCTCGAATTTGTATTCATTTGGACTTTCTACTTAACCTTTAAATACTTCATTTAATAAAAATACAGGTAATTTTATTCAAAATGACACACAATGCACATTTTCCTTTTTTTCGGTGCATGATATATATTTATAGATTACTATTACACTTTTTAAGAGTTTGCATCATGCTAAGTGTTTTGGTCAAACATATTGACCAATTTTCCTGATTTAATTTATTAAATTGATGTCATTTTAGAACATTATTTTATTATAAGTAAAATTTATTTTATTTTACATATACTTAATAACTGATTAACAATGAACTAGTGAAATGTTCATTCATTAATAAAATTAAACTTTAAGGGAAAAAATCAAGGGCGTGGAGTAGGGGTGAGCATAATTCAGATTTAAAAGAATTAACCGACCGAGTTTGGTCAGTTCAGAACGGTTCGATTTGGTTATAGATTTGCATAATTTCGGGCATTCGATTTTTTACTTGGGCATGAGGAATTTTTAATTCGGTTAACTGAATTACCCGAATTACTAATTAATTAAAAATCATATATAAATTAGTAATATTAATATATTATATGTTAAATCTTATTTTATTTTTTTTTACTTTTCAAAGGCTAGCCGCTAGGGTTTTATTCTGAAGAAAGGGTAAACATTAATTTTATAATTAATTTTAAAATTTGCAATCATATTTTATTTTTATAATTAATTTTAAATTATTTTAGTCAAATTCGGTTAACTGAATTACCCGACAACTTGGTTCGGTCAGGTATGATTCGGTTACAACACCTAATTCGGTCGGTTCGATTAGAAATTATTGTTAACCGAAAATTTCAGTTAAATCGGTTAATTAATTAACCGAATTTGGACGAACCGACCATTTGCCCACCCCTAAGGTAGAGTATCATATTCTTAAAACTCAAAGGTGTTATTAAATAAATAAGGAAAAAGTGTGCAAAACGAGAAATGTATGTGGTGGAAAAAAAATTTTGTCGACATCTTGCACATGTTGTTTTCCCATTCTTTGACTCTATACAAGCCTTCCACTTGTCTTCTTGTTTTATTTCAACCTTCCTAATTTGGTTTCTTGTTCAATTTTCAAGGGACCTTCTTTTTTTATGATGATTTTTCAAGGGGTATTGTAGATGATCAAAGGAATCTCTTTATCATTTCTATTAGGCTTCTCACACGTATTTGATTAACTTAAGTAGAGCTATTGATGCCCAATTTTCATATGCATAGAATTCATTGAGGTTTCTTGTTGATTTTCACTTAATTTACCAACATTAATAAAATATATTTATATTTTGAAATAAATTACTTACTCGAATATGAATATTTTTATGTGAAAATATTATTCGTGCCATGCAAACACACCAATTTATATATTGAAAAAAGTTACTTGCTTCAATTGGAGAAACGAGCTGGAAGAAATTTATAAGGTTATAAAAATGTTCTTATAAAAAAAAAAATTGATACTATAAAAATTAAGTATTGATAATTAATAAGGCGCTAAAATTGACTCAATTAGAGTGATAAAATAGTTTGAATAGCCAATGAGTTTTTCCTGAGAAAGACCTATTAAGGGCTCGTTTTGGCCTCCGCGTATAACTAGGATTTGGAACCAATTAACTGATCACATATACATTGTTACATTAGGGCTTGTTTGGTTTGATGGAATAATTATTCTTTGAAATAACATGGAATATAATTTAAATTTTGAGAATTAAGAGAATAGGTATTACTTGTATGTTTCTAATTATTTCATTCAACATATAATAAAAAATAAATAGACATTCCCATGATGAAACTTGAAAATAATTATTCTTTGTCTATTTCTCATTGTGGACTCATAAAATGTTTGACGTTGTTATTTACTTTATAGTAACAACATAATTTCTCGTATAACTAATTGTAACTAACCTCCTAAAACTAGCATATTCTTGGGAATGGTTATTCCTTATCTATTCTTTATTATGGACTCATAAAATGTTTGACGTTATTATTTGCTTTATAATAACAATATAATTTCTTGCATAACTAATTATAACTAATTTCCTAAAACTAGCCTATTATTGGGAATAGCCACTTCGTAAACTAAACGTAACCTTAGTGTTTGGACTCACTAAAATGATGTGGAACCTATATCATTGATATCCAAATTGAAGCATATGTATCTCATTTACGTGAAGATTAAATATTAACATTTTTTATAATTAGTGAGTTCGAAACCCTTACAAATTATTTTTTAGAACAATGACAATAATATTTTAGGATAATAAACGATTTCCCGATTCAATTAGTAGGTACATGAACATGGAACATAAATTAATTTACGGATGCGTACTTTGCATCATGGACTTTGTTATTGAAGTTTGAAAAGTTTTGCTATGAGGAGAGCTCACTACCCTCTTTCCTTCTCTTGATACGTGACTTGATGGGCGATCACACTTAATTATGGTGACTGGAAGACCTCTCCTTATTGGTTAAATACCAATATAAGAAAATCCTACCCATCATGGGGCTTCCTATGCAAACAAGGCCTACAAAAACTAAAATTCCATACACTAGTGATTTAGGCCCATAACCTTAATACGGTGATCACTTACTATAAGACCTATTAATTTCATGCTCCCAAAATATTCGATATTCATTTAATCTGGGTTTATTAAAAGGCTATGTAAGTCCACAAAATTCTAACAATCTCAAATTTGGACTACATAACTAAAGTTTTATAAAGAAAGAAAAAAAATATCGAAAATAAATATGCAACATGTGGCCCACAAAAAAGAATAGTCGAACATGAGCCAGCACCATCCAACATAATGGTCCAGAATGAGATCATGTATAATGAACTGTGTAGAAAGTCATATCCGATAAAAATACTAATATCATACAATTTAAATGCTCAAAACCTCGTCACTAGACACTAGGTCCAAATGAAATCGTGCATATCCAACAATTAATGTAAGTGTCCAACGTAATGGTCCTAAATGAGATATTGCATATCCAATTGTGTAGAAACTAATATCTAATAGGGTTACAAACATCATGTTGGCCTAAGTGGCAACCCAAGAGAAGGGATGAATTAGGTTTAATAGAATTAAATGTTTGATGCAAAAATTAAAGCAAAGCAAAACAAATAAGAAAATCACACAATATTAAAGCAATTAAATGAAAGAAAGAAGGACCAGAGAAATGCAAACACTTTTATAGTGTTTCGACTATCTTGCGTACGTCCACTTTCTCAAAACCAACTATCTTGAGGTTCAACTAATTCCCTTACTTTCAAGGCAGCAAGGACACCAATTACAACCCTTGTTTTTCGGAGATCAAGGAAATCAAATTACAACCCTTGCTCTTTATGAGATAAGGAAACCAAAAGACAATATAATCCCTTATTTTTTAGAGACCAAGGAAATCAAATATAACAAAGCTTACAACATAAAATTTTTTCATTAGGAATTATTTACAAATTAAAGCTCATACAAGAAACTCTCAAAGAATATGCAAGATTAATGCTCTAGAATCTAAACTATCTCTTAAACATAAGCAATTTGGAGCATAAAGAGAATGAAAGAAAATTTAAGGTTAAAGCACTTGGTAGTTCAATGTGTGTATGTTCTTTAATGTTCTTAAGGCTTTGAAAGACATATATATAAAGTTTGGATAAAACCTATCCATTTTTTACTCGTTGGAGCCTTTTAACTTGTCAGACCGGTCGATCGTTTATTGGCTATTAGAAAAGAAAAAGTGATGCCAAAAAACTTGTCAGATGGGACAACTGCCTTTAGGGGCCGATCAACTACCTTTGGCCTCTACCTAGGCTGGTCGACCACCCCTTGGGGCTAGTCAACCACCCTTGGCACAAAGGTTGGGGTTTAACCTACTTTTGTTCCCAATTCTCTAGTTTAGGTCCATTTATGCTATGTCTTAAATTTTCTTATGGGTTTACAAGTTAAAGTACATTACAATTGAGAGAGAAACAAAACAAATCAATCAACCAAAGTCTTCAACATTTTATTTCAATTCTTCAACTTTTCTTCAACTTTAATTACTTTAATCTTGTTGAAAATAACTTAGGCAAAAAATAGTAGTCCATAATATAGTTTGTTATCATCAAATCCAGGTTAATGAAACCTTTAAACTAACACTTCATACAAGTCGAAACGCATATAGCCTCATGACCAAACACTAAGTCCATAATTAAATCATGCATATCCAACAATGTAAGCATACCTACCTGAATGGATACTAACATTACAATGTCAAAACGTATACAATCTCGTGACTATACATGCGACATGAGAGTGTGGTCAAAACAATATGGAAAAATGTGACCAATGTGCCTATTTTGCAAATTGTCCAAGCATTCACCCAAGATGTTCCAACTTCAAAGAAGCTCATAGAAACTAAACAAAAATGTCTAGGTACATTACATAATTAGACTAGGCCAAATATCTCCAATAGCCTTAGCATCCATCAAGATGCATATGCTTCTCAAAGAAGCCAATTGAGATCAATACCAAAATATATCTAAAACATACCACAGTGAGACTCAATTATAATGTTTCTATGTTTTACCAATGAGGTTACATCAAAATATCAATAGAGATTAATATCAAAATGTTTCCAAATACATCATAATGAGACAACTATCTCAATATTTCATCAATAAGGCCAAACAAAATGCCTCAATATATGTAAATCATAATATGGTTATAATCAAATTTTACATAAGTGTACACACATCATAATAAACAATAATTAACTTGATTAATTCATATAATTCTCTAGAATAATATAATCATCAAATCTATATAATCAACATCAATCATAATGATGCACTCCACTAGCACAAAATATCAAAGGGTTTTAATTAATCCATGCTAGTTACATGCTCCTAAAAAGTTTTATGAGACAATCCCTTAGCTAATGGAGCCGCAATCAATATGAGTTTGTCTATCTCTAATCTTCTCTCTAAAAAATGTATATTTAATATTTATATGTTTCAACTAATAATAGTAGCATTATCACAGTATATCAATAATGGTCTTATAGTAGAATTAACTGTGCGAAGCCCTAGGATAAAATTTCGCAATCACAAAGTCTAACAAGTTGCCTCATAACATGTAATGAACTCTACCTCCATAGTCAAGGTAGTTGTAAGAGATTTCTTAACACTCTTCTAAGATACAACTCCTCATATCATCCTAAAAACATAATTGGACGTGAATTTCATATTATTCATGCTACCTACATAATCAACATAAGGTAAACTCACAGCCATGACTCAACTCGTTCATGATTTAAATTTGTTGAAAATAAAAATTTTCAATCATCCTATTTTTCTTGTTCGTGTTATGAATTAACACACGCATAACATAGGATAAAGAATAAAAAAAAAATCAGAAGAAATCAGAATAGGTCTGAAAAATGATTTTCATGTATATAATCATGAAACATTTGGGTCCAGCTCTAATACCAATTGATAAATTATTTTTTGGAGCAATAACAATAAGATTTTAGAACAATAAAATGATTTTTTCAAATCAATCACAAACACATAGACATGAAACAAACCATGGATTGTTGAGGTTTGTAGACACCCTAATTTTTACCAAGATTCTCTAATTGTTGAAATACGTGAAATCAAACCACCCATTTCGAACAAGTGAGGGTCTCGAGTCAAATTAGTTCAATTCATGATCTAATTGTGGGGATTATTCATTCAGATTAAGTCCTTAATTCTTGATGTCCCTTCTTGAGTTGTTATTGTCCCATTAAGTCAATGGAACTTATACTACAATTGAGCACGAGTCAGATCATGGTGGCGTTGTTAATTCCTTAGCTAGTTATTTCAACCCATGTCGTTGGAATTTGATTGGTGTTAGGGGGTTTTTGTAAAGTCCTTTTAATCAAATTTTGGTTAATTGAGAACTTTTGTTATTAGGTGAATACTCAGTTTTTCAAGCCATTTGTTGTTATTACCATTTTGTTCCAAGGTTTAAATAGAGTCCCATGTGTGTCAGAAATAAATATTTTTATTAGGGGACACATGCCTAATAGGATACAGTATAGGATCGAGAAATACAGGAGCATACACTTAAATACATTTTAGAAATACATTGCCAAATACAGGAAAATCCAAAAATAAAAATGCAAAAGGAAAGTCTTCAAAGACCAATTCGCACCCATGCTCCGGGAATATTTTGAGGCATCTCCAGGACCCATGTTCATCAATTTGGAAACAAATTTGGGTGAGTTAGAGCAGTTAAATGAAAAAAGTCAAAAATCTAAAGATGCATGCGCATGATACCTTGATTCAAAACCAATTTGGAAATAATCCTCAAAAGAATATTGCAAAATCAATTAGAATTCGTCCCCCACAAAAGTATTTTCCAAACTCTCCATTGAATGGAGAATTGGCCATATCGCAGGAATTAGGGATTGCATTGTCGTAAGAAGGAAAGCCAGCAATCGAATTGCTGTTTGGAAGGAAAAAAGGAAGAAAGGACAATCTGGACCTTGACTAAATTGCCCTAGGACCAACCCTATAAATAGAGGAGTCTCGCATAGAGCAAGACACACCAACACTACGAAGGAGAAAGGGAGGACAAACGCAGATAGAGAAAGGGGGCAAATTGACAAAAGAAGGAAGGCACATTCATAAGATTCAGAAGCAGCACAAGGAAGTTCTGAAGAAGTCACAAAGTAGCAACAACCCTAAAGACTCCATAAGGTTGGAGTCGTCTCCTTAGAAGGCACACCCATTGGTACCTGACTACCCACACTTGGAAGGATATGTTAGGGATTTTACTGAAAGACATGCTTTATGTAATCAGTTTTAGTATTTATTAATAACTTCACTTATACCATTTTAATGAGAATCTTTGTGAGCAATGTTTGCCTAACATTATTTAATGATTACATATGTGTGTCTTTTATTCTATATAGTAGGTGATCTAGTGTGTAGAGTACGGTTTATACACAGAAGATTAGATCATCAGTTCTTATAGAATATAAGTTTATTGTTCACAATCTTAAATGAAATTAGATACACCATTGGTAGGACTATAGCACAAGGTTTTAATACGCCTGTCTTGACTATTGGGAATGGTACAGTTCCAACTCTTTGTGCTAGTACACTTTGTGTGTATTGAACATGATCGTATTGGGGTAATTGTTTTACCTCATGGTTATTATGAGTGCTTATGCTTTTGATCCTAATATGATTATTGGACATGTGCATATAGTGTTTATTACTTTGATTCATAGGAGAGTGAGATTCTTTATAGGTCAAAAAACTTAGTGAGTTGGGTGATGACATTATGTGTAAGGTGAACATTAATTATTGATGGAATCCACTTCCTGATATTGGGATTGATGATACCCCCTTGAGGAAACTTATAAGTTTTGATTGTGTCAAACCATACAAGTAGATTTTAAATCCGACACATCAAATAAGTTAAGTGGAAGGTCTCAGCTAATTAATATGTCAATTAATTAAACTGTCAGTAATTTAATTTAATGGACGAGTATCTGTAATCTTTATGTGGGGAGATAAATAAGCATTTAATAATAAGAGCTTGAAATTTAATTTTGAATACGACAGGGAGTGCAATTATAATTCTTTAGTGGTATGAATTATAATTAACGTAATTAAGGATAAATTCAGGTCGGATTAGGAATTCTTAATTACGTGGGAAGTCCTAATCATATTTGCCTAGAGGTCCCTACTGTAGCCTATATACACATTCTCCATTCAACGACTAGGATTAGACGAGTGAACTCTCATAGAGGTTGACGTTTTCGTGAGAGAAGAAAACCTTAGCAACTGCTTACGAGTCCACTCTCTCAAGAGTAAGGCGTGTTCAAGGAATATAGTAGAAGATTCCTGGTCATCTTCAAAAGCTCGTTTTCGTACTTGTAGATTTGGGATCAAACCAGATAGATCTCGCAATTATAATCCTAATCACGTAATTAGGGTTTGCATGATCAAATTTTTTTTGGTTATCCGTATGCACTATAGCCAGATTTTAGGGCTATTCTACAAGTCCCTTTAGGATAAACATGCGAGTGCGTTTATACCATACACAGAAGCAGGATGTTGACCTGATTGGTCACACCCAGTTTTGATTATGACAAATACTCTTGGTACTGATGGTTGTACTAAGGTTTGCATGTAGGTTCACTGTACATGTGTATTTGGACTGAAAGACATATCATGATGGCGTGTGGTGTTCGTGCCGATGAATGAAGAAATATGTGTTGTCTTTGTAATTATTATTTCATTTCTTCATTTTGGGACGTAAATTTAATTATGGACTGTGCACTCCTATGGCTTGTAATAATTCGCATTATGCATGATAGGTAGGTATGCTAAAATTGACCCTAGTTGGACTTTAGGTACCTACACAGACCTTAGAAAGACCTTAGGGACCGAATGACCTTAGGGCACCCTTCGGTCAACCGACGCCAGGTTTTTGGGCGTACTTGAAAAGACCCTAGGTCCCAAGACATATGCACTAATAAGTCCCCATTATCATCTTCATATCAAAGGAATCAAGTTTGGCTAAAATGAACTTAAATGAAAATGTTGAGAGAGTTTGGGTGACCGAACCTATGCCGTGTAAAACGGATCGGGTGACCGAACAAGTCAATATGTTGACTTGGTAATTCGGGCACCTGAACCAATTTTGAGTGTATCTTCCTCGAGCACCCAAACCTGTGCTAGGTTCCTTTTCAACAACTCGGGTGCCCAAACGATCACGTTCAAAATGGGCTCGGGCGACCGAATCGATTAGTTCGATTAACTGAACTTGGAATCGGGCACCCTAATTTACGAACATTTGGCTACTGACTTTATTCAGCCACTCGAGTATAATTTCGGCCGACCGACTCACTATTCGGGCACCTGGACCACTAAAAACTGGATTTTTGACTATGTTTATTCGAGCACCCGAACCACCCGGGTTAAAATATTTTTTTACTGATTTTTAAATGGGGTAAATTGGGTTAATTTTATTAATGGATTTTGAAATAAATTTAATTATACCCATTGTGTCCCCAACTGTTAAAAAATCCTCCTTGCCTATAAATACCTATTCATTTGTCTTAATTAGCAAGGATTAGCAAATTTGATTAGGGCAAAATTCTCTCAACATCCAAAACCCTATATTAGCCAAATACTACTTTCAAATACTCACATACTCCTCACTTTTGATCTCTTTAAGCATTATGAGTATCTCTAAGGCTAGTGTGCTTAATCTTACTAGCTAGAACTCTCACTAGTGTTGTTGCTTGACTGATTTTATTTGAGAGTTTAACATTAAAGTTATTCCACCGATTTCATTTGATAAATCTTGTGTGGGAAGACTTTGAGGGTTGTGGTTCTAGCATTGTCATTGCAAGATACCTAAACCTATATTTTTTATGTGCAAAAATCCTTTTCAAAAAGCTAGTTTTTCAAACTACTCCATTATGCTTTATATATTGAAATATCTTATTGAATTTGCTTGATTTAACTTGCTTAGCATATTTGAAACCCTAATCTGATTTTGTGTTATTCATATATTGTTTGTCAAATCTTGCTTGGATATACACTCTAGACATGAAATGAAAATCTATACTTAATTGAGTGATTAGCACACATTAGAGCATTGAGCATATTTACATATCATTCGTGCTTGCAATATTGATTGAGTTGTATTGGTGCACACATATGCTTGTCTGGAAGCATATTTCCATGTACAAATGTTATACACATTGGTTGTATTCCAAGCGTGGGTTTAAAGAGGGAGACTAGCCCTGTGGAATAGTCCCGGACTAGCTTAGACCCGGTTAGGAAAGCTAGGTGTGTCATCCTGTTAAGGCGTGTTGGTTGAGACCAGCCCTTTGAATTGACCTGGTTGTATAGGTGTTGCTCCACCCGTTTAAGTGAGCATTATAGTGGTAATCCTTGTGCTAGTGTGGCCAAGGCGGGGACGTAAGCAATTTGGATGAATCTTGATAACATATTGTGTATACTGTTTACTTTTAACACCTCACTTTTACTGCACGTGTATGTTTATTTATTGATTACGTAGACTGACCTTAGGTTGTATTACACTATTGATAAAACCAGTTAACCTAGGTGATAAATTTTAAATACCAAATTCACCCCCCCTCCTATTGGGGTTGCACTAGAACTAACACAGGCCCCATAGGTTTCTCCAGACAGACACCAAACAGACTCATAAAGAGGGAAAAGAAGACTGGAGGAATGGAAGATTGTAGGTAACTTTGACTTTCCTTCCTTATTATAATAATGTAATATTAAACTGTGAGTGTAATTGTGAAAGCGAGAACTTGAACCTAAACTTGGGTTTGAACCTAACCTTGAACTTGAACCTAAGCCGAGAGCCACGAACCCAGACTTGAACTAGAACCCAAACCTAAACCTAAACCAAGAGCTAGGAACCCAGACTTGAACTAGAACCAACCCTTATAACCCAAACCGAAACCTAAATTGAGAGCTAAGGACCAAAAACCTGAAATAAACCCGAAAACCAGAACCCACCTAAACTGATTCAAACTGGTTTCTCCTATTTTTTAAATTATTTTATTATTACCTTATTTATTTGATTTAAAATTTTGAAAAATAGCAAAAAAATCACAAAAAAAATATCAAAAAAATTATGGAAAAATATTTATGAGGTCAAGAAAATATTTTAATTTATTTTTTAATTGGGAAAATGAAAAAGGGCTCTAAAAACCTTCCAAAAATTTTGAAAATATCATGAAATATTTAGAAAAATTCTACAAAGTTTTGAAATAAATCTGGGAGCTATTTTCTTAAAATATTTTCTTGATTTTTGAAAGGGTGCCTCTATGATTTCAAAAAAGGCAATGGGCTTTTCAAGCATTGCCTGTGTTAGCTCTTGGGGGGGGGGGGGGGGGCGGGGGGTGTTCTATTGAGATCCCCATTTTTGGGGATCTTATTAGACAATTCTTAAATCACACCCTATTTTAAATATATTCCATAGAGATGTACATACCTGTTTACTTACATGATTGTGAGAGGAATGGTGTATTCCCAAGAGGGGGGTGAATTGGGTATTTAAAAAATATCTTAGGTCAAGTGTGTCCTATTTTTAGAACCACAACCAATATTACACAAACCTAAGTTCTTTCTAAGCAATCTTAAATACCACAAATATTTAAGAACGCAAATACTTAAAGTAAATATAACAATCACAATGAATTAAATATTAACATGCAAGTGTAGAAAATAAATAGAGAAGGGAGGAAAAGGGCAGACACAATATTTTTACAAGGGTCGGGTGTACCCACCTACATCCTCACCTCAAGCCAACCCGCTTGAGGATTCCACTGCCCTGCTCACTTAATCGAGTAGAGCAGAAGGCCATTTACAGCTCCTTATAGGGTGGAATCCCCCTAACTCCCTTAACCGGGCGGAGCCAAACCGTTACAAATTCTTCTTATAGGGTGGAGTCCCCCTAGCTCCTTTAACCAGGTGGAGCCAAACCGTTACAACTGCTCCTTACAGGATGGAGCACCTCCTCCTTGGGCGATACCCCACGCCTGGAATACGGTTCACTACCTGAACCGTAGGGATACAAAGATATGAAAATAAATTTTCGTACAAACAAATGCTTCTCAAATAAGCTGGGATGTATAGTGTGAAATTCTATATGCACTCTCTAATGATATGAAATAAGCATAGTGGAGTAAGTGTTTTTCTCTCACAATATTTTTCAAGTAAAGGCCGAGAGCTTGGAAAATGTTTTATCTTTAAGATTGACCTTTGGTGAAATCAAAATACAAAAGACTTTTCAAGCAAAAATATATGAATGAATATATTGCTCAAAGCACTCTTGATTTACTCAAAGATTTTTCTCCACAAACAATTTTCAATGATGAAGCATATAGGAGAGTTTGATCTTTGAGATTAACAGATTAACACAAAATAAAATAAAAGACTTTCAAGCTAAATATATGAACTTGAATATAAACTCAAGTCTTTTCCAAAAGACCCTTACAAATTTTTCCAGAAGATTTTTCAAAACGAAGTATATGGGGGAAATTTGATCTTTGAAATCTCAAGAACAAGAAGCCTCTCAAGCAAGTATATATAAATTATATATGCTCAAGGCTTACTTGTTATAACCCCAAGATTTTCTCCTAAAAGATTTTTCAAAAGAAAGATGTAAAAGAAATATGAATGTGCTCTCAAAATATTTTTGCAATGAAGAGTGTGAGAGTAAGTGATCTTTGAGTTTAAGATATGTGTATAAAAAGAATGCTCAAAGAATTCAAATGAATGATTTCTCCACAAAAGAGTTTTTCAAAAGAAAGTGTGGGAGAAACTAGATTATATGCTCTTCAAAAATATTTTTGCAATTGAAGAGTAGAAGAGAGCATTGATTTTGAAAATAAATGCCCAATAAATAAAAGAATATAAATCAATGAAATCAACAACCAATTTAAAAGCTTTGGGTTGGTATTTATAGAGATTTTAAAATTCTAACCGTTAACTAGCTGTCGAGGGATTAAAATAATATTATTTTTAAATTTTTTGACCATTTTTGGCTTCAAAAATTAGCCAACCCGAGAGGTCTGGTCTACTGGCAGTGGCTCCGGTCGACTGGCCTTGGGCAAAAAATCAAATCTGCAAGAAACGACATGTCAGTCCACAAGATCCGATCGACTAGGCTTAAGACCGATTGTCTGGGCTTCATACAGTGTAAAAAAGGTCGGTTGGCTAGGCTTTACATTTTAGGCCAAAATGAACAGGGTCGGTTGACTGGGATTTGTTTAGTGTTTAGGGGCCGGTCGACTGGGCCTATGTAAATCAGTATTTTGGCCAAGTGTTAAAGCCGATCGACAGGGGCTTATAAAGCTTTCAAGGGCCGGTTGACTGGGGACTTTGAAAAACTAAGTTTAAGCCCTGATTTGTCTTCAACATCATCTTAAAACCTTTGTATAAGTTTGGAAATTTATGTAAAAGGTTTTTCAGGAAAATGTTGGTCCCTTAAGGTCAGTCTATGGTCGGCTGCTGAGTTTAGCATCATATCTTGCAAGACATGAAATATTACAATTAAATCTAAACTAAATGCATTACAAGTAAGAATGAAACACGTCTTCTCTTCTTTGCTTTTCGAATCTCCATGGATTATGCCAAACAATATAGGCTTTAAGTTCCTTCTTGGCTTCCATTTTTCCTCTTCTATGTGTGCGTTCAGAATTATGAACTTGTTCAAGTACTAGGAACACACATAAGATACTTATGCTTTGTCATTATTAAAACAGGGATCAGACTCAAAAAGTCAACAAATTATATTTACTTAGACAATGTGTTCATTTAGAAGGAGTAAATTAAAAGGTTATTGAAATTTAATTTGGGATATTTTTTAGTTAACTAGGTACCATTTATAGAACGAGTGTGTAGGGGGTGCTAATACCTTCCCCTCGCATAACCGAACTCTCGATCCTGATCCTAGTTTACACAAATTGATACTATTCTTAAGTGAACAGTAATCAAGTGTTCTAACCACACCAAGAAAAAGGTTAGTGGCGACTCCAAACATCCAATTTTTCTAGAAAATAAAAAACTTATCATTTTTTTGTTCGCCTCCCCGAGGGCACCCTAGCTCTCGGGACATTGCAACAGCTTGGCGACTCCACTGGGGATATTAGAGTGTCGAGCAAGTAATTAATTAGGAATTTTCCAAATTTGAATTTAATAAATCTTTTAATTACTCTATCCTGTCTTGTGAATATTGTTTATATGCATGTGAATATTTGATTGTACATGTTTAATTGTATATATATTTTGTGAATATTGTGGTGGATATTTAATTGTGTATATATATATATATATATATATATATATATGTTTGAATATATTTGATTAAATTGTGAATATTTTGTTTCCATATCTGTTTGAAATAGCATGTGGATAATATGTGGGGTTTGTGGGAATAAGCTAAGTATATAAATTCACACACACTTTCACAAGCCTTCCACTCAGGCTTTACACTTTAGGAATGGAAAGGGGCACAGTACCATTAGCCCTCATGAGATAAGGTCTTTGGGGGTGTGCGAATCACTCTGCTCAGTTTGAACTTTGTCTAAACCCATTGGGTGAAGATAAGAGGCATGTTGGGAACCTATTGTTAATAGGGATTAGAGCTTAACCACACATACTTGTCTATAGTTTTCCCCAACTTAAGATATAGCCTAATTAAAAAAATCAAGTAAGTCATCTACCTGGGATTGGGAGAAGAACCTCATCCTTCTCCACATGATTTAATCCAGTCTTTTGTATATATGTTTTGAAATGCTTTATGTTGTGTCATGCATTCTGCATCCATTTTAGACATGCATACTACTTTGACAAGATTCTGGAAAAGCTCGATTCATTCATGAAAGATTTAAATTTTATCTCCTAAGATACCTTGCATCCAAAAAAATGGAAAATAGATCAGTCCTACTTAAGGAAACAAAATTTGAAACAAAATCATTCATTTAATCTTATGTTGGGGGTGTATTCAATTAATTGAGAGATTTTTGAAAGATTGTTGTAGGAAGGAAAACACAATTAGGGTTTTGCCTAAAAGGAAACAATGAAAAATGGTAAGATGAGACACTACCTAAATTCATTGAGACCTAACCCTAATTTGTGGTACAATGAAAAAGACCCCCTATAAGTATGATTATAGGTTTTTTCCCCAAAAGATCTGTTGAGTCCACAATAACCCACATTGAATAAATCCAATGGATTGATTCGCCTGAGTCAACCCCAAAGCCAAACCATAACCTTATCCGTCACGGATCTAGGATACATGGACCATCACTAGAGAAAGGGATAGGGATAGATCTATAACTAAAACAAAAGGGGAAGTTTGGCCACGGGGAAAGGAATAAGTGAGGAAGGAATTGAATGCGCGGTAGATAAGGTCAAATTTTCAGAGTCAATAAATGTCTGTCAAGGGTTGGTCTAATTTCGTAGCCTTTCATTAGTTGATAAGGTTTTTCTCAGAATTTGGGCAAAATAGTCATTTAGGTTGCATTGCATTCATGAATTACATGCATAGTCATTTACGCATAGCCATGGATGCATAGTCATCTCCAATGGGCCATTAATCATATTCCAATTGTCTGTGAAACCAGTGCGCCAAGGTGATAGAATTAAGATCCGTAATTATAGCATTAAGTAGAGCCGGACAATCTCTCTATGTCCTTTTAATTCTAGACAAAGGGTTTGAATCATGTGGAAGCATTTAGAAGGCCACATAAGAGTTGTTGAGCAAAGTCATGAGAATATCCAACAAGATGTTCAGTAGATTAAGGATCAGATGGGTAAGTTAATAAAAATAGCCACCTATTTGATCAAAACTACGCAATCTTCAAAACATGCAGTTGGAAGCGAGCCTCTATTTCCACCATGATTTACACATGTTAGTGAGCATCCATCATCACAGTCGATGAAGTGTTAGATGGCTCAGGACCAAGCTCACACACGTTTATCCTAATGGTTCCAAACCCGAGATTTCAACCGAGGGAAAATGTCCAAGCACCACCAATCATCAACCCTGATATCCAAGGAGGGGAAATAGCTGAGCAAACGACTAAGGAGCAAACCCTTTAGTTCGAAAATGGATTAAAAATATGAAGTATTGAAAGAACATTTGTGAGCTATGGAGGGAGCAAACATGTTTGATTCGGTGAATGCTTTTAATCCATGTTTAGTGCCAAATGTGATCCCAAATTTTGAGAAGTTTAGTGGGTCCGAATGTCCATTAGCTCATTTAGGGATGTATTTCCAAAAGATGGCTACACACTCCAGCAATAATAAGCTGCTCATCCACTATTTCCAAGATAGTTTAATTGGGGCAGCTCTAAGATGGTATATTCAACTAGATCAAGTAAAGATTCAAACATGGAAGGGTTTGGCTCATGCTTTTATTACCCAATATAACCATGATATAGCTCTAGACAAATTAACTTCGCAGGGTATGGAGAAGAAGGGGAATGAATACTCTTATCAAGGGAGAGATTTGACAGCATAGATTTATCCTCCGGTTAAAGATGGAAAAGCATTTTATTCATTTGACAACTCTTTCAAAGATCCATGTGTTGACCATCTTATTAGAAATACTCCCTAGAATTTTGCTGACTTGGTAATCACCAGAGAGTGGATTGAAGAAGTCGTCAAAATAAGAAATGTGAAGTATATAGAGATAAAATAAAGCTCTTCAAAATGGGTCGGGAAAAAGAAAGAAGAGAAGGCCCAAATTATGCAAAGTCACCTGTACTAGGAAGAAAGATGGACAAGTAACAAAACACAATAGGGTGTGTGACCGTATTTGATTCCCTCTGGTCCTCCACCAATTGTGGAACAACGGAATTTACAAATGCCAGGAAAAAGAATAAGAAAGGTTGAATATCAACCAATTCTGATGACCTACACAGAATTGTTTCCAAAATTGGTATGAAAGGCATTTGGTTGCACTTACACTAGGAGTGCCAATACATCCTCCTTACCCAAGGTGGTATGACCCAAATGCTCAATGTGAGTATCATACTAGGGCAATAGGCCATTCAATTGAAAAATGTTAGCATCTTAAGTACAAGGTACAAGCCTTAATAGATGAGGGTTGGCTGGTGTTTAACATGGAGAAGCCTAATAAACATGGGAACTTGTTGCCTAATCAGAGTGGGAATGCAATAAATGCCATCGGGTTGGAGGATTAATTGGCATTCAATTTCAGAAGTAAGCTCACATGATATAGAAGTAATTGTGGAAAGTCAATCATGTGCTTGATTACCTAAGGGTGATAACAAGAGGAATATGTTGGCCTAACATAGCTTTCAAATCTTGTTTTGGTGATAACAAATAAAGGTTAATTTAACAAGTTTGTTTAAGTGATGATATTTCAGGAAACCTAATATGACAAAGTTCAAAAGGGTCAAAGAAATAAAAGTCCAAGATCACAAGTAACATAAAACTATACTTCATCAACAAGGTGATCAAAAGAAAAGCCCAAGAGAACCAAGATGTTCAAAATATATGGAAGCTTAAAGAATACTCAAGCTCAAGGCAAAGATGACTCAAAGCAAAGAAATACATGAAGACTTCAAGCTTAGAGAGTTTTTAAGTCTTTAGGAAGTCTTTGTAAGTACTTCACTTTAAATATTATTTTGAATGCTTTGTAGCTCATTAGGGGTTAATATGGACATAGAGACCTTACTTTGAAAATCCCGGAAAATGGTTTTTAAATGTATCAAAGAAAGATGGCTAAGGATTTTGGAAACAAACCTCAAAAACTGTTTTTGTAACTGTTCAGGCGACTGAGCTTTAGACCTCAAGCGACTGAAGATTTCCTAAACTGATTTTGAACAAGTAGTGAAGGTTTAGGCAACTGGCCCTATTTTAAACTGAAAATTTCACTGTGTTCAAAAGGATTAGGCGATTGACCCTTGAATGACTAGTTTTCAAACAGTTTTTTTTTTTTTTAAATTCAAATTCGAGTTGCTTGTGCCCCAAACTTCGTATAAACTTGGGAAACACTCCAAGTAAATTGGGCAACACGAATTTAACACTTTTTGATCCTATAAATACATGGTTTCTCAAATCAAATAAATACAAAGAATTGAAAATAAGTTTTCAAAGCTATATTACTCACTCTCTCTCAAAGCCCTCTCGCACATACTCTTGCTAAGAATTTTCTGAGATAAACTAAGCCTCTGATCACTGATCTAAAAGCTAATCTTCTAAGGTTTGATACAAATCAAAAGAAGAATCCTGGTGACATACTTCCTTGAGCTTCAATTCAATTCTCTTTGATATTTACTTTGAAGTTTTAGCTGTGCTATATTTGTACTAAACAGCTCTATCTGAGAGCATCTCTTGTACACAAGAATTTTTTTCTTATTTCCTTTTTTTCTTTTACAATTCAGGTTTATTGGATCATTGTACCAAGGGTGGGGTATCGCTTGTAGAGGGGGCTCCACCCTAATTGAAGGAGGTATTGTAATGGTTTTGTTTTGCTCGTAAAGGAACGCTATAGTGGAATTCTTAGGTGGTCTTACCTAAGGCGAGGACGTAGGCTGGGTATAAGTTAAACCTTGTAAAAACTCGGTCTCACTCTTTACCCTTACTCTTTAATTTTTCTTCTTTTATAAATTGTGTGGTTGTGTATCTAAGTGTAGGAAGTTGAAAGTTCAAGATTGAGAAAACTTTTAATTTAAAAGAGTACATTGATTAATCTTTTGCGGAAACCTTAAAGTGAGTACATTATTTTAATCGTTTACAAAAATATTGGTTCAAAGGAAATGTACAAATATTCATAAATACAGGGCTATAATCAAACTCTAAGCTGAGTTTTGCAAATGTTGAATCAAGGAAGTGTTGCAACTCATATAATTGGTTAAGTATCTTGTGGTTGATTGGTTAATTGGTTGATTGATAAACATTTTTGAAAGCATCTCATTAAGAATCATTGGCTTGTGTTAATATTGAGTGTGTATTGTAGTTGGTATAATTAAGCATTAAAAAAAAATCATTCTTGTTTGTTTGCTAAACTTACAATAGGTTATGAATTTGTAAAAAGATTTGAATTTTTTTTTTAAAAACCCAATTCACCCCCCATCTTGGGACTACACCTTAGTTTTGGTATGAGAGAGGGGTTATAGAAAATCTTAATTAGAAGCTATATAAAGATCTAAATGGCACAAATAGGCATAGCTCCCTTTGGAGAGGGTCAATCCTCAACTAGACCTCCGATCTTTTGTGGACTTAACTATACTTTTTGGAAACAAAGAATGAGAATCTACCTTCAAACCATGGACTGGAAAGCATGGAGGGCTGTCACACATAGTGATCTTATCCCTACCAAACTTGTAGATGGAAAAGAAATACCCAAAGAAGAAAAAGACATGACTGAAAATGACCATAAGATGTTGCAAGTTAACTCAAGTGTAATAAATGCCTTATACTGTGCTTTTGATATAAATGAATTCAATAGTGTCATGGCATGCAAAATAGAAAAAGAGATATGGGACAAACAAGAGGTAACCTATGAAGGTACCATTGATGTGAGAGATAATAGAATTGACATGCTTATGAGTGAATATGAAGCTTTTAGGATAAATCAGGATGAATCTATTACAAATATGTGCACTAGGTTCACTCATATCATAAACTCCCTTAATGCCTTAGGGAAAACCTACTCTACTTATGAGATGATTCGAAAAATCCTTAGAGGTCTTCCAACCATTTGGGAACCCAAAGCCATAGCTATAACGAAAGGAAGAAACCTTAAGAATACCTCACTAGATGAACTAATTGGATCTCTTCTTACCTATGAGATGATAATAAATGAAAGAAGTGGAAAATATAAAGCCTGGGAATCCATTGCATCTAAAGCCTCAAATGAAAGTTCTAGTGATGAAGATGAAGAAGAGATGGATGTAAATGAAATAACTTTCATAACCAAGAAACTTGCAAAAATCCTTAGAAAGAAGAATAAATTTACAAGAAGAATCCAGAACTCAAAATCAGATGAAGATGAAAAAAAGGAAATCAGTAAGAAGAAAACAAAGGTTGAACTCCCAACATGTTATAATTGTAAGAAATTTGGACACATAAAACTAGATTGTCCACAACTTAAGAAAGATTCCAAAAAGAAAAATAAAAGGGCAATAAAAGCCACTACATGGGATAATATTAGTACAAGTAGTTTAGATAGTGAATCAAGTGACCAATAGGTTGCTTGCTTTATAGCATGAGACGATGATGAAGAACAAAGCTCCTCATCCAAATCATTTAATGATTATAGTGATGATTCATCTAAAGAATCCAATGATGAGAGTATGCCATCTTATGATGAACTATAAAAGAAACTATTCAAGGTTCATAAGATTCTAGTTAAAGTGACCAAACGGTAAAGACCCGAAAATTATAATAATTAAATAATAGACAGGAAGGAAAATTTAAAAAGGGGTCAAAATAAGGTTTGTCAACGAAAGCCCGGGTTTCGTCAATGAACTCCTTGTAGGATTCATTGAAGAGTCTCAGTGTCTCGTCGACGAAGAGATACTGAGAGGGTGTATTTCAAACCCATTGTTTTGTCGACAAGTTCTTTACCTTCGTTGACGAACTGCCCTTTTCACCTCGTCGACGAGGCCACATGTCTCATTGACGAAGCCACGTGTCAAGTCACTTATAAACATGAAAAATCAGGATTTTAGTGAAGCAGATTAGTTTTTCCCTCTTTTCTCTCTCTAGATTTCGGAATTCTCTGCGTTCTCTCGAGATTTCCAACTCCGTCTCTCCCCGGTTCAATGGTCAGAAGCTACCATGATGATCCTAGGGAGATTCTCTACAACTTAGCTGGAGCAGAATCTTTATTTGAGAAGGTTAGGCACCATCCCAAAATCAAGGTAAGTATGTTATTTAAGGTTTATTTGGTTAGTAGGCTTCTCTTAATCCAGATTTTGTATTAGATGTTGATATATTGGTGTTTGAGGGTGATTAAACTAGGGCATTGTAAATTCAAGGTTTGGTGCATATACTACAGGTAGGCCAAGGAACCTAGTGGGTGTTTCCAGGAACCCACGTAAGATGATAAATAGTTTATAATTTAGGAAATGTGGGTATGAAAATTATTCTAGAAATTTAGTTGATTGACAGGGAAATATACATGTGTATAATTTTAGGATTTTGGAATTATGAATGCCATGGGCGTGAGTTAGGAATTAACAGATAAGCATAGTTTGCCAAGTAAGGGATATATGCTATGCTAGTTAAATTAAGAATTTTTATTAGTGAAGCAAATGTAGTCTACTATATATATTTCAAATGGTTATAGATATTAAATTAAATGATTTTCAGGATTATAATTCAGATCATAAATTATTTTAATTATCAGAAAATACAGATTTCAGGATATGAGATATTTAATTATTTTAGTAGTGTGGCATGAGTTAATATCAGAGTAGTACAACAATTATATAACTTTCATGTTATCATGATTTATAGTATACGTATAGAAACATATATTTTGTAGCACTTTTCAAAATACCATGATATACAAATTTCAGAACTATAACATTCATATTATTTAGATATTCATATATTATAGATTATTCAGATTACACAGTATATTCAGATCAGTTATTACAATGTTATGGTTATTTCAACAGAAATAGAATCATGGTAAAACAGTAAGATATATATATATATATATATATATATATATAGAATATTATTATACAGTATCAGATCCCTAATGAATCAGTTCAGTTCAGATTTAGTCAATAGAGCACGGTACCGTAGCTATTTCAGATCAGAGTACAACCACATATCTAAGATAGTGTGTGGATTTCCATCAACCATGCCTTGGAGGGATTGCAGGCTCCCCAAAAATCTGGGTTGAGGAGGCCGGTTTGAAGAGAGAGGTGTCAGTTATCGTGGCTTTGGAGGGATTGCAGAGTGGCCGGTCTGATGATTGATAGAGTTTCAATTGACTTATCCTGGTAGGCCAACCAGTGTTAAGTCCCACCAACGGGCTGCATGACCCTATCATGAGGGGTTAAATCATGACATACAGTTTTTCAAGGAAGTTTCACAGTTATATATATATAGATTTACATAAATCAGCAGACTTACCTATAGATTATAAAAGTACGATTAAATAGTAAATTCAGAAACAATTGTATTTCAAACCACATAGGTGTGTGTTACACAGTATTATATTTTTATCTGTTATCTCAGTTTAGATATTTGTTAGTTTATAGCTCATGTAAACTCAGATGCCACACACTGGTAATAGCATATTTCTTCTTACTGAGAGTTGTCTCATCCCAGTAATTTAACATTTTTCAAGTGATCCAGCTAGACAAACAGATCAGGCTTGAAGATAGAGAGGTCATTTACACTGTCTATGGGGTTAGTGTTTTCAGGGGGACGTATTTTTGAGTAGCATTCAAGGTTTTTATTTTAGTAGATGTTTTTGGGAAGATGTGTAGTTATGTATATATGTTTTGGATATAATACTAAATTCTAGTATTGTAATAATGGTTGTACAATTTTATGTTTTCTGCTACATAGGTGTTTTCTAGTAGACATTACAGGGGTATCAGAGTAGAAGGATTATTGGTTTATATATATATATTTGAAGAAAAAAAATGGTATGAATTTTGAGGTCATTACATTTTGGTATCAGAGCCAAAGTTGCTAGGTTCTATAGACTCTAGAGTACAGCGGAAAACAATACTAGAATATAGGAATGAAATTTTGAGAAGGATAGAACAGGATATCAATGAGTTAATGTTGGGAAACTAGGGTGAGAATTTAGGGTTTTGTTCTGTAGTCTGGAAGCAGAAACTTCAGGGTGGTTTCTGTGTTGTTCCTGGTGTGACGATTTTAGGAAAATTATAGTAAACTATTGATAGTTTCTATTTCCATATGGTAGGGCCAGACCTTAAATTAGTAATAAGTAGTATGAGGGCATTTTAGTTAAATGAAAGTAAGGATAGTATTATGAGGTTTGAATTCTTAGAATAATTTGTTATTATTACAGGATGGACCTTGGAGGTAGTAGTGCTCACGCTAGCTGCGATGATGGAGCAAGGCCCTTTAGCATAGGCAGCGGGGACTCTGATGCTATTTTAAGCAGCGTAACTCAACAAGTCATGGCTGAGATTGCATGGAGCTCCAGCGACCAGGGAGGCTCGTCTGTAGGCCAGGGGTGTACCATAGAAAAGTTCATGAAGATGAACCCTCCAACGTTTTCAGGAGCAGCCAATCCTGTAGTATATAAGAACTGGATGCAGGAGATGGAGAAAGTACTGATGATGCTTCACTACACCGTTGAGTAGAGGGTCCTCTATGTCATGTACAAGTTGTCAGGTGAGGTCGAGATATATAGCTAAGACCCATACTAGAGCCTATAACCTGGAGCCGGTTCAGAGAGATATTCTTTGACAAATATTTTCCTGCCACTATTAGAGAAGCTAAAGTGTGGGAGTTTCTGAGTTTGACTCAGGGGCTGTTGACAGTTCAGCAGTATACAGCAAAATTCATCGAGCTATCACAATTTGATCCATATATAGTGCCAGATGAAGCTAAGAAGGTTAAGATTTTTTAGAGGGGCTTGAGACGAGATATATATATATATATATATATATATATATATATATATATATATATATAAGTAGATGGTGGTTCTAAAGATGCAGGACTTCTCAAAATTGGTAGACAGAGGCACAATAGCAAAGGAAAGTGAACAGAAAGATGTGGAAGTACCGAGCTAGAGGAAGAGACCCATGCCTTCGGGTTTCTAGGCAGGTCCCAGTTAGGGCCCATGGAGGAGAGATCGATTCAGTGGAGACCAGAGGTAGATGACAGGACATCGTGGTTTCTAGGGTGAGCAGACTTATCCCATCTGCTCCAGATGTGGCCGGAGACATCCAAGTGAATGTAGGATAAGAGAGAACATCTGCTATCGGTGTGGGAAACCCGGTCATAGGAGTTGGTCATGTCAGGGAGTGCAGGCCCACGCACCAGTCCACAGACCGTTCTGGGGTGGTTACCAGGCGCTCCGTGGAGGCCAGCAGAGGAACACAATACCGACGAGGGTTTATGCATTGATGCCAGGAGAGGCTGAGGCTGCTGGAGACAACGTGATAGGTATTCTCACTGTTTTACCATATAAAGTTGTTATTTTGTTTGACACGGGTGCCACTCATTCTTTTGTGTCATTGGGATATGCTAAATTAGCTGGGGTTGAGGCACAATTGTTAGATGTTGAATTGTTAGTAGCCACGCCGAATGGATCAATAATGAGGTGTAGGAGGGTGCTTAAAATTTTTTTAGTGGGCATTCAGGAGAAAGTACTATGAGGCGACCTTGTGGCATTTATTGATGATATACTGGTCTACTCGAAGAGTTTTGAGGAACATAAGGATTATTTGAGGCTCGTCTTGCAGGTGTTAAGGGAGAAAAAGTTATATGCTAAATTCAGGAAATGTGAATTCTGGCTGAGACAGGTCACTTTCCTTAGGCATGTGATCTCCGGGGACAACATATTAGTAGATCCGAGCAAAATAGAAGTAGTGATGAATTGGGTGAGACGGGGAAATGTTCAGGACGTTATAAGTTTTTAGGGTCTAGCAGGGTACTACCGACGCTTTGTAGATGGCTTCTCCAGATTATCGGGTCCACTGACATGACTCACGAGAAAAAATGTGAGGTTTGAATCGACCAATGATTATGACCAGAGCTTCTAGGAATTGAAGTGAGGGCTGGTCACTGCACCGGTATTATCTATTCCATCATAAATAGGATGAGTTCGTAATATATAGTGACACATCCCTGAAGGGACTTAGGTGCATGTTGATGCGGCATGGGAAAGTTATTGCCTACGCTTCTTGGCAACTTAAAGAGTATGAAAAGAACTACCCAGTACATGATTTAGAACTTGCTGCAGTGGTGTATGCTCTAAAGGTTTAGAGGAATTATTTTTATGGTGGGAAATGAGAGATCTTCACTAATCATAAAAGTTTAAAGTATTTCTTTACTCAGAAAGAATTGAATATGAGGCAAAGAAGATGGTAAAAGCTCATTAAGGATTATGATTGCACCATTAGCTACCAACCAGGAAAAACAAACGTGGTGGCTAATGCACTGAGCCGGAAAGTAGCAAAAGCAGCGATGTCAGCAATGGAGATTCAGCATCCTATTCAGATGGATTCGGAGAGGCTAGGTGTGGAGCTAATAGAGGGTGATCACCAAGCATTCATTGCCAACCTGGTGTTACAGTCTAACTTGTACGAGAGAATTAGAGCTGCTCAGAGAAATGATCCAGAATTAGTAGAGCTGATAGATAAAGTGCAGAACAGACAGGGTGAGGAGTTTACTATATTAGATGATGGAGCCTTAAGGTTCTGTACCAGACTGTGCATTCCTATAGATGCTGAGATTGGGAGGGCTATTTTAGAGGAGGCTCACAGATCCTTTTACAGCGTTCATCCTAGTAGCACTAAGATATACCGGGACCTTCGAGAATCTTTCTGGTGGAGTGGCATGAAGAGAGAGATAACTGAGTTTGTGGAGCAGTGTTTGACGTGCCAACAGGTAAAGGCTGAGCACCAGAGGTCGGCAAGATAGTTGCAGCTACTCCACATTCCCGAGTGGAAGTGGGACCATATATCTATGAATTTTGTCACAGGTTTGCTGCCAGCGCTGTATGGCCAGAATGCCAACGCCATTTGGGTAATTGTAGACTGGTTGACAAAGACTGCCCACTTCCTACCTATTAAAGTTAGGGTACCTATGAACAGACTGATAGAGATATACACTCAGAAAATAGTTCGACCTCATGGAGTGTCAGTATCTATAGTTTCATACCGAGACCCACATTTCACATTATGATTTTGGAGGAGCTTATAGGAGGCGTTGGGGTCTCAGTTAACATTCAGCATAATTTTTCATCCTCATACTAATGGGCAAACTGAGAGGATGATTTAGATACATGAGGATATGCTACGAGTGTGTTTGCTAAATTTTGAGGGTAGTTGGACTTAGTATATGCCGCTGGTTGAGTTCGCGTACAATAATAGCTATCAGGCTAGCATCGGGATAGTACCTTACGAGGCATTGTATGGTAGGAGATTCTGTTCTCCGCTATACTAGGATGAAATGGGTGAGATGCGAGTTTTGGGACCAGAATTAGTATAGCAGGCATACAATAAAGCTCGACTAATTAAAGATAGGATCTGCGTAGCTTAGAGTCGGCAGAAAAGCTATGCAAATACTTGCCACCAGAAGTTGGAGTTTGATGTGGGAGATCTAGTGTTTTTGAAAGTAGCACCATTGAGAGGAGCTATGAGATTTGGGAGGAAGGGTAAGCTGAACCCTAGATTTATTAGCCCATTCGAGATACTAGAGAGAGTGGGTGCAGTCGCCTATAAGCTAGCTTTACCAATAGATTTATCTAGAATACATAATGTATTCTATGTTTCCATGTTAAGGAAATACGTTCCAGATCCCTCCCATGTGATTAGCTACAAGGAGATAAAGCTCAGAGATACATTAGCATATGAGGAGACGCTAGTGCAGATCTTAGATTGAAAAGAATAGGAGTTGCGTACTAAGAAAATACCATTAGTAAAAGTCCTGTGGAGGAATCACGCAGTAGAGGAGGTCTCGTGGGAGCTAGAGGAAGAGATACGACATAAGTACCCCCATCTGTTTGGTGGGGATCAGTAGTAGTTAGGGGTAACAATCCAGATAAAATAAGTATTGTTTATTTCAGTGTAGAGTAATTAAAATATGAATTGTATATTAGATTATAGGGTAGATAGTGATTTTCGTTTTGGGAGAATTTTCCTTTATGTATATGCTTGTAATCTCCCCAAACCCTAACTGTAACCATGGTATTCCTTCGTCATAAGTGATGGTAATTAATAAAATAAGTAGCAAGTTTTCCTCAGAGGATGGTGTATAGCAAAGATAGCAAATTTCGAGGATGAAATTTTAAAAGGAGGGGAGAATGTAAAGACCCAAAAAATATAATAATTAAATAATAGAGAGGAAAGAAAATTTAAAAAGGGGTCAAAATAGGGTTTGTCGACGAAAGCTCTTGTTGACCCTATGGGTCATACCCTATTTTGATTATGGCAAATATTCAGGAATTTAATGTCTACCAAGTTTATGTGCAGGTATATTGATTGGAAGATTATGATAATAACACAAAGAGAGAGTGAAGTTGAAGACCCAATATCTATGTGTTGTATTTCATTTCATTATTATTGAAAGGGTCTGTAATAGTCATTAGGGCTTGGTTTGATATAATTACACACACATCACCTACATGATCTGATGAGTAAGCTTAAAACCAAAAATGACTAAAATGGACCTTAGGGAACACCCTTCGATTGACTGACGCTGGATTTTTTCGGTGCACTCAAAAAGGCCTAGAAATGACCCTAGGACACTTACTCACTCATATGTATGTGTTAGTCATTTGAATAGGGTGTATGTTGAATGAAATTGAACCGAAATGCACAAAGTGTGCACACTCAGTCGACCGGCACCTCACCTTCATTTTTCCCCCGGTTGACCAAACCTAGACCGGGTCAACTGGTTGACCACAGCTCAGTCGACCGAACTCCCATAGTTCAATTGGTCCCGGTCGACCGAACCTCCTGGGAAGTCAACATTTTGCCTCCTAGTCGACCGAACTTGCCTTAGTCGAGTAGTGCTCTCGAGTTGGTCCGAATTTTTTATTGCAGTTAACTTTTTTAAACGAGGTTAAAATAATTAAATAATACTAAAACTTTTCTAATTATTCCACTTGTGTCCCTAACTGTTATATTTTTGGGGAAGTCTATAAATACCCCCTCATTTGGAATGATTAGCAAGAAATTAGAAATTTTAATTAGGAGAAATTCTCTGAAATGCTCAAAATCCATAATACACATCTCTGAGCTCCATTCACTTACACTTACCTTCTACTACTGCCAAAATCCTTCATAAGGTAGTTTTGAGAGATTGTTTGTTCTAAAGGATTGCTCTCCTTTGGTTTATGCTTGATCAATTCGATTTTGTTTGAGAGAAAAACCTTGAGTATTCTTAGGAGATTTTTGACTCACTCAAAAAATGAGCAGCTCGGAAGCTATCCCAAGTATAGGAGTTCTGTCGTGTAATATTAAGCCCAAGGGCTAGATCGTTTCCTCAGGGAATGCATTTTAATCTCAGATTTTACATTCTTCCAATCAAAATTAAATTGCATTGAACTCGGTTCAGATTCGGGTTTTCAAGATTGTTTGATTTCATTCTCAACAAATTAAATGACACGCAATTTAAAGTCCTAAAACTAACATGCTTCGAATTAAAGAGTAAGGATGGAAACTCTAATCTACTTAAGGAAACATCAAAACACGCGCTAATTAAAGATGGTAATTTTGAACATGGAATTAAAAACAAACTATGGAAACTCAATCAGATTCAAGCACACACTAAAAATCGGAACTTTAACAATTCAAGAACTCAAACCAAAATGCAACACATAAAAAAAAAAAAGAACAATGAAAGAAAATAAAAATACGAACTTTGATAAAACCGGTTCTAACTAAACCAAACTTCGAAAACAATTAAATCTCGGGAGAAGAAAAAAAAACTAATTTAAATATGAAACCAAGCATAATTAAATATAAACTTCCAACTAACTCTACCCATAAAATAAAATACCAAAGACAAAAATAATTAAACAATCAACTATTGCAAAGATAAAATATTCAAAATCCAAGCTTTTTAAATACCTTCAGTAAAAAAAAACAATACTATCCTATATCAAAATTAAAAGCGAAAAGATAAAAAAGAGAGAGAGAGAGAGAGAGAGAGAGAGAGAGAGAGAGAGAGAGAGAGAGAGAGAGTAAAATAGAGGGGAGTTGCAGTAGGGGCCATGGATTATTTGGTGCAGAAGAGCTCGAAGGAGGCTACTGGTTGTGTTGCTGTGCTGGTCTCGGCTTGGCAGCAGATTGCTGCTGTTGCTGCTGGTGTGGATTCAGGGCTGGTTGTGCTGGAGATTGGCCAAGAGCCTGCTGCTGCTGGTAGCTGCTGCTGCTGCTAGTCTCTGAGATGGCCGGGGCTGTTGTGCTGGTGTTGGCCAAGAGCCTGCTGCAGCTGCTGTGTTGAGCAGCAGATGGCTACTGTGGGTGGCTAAACAGAGAAGGAGAGGAAGAGGAGAATAGGGAAAGGAGAGAAACCAAGAGAGAAGAGGAATAGAGAGCAAGATTGAATGAGAAAACAAAGGAACAAAGGGAGAGATAAGAGAGAGCAAAACAAGCTAAAGAAGAAGAAGAAGAAAAAAAAGAAGAAGAAGAAGAAGAAGAAGAAGGGAGAAGAGTGGTGCACAGGGCACCCACAGAACAGGGGAAAAAGAAGGGGATTTAAAGGGGGAGCTGGGTGCCCTAGGATCCGGCGTGGACAACCCGACCCGGCCATGCATGGTCGGGTCACATCAATGACCCAATTATTATATATTTTTTTTCATTTTCTTTTGTTCTCTATTGGTCGCAAATATGACTCTTCTAGAGCCTGTATCTCACAAAACTCAAAACAAAAAAGTTGTAGATGATCATTTTCTCTTTCTTTAGAAATTTGAATCGTCTCAATCGGAGCTTGGACAGGAAAGTTATGCACGAAATATGAACAGGTGTTGGTTTTGGTTCCCGGGAATTTTCCTGCGACAAAAAATTACCAAAACTTAATAAATAATGCAATAAAATTTCAAGAATGATAATTTTGGAACTTTATTAAAATATTGGATAATTTTAGACATTTAATTAAAAATATAAACCATAAAGTTCGGGTTAAGTTGCCCAATTACGCAGTTTTGACCCATAATCAATTTTATTAATAAGCCTTTCCTAAGAAGACCTCGTTCGATCTTTTGAGAATGTATATTCATTACAACATCTTGAGAAGCTCGTATTTTATTTTGGTTGCAAAATTTTTTCAAAATCATTTACAAATATCTATTGTGTTTTATCTTGAAAAATATTTGAAGAGATATTTTTTTGTAAGTTAAAAATCCGTGTGTCAATATTCATTGAGATTATATCTTTTGCTGATTACAAAGATTCAAATTCTTTTTGTTAACCAAATTTATACGTTGCTCAAGCTTTATATTATTGAGAAGATCTACTAGTTGAAATATATATATATAAGGATTGGCTGATATCTTTGTTTGAGCACTTTGATTGAATACATCTTGTGGTATGAAGATCATACTGGTTTGCACTCTCACGCACTGATTAAATTGATAGCAAATATATTTGAGAGTTGATATATTAAACCACACTGAGCTTACATATTATATCATTTGGTGATGCATATGATTACGCGTAAATGGGTATATATCTGCTTTACATGAAAGCATAATCACTGTACCAACTTCATTGATTGTGAACATACTGTTGTATTTCCAGGCACAGCCCTGAAGAGGGAGACTAGCCCTGTAAAATAGTCCCGGACTGACTTAGACCCGGTTAGGAAAGCTAGGTGCGCCATCCTGTTAAGGCGTGTAGGTTGAGGTTAGCCCCACTAATTGACCTGGTTGTAAAGGTTGAGGTCAGCCCTGTGCTAATTGACCTGGTTGTAATCAGTGTTGTTCCACTCGTTAAGTGAGCCTTTAGTGCAATCCTCAGGCTTGCGAGTTAGAGGTGGGGACGTAGGCACAGTTGGCCGAACCCCAATAACATATCGTGTGGCTATTTATATTTCAGCACTTTATATTCACCACACATGTATGTTATTGTGCGAATGATGCACATGATTTAAATTCCACATATTATATTTATTGGCGTATTTGGAACTGCATAGAAAGATCCTAGGTTGTATTATACGGGTATTTCATTTAACCTAGGAGATAAATTTTAAAATTCCAATTCATCTCCTCTCTTGGGAATACACCAATTCCAACAGCCCTGGTCTCATTGACGAACTCCCTGTAGGATTCGTGGATGATTCACACTGTCTCGTCGACGAAGAGATACCGAGAGGGTGTATTTCAGACCCATTGGTTCGTCGACGAGTTCTTTACCTTCGTTGACAAACTACCTTTTTCACCTCGTCGACGAGGCCAGTGTCTTGTTGACGAGATGTGTCAAGTCACCTATAAACATAAAAAATTAGGATTTCAGTGAGTAAATTAGTTTTTCCCTATTTTCTCTCTCTAGATTTCGGAATTCTTTGCCTTCTCTCTAGATTTTTAGCTCTGTCTTTCCCCAGTTCAACGTTCAGAAGCTACCATGAAGATCTTGGGGAGATTCTCTACAACTTAACTGGAGCAAAATCTTGATTTGAGAAGGTTGGGCACCATCCCAAAATCAGGGTAAGTAGGCTATTTAAGGTTTATTTGGTTAGTAGGCTTCTCTGAACCCAAATTTTGTATTAGATGTTGATATATTGGTGTTTGGGGTGATTAAACTAGGGTATTGTGAATTTAGGGTTTGGTGCATATACTGCAAGCAGGCCAAGGAACCTAGTGGGTGTTTCCAGGAACCCAAGTAAGATGATAAATAGTTTATAATTTAGGAAATGTGGGTATGGAAATTATTTTGGAAATTCAGTTGATTGACAGGGAAATATACATATGTATAATTTAGGATTTTGGAATTATAAACTCCATGGGCGTGAGTTAGGAATTAGCTGACGAGCTTAGTTTGCCAAGTAAGGGATACATGCTATGCTAGTTAAATTAAGAATTTTTATCAGTGAAGCAAATGTATTATGGTATATGTATTTCAGATGGTTACAAATATTAAACTAAATGATTTTCAGGATTATTATTCAGATCATATATTATTTTTATTATCAGAAAATACAGATTTCAGGAGATGAGATATTTATTATTTTAGTAGTGTGGCATGAGTTAATATTAGACCAGTACAACAGTTATATAGCTTTCAGATTATCATGATTTATAGTATACGTACTAAAACATATATTTTATAGCATTTTTCAGAATACCATGATATATAGATTTCAAAACCATAACATTCAAATTATTCAAATATTTAGTATTTAGATATTCATATATTACAGATTATTCCGATTACACAGTATATTTAGATAAGTTATTACATTGTTATGGTTATTTCAGTAGAAATAGAATCATCGTAAAACAGTTATATATATATATATATATATATATAATATTATTATACAATATCAGATCCCTGATGAATCAATTCAGTTCAGATTTAGTCAGCAGAGCATGATATCATAGTTATTTTAGATCTGAGTGCAAACACATATCTCAGATAGTGTGTGGATTTCCGTTAACCGTGTCTTGAAGGAATTGTAGGCTCCCTAGAAATCTGGGTTGAGGAGGCCAGTTTGACAAAGGAGATGTCAGTTACCGTGCCTTCGGAGGGATTGCAAAGTGGTCGGCCTAACGATTGATAGAGTTTCGGTTGACTTATCCTAGTAGGCCAACTACTGTTAAGTCCCGCCTACGGGCCGCACAACCCTGTCATGAGGGGTTAAATCATGACATACAATTTTCTAAGGAAGTTTGACAATTATACATATATATATATATATATATATATATATATATAGATATATAGAAATCTACAGACTTACCTATAGATTATAAAAGTATGATTAAATAGTAAATTCAGAAACAACTGTATTTTAAACCATATAGGTGTGAGTTACACAGTATTATATTTTTATCTATTATCCCAGTTCAGATATTTGTTAGTTTATAACTCATGTAAACTCAGATGCCACACACTGGTAATAGCATATTTCTTCTTACTGAGAGTTGTCTCGTCCTAGTAATTTAACATTTTTCTGGTGATCCAGCTAGACGAACAGATCAGGCTCGGAGATGGAGAGCTCATTTACACTGCTCTGTCTGTAGGGTAAGTGTTTTCACGGGGACGTATTTTTGAGTTGCATTCGGGGTTTTTATTTTTGTAGATGTTTTTGGGAAGATGTATAGTTATGTATATATGTTTTGGAGATAATACTAAATTCTAGTATTGTAATAATGGTTGTACAATTTTATGTTTTCGGTTGCATAGATGTTTTCTAATAGTCATTATAGAGGTATCAGAGTAGAAGGATTATCGGTTTATATATATATGAAGAAAAAAATGGTATGAATTTTGAGGTCGTTACAGTATACGTCGTTGAAAAATAAGAATGAAACTGTAATGAAAGAATTAGAATAAAAAAAAATATTGTTGAAAGAGAAAAAGATTTAGAAATCAAGAGATTAAAAAGTAAGAATGAAAAATTGATGAAAGAAATAGAAGATCTATTATCCCAATCCTCTATGGAAAAGGAGAAAGATTTATATATTTCTAAACTAGAAAACAAAATCAGAAAAATGTCTCGAAATCAAGAAAAGGGTAAATTATACAAAATTTAGAAATCTATGATCTTAAGAGAAAAACTGAGGATCAAGCCAAAATAGTCTACAACTTCACTAAAGGAAAAGAAAATTTTTATAAAATAATTGGCTCACAAAGAATGTCCTTGAATAGAGAAGACATAGGATTCAATGGAGTTGAGAACACAAAGAAAAATAACCTCTACATAGGGTACTTTGTAAGAGCCTCCAAAAATTATGTTAGCATCTCCTCAAGTGCTTACACACATACCACATGTTTTCTATGTAAGGATAAGGGACACGTTAAGTTTGAATGTCCATTAAAAAGAAAGGATGTAAAAATCAGACAAGTTTGGAGAATAAAAGAAACATCACCTGTTAAACCATTAGGACCCAAGAAAGTATGGGTACCAAGATGAAAGCCTTAACTCCTCGATCATGTTAGAAGAAGCCAATAAGATAGAAATTAAACAAAGCTGAAATGGAATATATCTTTCTTGAAGATTAATATTGATGACATTAGTGTGAAAATCATGAATATAAAACAAGGCATTGTTGGCCACAATCAATGGATAAATTGTCCATTTGTCTTGTGCTGCTCCTTGCATTAGAATGCATATGCTTATTGATAGCCTTCTTTCTTTTATTAATGTCAAAAAAGGGGGAGAGAGATTTGAGTTGAAAATTTGAGTATGAAATAAAAAGGTTTATAAATTGTATGCAATAAATTGGTATCTATGAAATAAATTGATATCCATAAGCAGCGCGTGATATGACATTAGTATTGGTATCTATGAAATAAATTGATATCCAAGAGTAGCGCATGATATGATATTAGTATTGGTATCTATGAAATATATTGGTATCAATGAGCATGTTAATTGATATTTGAGCATGACAACATATTCGTATGCATGAGCATGATATGATCTTGATAATAAATTTTATTTTACTGAATAATGGATGATCATGTTTTGATTGAAATATATGCTGGCTTATGGACCTTGTTATTGTGATCTAAATGCAAAAATTTTTTTGGTCCTTAATACTTTTACATAATATTTATTTCGGTTTATCCTTTTGTTGATATAAAAAAGGGGAGAAAATTTTAAAAAACGTAATGTGAGCAAACTGAGCATGAGCATGACATGATAAGTTTAAAAGCATGACTGACATTGATGATTGCTAATGATGATGAAGCTAATGATGATTGACTATTTTTTACTTGTTATGTTGTATTGCCGTTATATCTATGGATCCTTTTTGTTGCTTTGTTTATCTTTGGCTTGTAACTCTCTTGATTATGATGTTTTGTACTCTTTGATGACTATATGACTATGCTTTTTATGTTCTATTCTAAGACTCTTTGTCACTATGCTCCTTATTTCTTTTTGATTGATGTCAAAGGGGGAGAGATTTCTTAGAGAGCAAACATGAGAACATGAGTTGATATTGTAGAGAGCAAATAACTATAAGAATATGAGAGCATGGCAAACATAAGAGACACATAATCTTAACATGAGATAAGCATAAGCTATAACTATTTAAGATAATACTTTAACTAATACTAGTATGTTGACATGAGCTATATATTAATTTTAAGCATGTTGAAATGAGCTATAATACTTGATTATGACTTATTGAGCTTTGAACTTATATTTGAATTCATCATTTTACATATTGTTAAAAGGTATGCTTATTGTAAGGGGGAGTCTTATCAAGGTTCTCTCATCTTTACTCCTTATTTGTCATCATCAAAAAGGGAGAGACTGTTGGCCTAACATGAATTTTGAATCTTGCTTTGGTGATAACAAATAAAGGTTAGTTTAACAAGTTTGTTTAAGTGATGATATTTTAGGAAACCTAGTATGACAAAGTTCAAAAGGGTCAAAGATATGAAAGTCCAAGATCACAAGTAGCATAAAGCTATACTTCATAAACAAGGTGATCAAAAGAAAAGTTCAAAAAGACCAAGATGTTTAAAACATGTGGAAGCTTAAAGAATACTCAAGTTCAAGGCAAAGATGACTCAAAGCAAAGAAATAAATGAAGACTTCAAGCTTAGAGAGTTTTTAAGTCTTTACGAAGTCTTATGTAAGTACTTCACTTTAAATATCATTTTGACTGCTTTGAAGCTCATTAGGGGTTAATATGGACTTAGAGACCTTACGTTGAAAACCCTGAAAAATGCTTTTTAAATGTATTAAAGTAAGATGGCTAAGGATTTTGGAAACAAACCTCAAAAATTGTTTTTGTAACTATTCAGGCGACTGAAAATTTTCCTGAACTGATTTTGAACAAGTAGTGAAGGTTCAGGCTACTGACCCCTAAATCCTCAAGAGACTAACCCTGTTTTAAACTGAAAATTTCACTGTGTTCAAAAGGATCAAGCGGTTGACCCCTAAGGGCTCAAGCGACTGACCCTCGAACGACTAGTTTTTAAATAGGTTTTTAAAATTCAAATTCGAGTTTCTTGTGCCCCAAACTTCGTATAAACTTGGGAAACACTCCATGTAACTGGGGCAACACGAATTTAACACTTTTTGAGCCTATAAATATATGGTTTCTCAAATCAAATCAATACTAAGAATTGAAAATCAATTTGCAAAGCTATATTACTCACTCTCTCTCAAAGCCCTCTTGCGCATACTCTTGTTGAGAATTTCTTGAGATAAACTAAGTCTCTGATCACTGATCTGAAAGCTAATCTTCTGAGGTTTGATACAAATCAAAAGAAGAATCCCGGTTACATACTTCCTTAAGCTTCAATTTAATTCTCTTTGATATTTACATTGAAGTATTAGTTGTGCTATATTTGTACTAACCAACTCTATCTGAGAGCATCTCTTGTACACAAGAATTTTTTTATTGTTTCTTTGTTTTCTTTGATGATTAAGGTTTATTAGATTGTTGTAGTGAGTGTGGGGTATCGCTTGGAGAGGGGCTCCACCCTAATTGAATAAGGGATTGTAACGGTTTGTTTTACCCATAAAGGAACATTATAGTGGAATCCTTAAGTGGTCCTGCCTAAGGCGAGCATGTAGACTGGGTATAAGCTGAACCTCATAAAAACTCAGTCTCACTCTCCACCCTTACTCTTTAATTTTTCTACTTATATAAATTACGTGGTTTTGTATCTAAGTGCAAAAAGTTGAAAGTTCGAGATAGAGAGAACTTTTAATTTAAGAGAGTACGTTGATTAATCTTTTGCGGAAACCTTAAAAGGAGTACGTTGATTAATCGTTTACAAAAATCTTGGTTAAAAGGAAGTGCACAAATATTTATAAATACAAGGCTATAATCAAATTCTAAGCTAAGTTTTGCAAACGCTGAATCAAGGAAGTGTTACAGCTCATATAATTGGTTAAGTATCTTGTGGTAGATTGGTTAACTGGTTGATTGATAAACATTGTTGAAAGCATCTCATTAAGAATCATTAGCTTGTGTTAATAATAAGTGTGGATTGTAATTGGTATAATTAAGCATTAAAAAAAATCATTCTTGTGTGTTTGCTAAGCTTACAAAAGGTTGTGAATCAGTAAAAAGATTTAATTTTTTTTAAAAAAACCCAATTCACCCCCCTCTTGGGACTACACTTTAGTTTTCAGAACACATTCATGCTGTAACACCCTGAACCCTCAAACCCGAGTCCGGCGTGTTATACCTGATAAAATCTCTGATAATCCATAATCAACATATATGCAATGGAAAACATAATTATAATCTTCTAACAAATATAATACCAGAGTTTACTAATTCCTATCTATAATCCATAGTAATCATCCATCACTTGCATTTCTATAAATCTATATAACTCCAAAAATATTTCAGTATTTTCACAATCATTCCTTTCATAATTGACTTAAAACATAAAGACATAAAATATAAATATTTACATTCCCCAAAGTATTATCAGCATATACCCTTTCTTTTAATACTTCTCAAAAAATCAAAAAAACCCTTGAGCTCCCTAAGCTCGATCTCGAGGAAATCTTGAAAAAACAAAATACATTTATATTCGAGTGAGACACATCTTAGTAAGGAAAGAAATAATATATTAAACACAGTGTGTGGCTAGCATGAATTTATATATAACATATTATTTAACATTTGAAAATCGTTAACACAATTTCTGAAATCATTCTCTGATCCTAATCAAACACATGCAAAAAATTTAACCCACGAAATTACTCGAGGATAGGGGTGATTGCCCGCTCATACAAGTAGCACCCCTCTGCTCTAATATTTAGGCAATCCTAAGGTCACTAATAAAGCATAACAGGGCACTCACTTTACTCAGTAAGCCCTCAAGTGTTAGATTGATCTCGTACTCATACCATTCAACAATAGCTTACCGGAAAAGGCCCTAAGGATAGGGAAATCTACCCGCCCATACAAGTAGGTTCCCTTTGCCCTAGTACGTTATATAGCTACTGTCACATCTGAAGCTACTAGTACACTCACCTTTCTAAACAAGCCCTCAGGCGAAGAGTACGCCCTTCCCAATTCGTAGCACATTCTACGTACATAAGTACTTCTAATATCATAATATATCATTTTGTTTTCCATTATTATGCATCTCTCAACTGTTCATGTTTTCATCTTTTACTTTTCATTTCATTTCATTTTACATGGCTCTTTCCCATTTTACATTGTTCACATTTCACATTTCATTTCTATTTCATTCATTTTCATTTTCATTTCTTTTCATACCCCGTATCTTTCAGCTGTTTTACGCAGCATCTTTTAACTGTTTTACCCAACATTTTTCAACTGTCATACATTTACCCAACATCTTTTAGCTATTTTACCCAGCATTTTTTAGCTGTCATACATTTACCCAGCATCTTTTAACTGTTTTACCTAACATCTTTTAATTGTTTACATGGTTGACACACACAAGTAACATAGTTCATATTATATTTTATTTTCAATGCATTACTTACTTAACCTGCATCTCATACATTTAACATATATTTGCCCAGAATTTACATTTACTCTTGCCACACAATTTAGCAATAAAATTCATACATTGCCTGCAAAATAAGCCAACCAATATTTAACGTTTATATATTGAAAATACCTTTCATTTCTTACATAATTATCTTGAAAATATTTTTCCACTTTCATCAGTTCATTTTCGCATATACGTATCTAATAAACAACCATAAACTCAAAAAAATACAATTTAAATAGTTGGCATTTTAAACCCATACCGAAACATATACACGTATATATAACACAATTTATTTTCCATTAAATTCATAAAAAATCTGATTTAATACATATTTTTCCCCCTTACCTGGTTTATTGAACTACACCAACAGGGACTCCAAAAAATACCTGCGGCGCTCACCCGGACCCTGAATAAAAAATCTTAATTTTATTAAATCAATCATAAATAAAATATTATTTTAATATTTTCTAGGTCCATAAATTCTAAATAAATAATAATACCCTTAAATATAGCCAATTACTAAATTTTCCAAATCTCACTTTCGCTTTGAAGTGGGGCTTAGAAAACCTCAATTGGAACTTATGTCAAAATGACGACGATCACGACTAGGACACCATAGTGGTGCCTGATCGTCGATTTAATAGCAGATCTAACAAGAAATTAAAAAATTAGGAAAAATATACATTTTCCCAGGAGTGGTGCCTATGTTGCTCCCACGACAGATCATCTCTAGTAGAAATGTCGGTGGTAGAGTTAAGAATCCAATGGCACCTTCCGTTTTTCGATCGGCGCTTGTTAAGCCAACAAAATTGAGGAGAAAGAGGAGAATGATGGAGACAGTGAGAGAAGAGAGAGATGACGCTTTTAAATTTACAATCTTCTCGAAGCTCTGCTTCAGGAAGTAATCTTATCTATACATATATAAATACATATATAATCTTATACTTATCTATACATATATATACATATATAATCTTATATTATATTATATTATTTAATTAATAATTATTATAATAGTTTAATTAATTTAAATTTTTTTAAAAAATTTAATTTTAATTTTTAATTTTATTTATTTATTTTATTTTTTTATTATTATTTTTTCATACTATTTCTTTTTACTTGTTTATTTAATACATTAATTTAATAATGTTTAACCAATTAATTGATTAATAATTTTAATTAATTAATTAAATTTTTAATTTTTTTTCCCGGGTTATTACACATGCTTTTTGTTTAAGTTACTTTGAATTTGAATGAAATAAAAATGCATTTCAGTCTCATCTCATCACACTTTCTTGGATTGTTACCTCTTTACCAAATTTTGTTTGTTTAGTTAAAGTAATATAGGAAATGGTTTTGCTAGTACAAAGGACTTGAAGCCAGTAGTTGATGTTGGGAATCTATTCAATGGGGCAAAAAAAAAAAAAAGAGTAAGGACCCCACTTCAATATGTTGTTAAGAAGCCTTGTGAGAAATGGATCTCAAAATAATGAAGATTTTATAAGAGAAGTAGATAGAGACATCTTATCAAAATTTTCCGTTATGTGCTTGATGAAATTGATAAGCAAAATCTCTTGTTATCTAAATTGTGACTGGTGTCTTAAAGATATAATGATTACATTTCGATAAAATGAGGAAACGCCATCTTTGGTCAACCAGTATTTCCAAAAGGAACCAAAGAACACTTCACCATTTGTTAACCTATTTGAGCCTAAATGTTAAACCAACTTTCTCTTAAAAGTAAGTTCACCAAAAATTTAACTTCGGTTTGAGTCTCATGGTGTTTGACAAGTCATTTGAGGCAATGATCACTACTAAAAGGATGGCAGGCCATTTTTCTACTACCCAAAATAAGGTCAAAGAGGAAATCCCTTGCTAGCCTTTTTTGATTTGAAAATTTTGATTCTTGAATAAACCACCAAAAGATTACACCCCACACTAGGGCAGTTTCAAAAAGATTAGTCCCAAATGGAGTCTAAATAGAAAGGGAGTTAAGATTCCTTCATAAAAGGACAAGCAAAGAAAAAGAAGAAGAAGAAGAAAAAAAGAAGATAAAAAAAGAAGAAGGAAAAAAGAAGAGGTAAAAGAATAAAAAAAGGAAGAAGAATGAAAAAAAGAAGAAGGGACATACTTCATATATGATCTTTGACCAATGTTACCCTTAATAAGATCGACAATTTCGAGCCTTATTGAACCTTTTTTCTTCCTTAACATATGCCCCCAGCCAACATTACAGTTCAAATAAAAGTCTTGACCAAATTGGTACATATCGTTGTCTCAAATGATTTATCAGACTCAATATTGAGTCTGAACAATGTAATGACTTGATCTTGAAAAGGTACGTAGGCAGCTTGTTCAAATGACAAGTTCAGTCAATATTTTGTAAATACTTCGCCATGAATTGAAGCAGAAAATGTTATTATGGGATGAGATTTTTGAGCCTTAGTTTCCTTTTTCTTCTAGAAACTTGTATCATTAAGCCTACATTTTGTCCAGTGTCTTAAAGTGCACCCTAAGATTGGAATATTGATCAGACTACTTAATGAGACACTAGTTACAACTCAAGATAGCAAGCTTGAAATAAGTCATGGAATACAAAGCAAATCTCTGAGTGGTGATACAGTGGAGGAGTTATGGATAGGAGGTTAATAAAAAAAAAAAAAAAAAGGATATTTGCCCATTGATGTGATTCCCTAAGTTAGCAGCAAAGTTATATTAATGTCAAAGTATAGGGAAAATCGTTTTTTGAGTATAGAAAATCAAGTAAAAGCAAGCAAGTTTGAGCATCCCTTTCATATCGTTAATGAGACTGAGTTATCTGATTGCATATGGATTCATTTAAAATTCAAATTGATTTCAAAACATTAAGAAGGCAATTTGAAGAAGGACCTTGTTGAGAAAATGCAAGACATATATGAGCATAAACAAGTAAATTAACTAGGGCAAATGTCATGTGGACTTCTAGGGAAACAAAATCCAGGGGCATTCATGGCAAGATGGAATTCAAAAATATGGCCAAGATCAGAATTTGGTTTCTTGATTATAGACATGTGCGAGAGAAAAAGCTCATTAATGATCATATATTTCATGCATTGCATGAAGAATGCTTGTATACCACGCAACATGCATACATATCCCCATGTTCTAGTATCATAATGAGAAACATGCATACATGTCATCGCATCATGCACCCACTCATTCATACATGTCATATGGCTTAGGCTTTGCACATCCCTTTTCATCCATGACTAGTCGAACCTTTGTTTGTTGAATTGAAATTGGGGCATAAGCCCTAAGGTCCAAATTGAGTTGTCAACTTTGAAATGGGGGCACCAGCTTTTAGTCCCAAATTGCATTGTCCACCTTGAAACTGGGGCACCAACCTTCAGTCCCAAATTGTGTTGTCCACCTTGAAACTAGGCAACTAGCCTTCAGTCCCAAATTGAAACTGGGGCATCAGCCCTCGTTTCCTAAAACTGTGTTATCAAATTTGAAACTAGGGCATCAGCCTTCAGTTCCCAAAATTATGCCTTCAACTTTGAAACTAGGGCACTAACCTTTGTTGAATTAGGTGCAATCCCAAGAGGGGGGTGAATTGGGTATTTTCAAATTCTTTGAATTTATTTACCACTTAATCCCTACTTGTATATTTAGAAAACCTAATCTCAGGGATTTATAACAAAACAAGTTCAATTTACCAAAGTGTTCTTATTACCCAATTAATTGTGTGCAATGTTATTCAAACTACACATGCAATACGAACAATTTAAATGTAGTGCAGAAAGTAAAGAGTAAAGGGAAGAGAGAAGACAAACGCATTTTTTACAAGGTTCAGCCTACTTGGCCTACATCATCACCTTAAGCACCCACTCAAGGACTTCACTAAAATCCCTGCTCCTTAAATTGGGATGGAACTTCCCTTACAATCTACTGCTTACAAGAGGTACAACTCCCTTCTATTCTGCTGCTTACAAGAGATACAACTCTCTCCTCAAACCCCGGTTCAAACACTGAACCGTGTATACAATAGAATCTATAAAAACACTCAAAAATGCTTCCAAACAAAAGCTAGTGAGTACAATTCAAATTCCTAATACATTAACATATGGTATAACTTAAAGCTCAGAATGTATGAAACGATACAATCGTTGTATGGTATGCTTCAACACACAATTCTCTTTTTTTTATCAAACCTCCCAAAATGTTTGTAAGAATCAATACTTTGGAGAAACTTAAGTTAAATCTTTGAATACACAAAAATAGCTTTGAAGATTGCAAAGATGTGACACACACTTTGTCAAAACAATATTTCTCTCAAAAGTTCAATCTCAATGTGATATTGGTAGTATTTGCCCTAATGTGTGTGTGTGTGTGTGTGTGTATATATATAAATATATATGTATATATATATATATATATATATATATATATGTATCTATATGATGAGACTACCAAGTATCAAATACTTAATATAATTTTCAAACAATATCCTTCAATATGTATAGATCTAGTTAGGCTCTTCTTAGGATATCTAGTCAACTAGTTTAGAAGTAACTAAAATATCAAATCTTTAACTTTGAACACACTTGAATGATTACTCCTTAAACAATGGCCAAATAAAACTTTCTCAAGTACTCAACTAGCCAAAAACAATCTTTATATGAATATGAAAACAAAACTCAAAATCAAATTTCTCTAAAGATATTCAATGATAGAAGTTGACATGAGATTCTCTTGAAAAAGCTAAAAGAATCAACCAAACCTCAATATAAGAAATAAAGTTGTGTGAATGAACGCCCCTTTGATTTCCGAAGTAGATTTGCCCAAGCTTGATAAGTGTAAGTTGAAGTACAGGCAATCGTATAGTCAAGTGCTCAACATTCTCAATTCGCTTTCAAAAGGTGTTCTCTTTTCTTCTTATTTTTCTTGGCATGCGAATTAGGGTTTACATATTCAGTATATATAGTGTCTTACCCTTAGAATTGATCTCAACCGTTGGATCAATGAGATAGCTCGCGAGTTCTATTAATAAAAATTAAAATTTTAAGTTTTCCCGCAAGTTCAGATGACCGAGGTCAAGAGCCCAGACGACTGAAGTCATTTTATCCTTCGAAAAAATAGTTTGGACATAGGGTCAGACGACCGAAGTCAAGTTCAGATGACCGAAGTGTCAAGTTCAAATGACCGAAGTGCTTCTGCCAGTTTATTTTTTTCCCAAATAAATCTTCAGATGACTGAGCTTATTCTTCAGACGTCTGAGGAAATTCTTCAGTCAACTGAACTTAAAGTTCAGTCAACCGAAGTCCCCAATTTTTGAATTTTTCTTTCTTAATTTAAAATTTTGCTTTGCTCTCCTTCTTTGATATTTTATAAAACATATTTTCCATGATTTTAAAAGTTTTTCCAAGTTCATGAAAGTCCCCTAATGATATATACGAAATGCATGAATCTTAAAGTCATTCTAAGTTATGTTGAGCCTCAAATTAAATCATACAAAAATGTAAATACATGAGGTCTAAGTACTCATTCCCAAGATGTTCTTAAACTTTGCTGCTTGCATCTTGATTCTCGTACTCTCTGAGTTCAATGGATCTTGCCAAGATTTGTATGCTTTACTTGATGGATTCCATGACTCGTTATTCTTCCGTGCATGCTTCATATGGTTCCCGTTCACAAACTCAATGCACGGATCAAATACCAAGTGATTTGTCATTATCAAAACTGGATTGGACTCGTAGAGTCAAGAACCTTCAATTGTAAAAATTAATATTGTCTACTCTGAAACTGGGGTACCGACTTTCAATTCCAAAAATTGCAATTGTATACTTTGAAACTGGGGCATTAGTTTTGTCTACCCTAGAAACTGGGGCATTAGTTTTGTCTACCCTAGAAACTAGGGGACTATTCTTTAGATCTTAAAAGATGTTTTTAAAATGCTGGGGCATGCTCCTCTGATCCAATCTATTGTTGCAAGAAAGTTTTTCAAGCACTGCTCCATTAGTCCTTAAACCCAAGTGGTTCTTACTAGAAATGTTTTTTGAATAATAGGGGCATTTACACCTCCAAAACTCAAATAATCTCTTCCAAGTTATCCCAACTATCTCATTCATTCGATAGGTCTATTCCAAGTTGTCTTGACTATCTCGTTTATTCGAAGTAGTCATCTTCCAATTAGAAAATGTTTTGGCTCTCAAGATGATGTTTTCCTATAATGCAGTATTTTAGGCCCACATTTACCTATCTTTTATCATCATTTATCATGTATTTACATTTTTGTTGTCATAGTTTGAAGTTATGCATGGTTTGTTCATGTTTTAGGAAAATCATGTTAAAATAAAGGATTTAAGCAATATGAGAAGCCAAGGGAGTAATTGGGAAGCACAAAGCTGAAATCAGACACTCAACCAAACCCCCAAAGCCTTAGTTCATCAAAGCACTTAAGACCTTATTCGACCATGTGGAGCGACCAGTTAACACAAGGGGGCGACCAAGTCACAGAAAAATGACTCTAAGGTTCAGACTGAAAGTGAATTGCTGCAAGGTTCAACCATCAGCTTGACCAAGTAACCCTAAGGGGTGACTAGGTCGAGAACCTGATATTAATTGAGCCAGAGATACCGAGAGTCTTGACCAACAACTCAACCAAGAGACTTTGAGGGGTGACCAGATCGAGATCCTGAGATTTACTGAAGCTGAGATCCTACAAGTCTCGACCATCGGCGCAGCCAGGAAGATCTATAAGCGCAACCAGGTTATTGACTTTTTGAGTCCAATCACATTTTTATTATGAAAAATCATTCATTTCTTATGTGTGTACTTAGCATGTGAACAAGTTTATATTTCAACACACACACAAGGGGACTGAACATGGAAGCCAATGAAGGACTTAAAGCTTATACTCCTAGTGTATTCCATGAAAAATGAAAAGCAAAAGAAGAGGAAGACATATATTTTTATTTGTAATTGCATTAGATCTATCTATAATAATGCATGTTCCATATAATATGATGCTAAGCTCGAACATAGACTGTAGACAAGCCTTAGGACACCTAAACTTCAATAAAAAATCCTTTTCATAAAAGCTAAAATTATATAAGGGTTTTTGGAATAACTTTAGGGTCAAATTCAAGGCAAAAACTGAGATGTTCATTGACCACGGTCGATTGACTAGTTCACGTTATATAACCCCCAGTTGACTAACCATGCCCTCTTCTAAAAATCAAAGAATTAAAAAGCTGAGTTAACTGACCATCTTAGGCATTTTTTTTTAAGTCGACCGACCATTAGAGCCCAGCCAACGGGTCATCAAGACAACCGACTGAGTATCATGACTTTGTTGAATATATTAAATTGAAATAATATTGTTTGCTATAATTTTTAAATTTGCCATATGATCCTTATTTTATATTTTCTGATGTCTTTGGATCTATATGGTTGTATTTTTCAGGTCATTTTATGACTTGTTCTTCAATGCCTAACTAGGAAAATGTTTGCTTGCTTAAGCTTTGTATTAAAGTTTCTTTTTTAGCAAGCATAGTCCCCAGTACTTTTTGAAAATATCAAAAGGGGAAATATATTTTAAAAATTACTTTTAGGGCAAGAACTATTTTCATAACCAAAATTATTTATATCTTGTCTTATTGTTTATATATTTTTAATTGCATGACTAGTTCATTTATATTTAAAAATGCATGCTAACTAGTTAGACCGGTCTTATGATCAAACCTACACTTACTATCATATGTTGTATGTTTTAAACTCAAATCTTTTATGGGTCTTATGTAGTGTTTAAATTCATTGGTTTGAAGATATCTCTGGTCTGACCATGTTTAACTTGTATTTTTAATCTTTTAATGACCAGTTATAATGTTTTTGTGTACAAAATTCTATGCCCAGTATTTGTATTAAATAGGGGGAATTCTCTTTTAAGCTATTTTTTAATGCTCAAATTGTTTTCACACTTAACTTAGCCCTTTGGTTGATGCCAAAAGGGAGAGAATTTTATAAGCAAAATGATAAATGACTTTGTGCCAAAATGGGAGAATTTTTGATAGGGCAATTTTTGTTTTAATGGGGTAAAAATCTGAGCTATAATGTTGTATGTCTATTCATGTTTGTGTCTTAATGCCATAACTAAATACATGATTAATTTAAAATGTCTTCGTTAGGAAATATACCTGAGCTACAAATGTCTATGTTTTAAGATTATGCATATTGTAACGGGGAGCCTTTTCAGGATGAACCCATTTTACTCTCGTGTGTTTGTCATCATAAGAAAGACGGAGATTGTTGACTTTTTGAGTCAAATCCCATTTTGGTTATGACAAACTGCTCGTTTCTTATTTGTTTACTTAGCATGAGAATAAGTTTATATTTCAACACACACATAAGGGGATTGAACATGGAAGCTAATGAAGGACTTGAAAAGCTCATAATCCTGGTGTATTCCATGAGAAATGAAGAGCAAAAGAAGAAGAAAACATGTTTTTTTATTTTTAATTGCATGTAGATCTATTTGTAATAATGCATGCTTCATATGATATAATGCTAAGTTCGAATATAGATCGTAGACAAACCTTAGGGCACCTAAACTTTAATCAAGAATCCTTTTCATAAAAGCTAAAATCATACAAGGATTTTTTAAATAACTTTAGGGTCAAATTGCAAGGCAAAAACTGAGGTGTTCACTGACCTCGGTCGATCGACCAGTTCACATTATATAACCCTCAATCGACCAACCATGCCCTCAGCTAAAAATCAAAGAATTACAAAGCTCAGTCGACCGACCATCTTAGACATTTTTTTGTCTCAGTCGATCGACTATTAGAGCCCAGCTGACCGGTCATTAGGACAACCGATCGAGTATTGAAAGGTTCGGGTGCCTGACACACAGTTTGGTTAACCGAACTAGGCTGTTTGGTCGCCTGAGCCTGTTTTTGAATGTAAACTTTCGATCACCCGAGTAGTTGAAAAGTGCCTTGATAGGCTTTCGGGTGCTCGAGGAAGGTACCTTCAAAAGAGCTTTTGGTGCCTGAAGACCAAGTCAACATGTTGACTGGTTCGGTCGCCCGAGCCACTTTACATGGCATAGGTTCAGTAGCCCGAATCCTCTCAACTTTTCCTATTAAGTTCATTTGAGCCTTATTTTGATTCCCCTGATTATGATAAGTGATGTTAGGGACTTGTGTCCTTAGTGTTAGGACCTAGGGTCTTTTCTAAGGCCAAAAACCTGGCGTCAATCGACCGAAGGTCAATCGAAGGGTCCCTAAGGTCATTCTACGATCATCTGAGCATTCAAAACATATCATGCAATATGTATGCATTATTACAGACCAAATGATAAAAATAAAATAAATGCAATACAAATTAAATATCAAAATGAATGTCTTCGTCTTTTTGCTCTTCAGTCTTCATAGAATACGCCTGATGATATGATCTTTATGTTCCTCTAGACTTCCATGTCCTTTACCTCATGTGTGTGCTGAATCATGAACCTGTTCAAAAACACTAAATACACACATGAGATACTTGTGCTTTGTCAGCATCAAAACAGGGATAATGCTTAGATAGAAAATCCTCCAAAAAAATTTTGTGTTCGATTTTACTCTCTTTCTCTTATTCTTTTGAAAATCTTTTTGAAAAAGAGCATTTATTTTGTTTGGCCATTTGTTTATCATCAAAAGCACTTACTCTCTCTTAAGCTTTTAGTTTGAAAATCATTTTTGAGAGTAAGTTTAAAGTTTCTCCCATATATTTTCTTGATAAATATTTTTGGGGAAACTTGTTATATCTTGTGAATCTTTGCACATCCATTGCAAGATTCAAAAGCTTATTGTGCTTTTATTGCAAAAAAATTTTTGAGCTAAAAACCCTAACTTCCCTTGAACTACATTTTTTAAATATCATTATTTGGGAAATTTCTTGAGGGTTTAAGATCTTTGAAGTATCTGTTGCATACTCTATTTTTAAATCAAAGATAATATATTTTCATTTGTACAAAAATCCCTTTGAAAGTAAAACCCTAGGTTCTTCTACACTTTTCATTGAAAAATATTTTTGGAGAAATATTTATTAGGGTTTGAATCTTTGAGTATTCATTATATATATTTTTATTCAAAGATTGCAAAATTATATTAAGAAAAAACACCTACTCTACTGAGCTTATTTCATACCATGTGAGAGTGCATTTTAGAGCTTCAATTTGTACACATCTACTTATTTGATAAGCACTTCATTTGAATACAAAATTTTCATATCTTTGTATTCCCAACGTGTGGATGGAAGAGGAATACACCATCCTGTAAGGTGTACCGGTTTGGCACTAGCCCGGTTGGGTGAGCTGAGGAGACTTTGTCTCATAAGGAGAATTGGTTTGGTTCCACCTGGTAAGTGAACTGAGGAGACTACGCCTCATAAGGAGAACTAGTTTGGCTCGGTCTGGTGAATTAAGCTAAGGAGTCTCTGCCTTGTAAGGAGAATTGGTTTGCCTTCACCCGTAAGTGAGACGAAGAGACTCCGCCTCGTAAGGAGTATTGTAAACGGCATCACTTCGCCCTATTAAGTGAGCACTTAGTGGAATCCTTGGGTTATTATCCTAAGGCAAGGACGTAGGTAGGATTTTCCAAACCTCGATAAATATAATTGTGTCATTCTCTCTCTCTCTATACTCTTATTTAATTTCCGCACATGTATGTTTGATTATTAATTGTATTAATTGTTTTACATACATGCTTTAAACATTTATGGGATATTGAGATTGCTTAGAAAGACCCTAGGTTATTTAATACTGGCTATTGTTTGAAATTGAACACACCTAACCTAGGAAGAAATTTTATAAATATCCAATTCACCCCCCAACCCCACTTTTGGGAATACACCATTCACATCACAAGTTGAGAATGCCTGAAGTTTGAATCCTAGAATCCCCAAGAGGATCAACCATGGCGTGACCAGGAGAAGACATGGGTGCGACCTAGTCAACAGATTCAAGCCCAGTGAACTGCGTTGCAAGATTTTTTGCCAAAGTTTCCTGTTTTGAATTCAAACCTTTGTAAACCCTTTTGGGTATAAAACCTAACTTTGTCTAAATGTCTAGGGGTCCTTTTTAGCCCCTCTTTTGTTACTGATAGACCTGGAGAGTCTTTAGGTGCCATATAGAGTAGGATTTATTGCTTTGATTTCAATTCCTTGTACTAGTTTTGTGCTTGGAGTCTTCGAAGTCATTTTTAGTACATTCTTTCTTTACTGCTTTCATTTAATTACTTGCACTTTAAATACCTTGTCTTTAATTTCCATGCAATTTTACATCCTTGATTGTGATGAGACCTTATAGGGTAAAGGATAGCATAGCTAGGGATTGAATCACTTATACGGACTAGGCTATGGTTCATGTATGGGGTGCTCTCATGATTGCTAGATAGGGTATACCCTGGTTCCCGATCATGCTCCAGACGATTGGTACACATTCGCTACTCTATGCCACTCGAACGGTTCACTTAACTGTCTAGCCTAGTATAGATAGCTGACCAAACATAACTAGCACACACGATAGCCTAAACTTGATTCAAAATGTAAGACTAGCTTTCTAGGAGTAGTGTTAATATAGTTTTTCATGCTTTTGTAGTTGATAAAAAAAAAAATTGCAAAATCTCACCTTTTTCCCTTTTATACAAAGTGTAGTAAATTAGGCTAGAAGTGGTGAACAATTGCACAAGAGTCTCTGAGGATCGACACCCGACTTACTTATTGTTCAACTGAACTTGGGGATAGTTAGGTTATAAATTTTATCTTTGGTAGTTAAGGATCCAAGCCTTGGCAAGCCTACCATGGGATCCTACACCTGAGCAGTCATCTTCAACCAAGAAAATGTTTTAGCTCTCAGGATCCTACACCCAAGCAGTCATTTGCAACCAAGAAAAGCTTTAGCTCTTTGGATCCTACACCCGAGTAATCATCTTCAACCAAGAACATGTTCTGGCTCTCGGGATCCTACACTTGAGCAGTCATCTTCAATCAAGAAGACACTCTGGCTCTCAGGATCCCCACCCAAGCAATCATCACTAACCTTTCGTGGGCCCTCTCAAAGTTAACCCATCGTGAGTCCTCTCAAAGTTAACCCTTCGCGAGTCCCATCAAAGTTAACCCTTCGTGGGCCCTCTCAAAGTTAACCCTTCGCAGTTCCTCTCAAATTTAACCCTTCGCTGGTCCTCTCAAAGTTAACCCTTCGTGGATCCTCTCAAAGTCATCCCTTCGCAGGTCCTCTCAAAGTTAACCCTTCGTGGGTCCTCTCAAAGTCAGCCCTTTGCTGGTCTTGTCAAAGTCAACCCTTCGCGGGTCATAACAAAGTCAACTTTGCACGGGTCTCAGCAAAGTCAACCCTTCGAGAGTCCCATCAAAGTCAACCCTTCGTAGGTCCTATCAAAGTCAACCCTTCGCAAGTCATGTTAAGTCAACCTTTCGGAGTCTCCTGCCAAGTCAATCCTTCGGGGTATCCAGCAAAGTCCACTAATCACTAACTTCACTACAAAGTCCACTAACAACTAACATCCTAAAAAAATCTACTAACAACTAACATCCCAGCAAAGCTCGTTAACTACTAACTACTAACAGCTCAAAAAAACCCACTGATATCCCAGAAGAATGAGGCATTTCTCCTTGACAATCAATAGCCATCCACATCTCAACCACTCAAAGCATTGCTCCAACCTGGTAAAAATAGGTGTCTTTTGTCTTTATAGTCATGTTGCTACAAAATAACAGAGGAACAACTTCTATTGTCATTTTAGAGAAATGCCTATAAAGAGGGGCAGTTGTAGACACCCTAATTTTTACCAAGATTCTCTAATTGTTTAAATATGTGAAATCAAACTACCCATTTTGAACAAGTGATGTTCCTAAGTCAAATTAGTTAAATTAATGATCTAATTGTGGGGATTAGTTATTCATATTAGGTCCTTAATTATTGATGACCCTTTTTAAGTTGTTATTGTCCCATTGAGTGAGCTTATACTGCAATTGAGCATGAGTTAGATCATGGTGGCATTGTTAATTCCTTAGCCAGCTATTTTAACCATGTCATTGGAATTTGATTGGTGTTGTGGGAGGGGGGGGGGGGGGGTGGGGTTGTAAAGTCCTTTTAATCAAATTTTGATTAATTGAGATCTTTTGTTATTAGGTGAATACTCAGTTTTTCAGGCCCTGTGCTGTTATTACCATTTTTTCCAAGGTTTAAATAGAGTTACATGTGTGTAAAAAATAATTTTTTTTATTAGGGAATATGTGCCCAATAGGATATAGTATATGATCAGGAAATATAGGAGCATACACTTAAATATATTTTAGAAATACACTTCCAAATATAGGAAAATCCAAAAAATAAAAATATAAAAGGAAAGTCTTCAAAGACCAATCCGCACCCCTGCTTCGGGAATAATCCAAGGCATCTCTAGGATCTCTATTCATCAAATTGGAAACAAATTTGGGTGAGTCAGAGCAGTTAAATGAAAAAAGTAAAAAATCTAAAATGCATGCGCATGAATACCTTGATTCTAAACCAATCTAGAAATAATCCTCAAAAGAATATTACAAAATCGATTAGAATTCGAACTGTATCCCCCAAAAAAGTCTCAGCCAGACTCTCCATTGAATGGACAATCAGCTATATCGTAGGAATTGGGGATTGCATTGCTGTAGGAAGGAAAACCAACAATCAGATTGTTGCTTGGAAGGAAAGAAGGAAGAAAGGACAATCCAAACCTTGACTAAATATACCTAGGACCAATCCTGTAAATAAAGGAGTCTCACACAGAGCAAGACACACCAACACTATGAAGGAGAGAGGGAGGATAGATGCAGATAGAGAAAGGGGGCAGACAGACAGAAGAAGGAAAACACATTCAGAAGATTCAGAAGCAACATGAGGAAGTTCTAAAGAAGTCACAAAGTAGCAGCAACCCTAAAGACTCCAGAAGGTTGGAGTGATATCCTTAGAAGGCACACCCAATGGTACCTGACCACCCACACTTTCAAGGATACACATGCCAGTGTGTTCATACCATACATAGAAACAAACCCCAGAAGGGTTCTCTAGACTGACATCAAACAGACTCATAAAGAAGGAAAAAAAGAGTGGAGGAGTGGAAGATTGTAGGTAACTTTGGCTTTCCTTCCCTATTCTAATCATGTAATATTGAACTATGAGTGAAATTGTCAAAGCAAGAAACTAAACCTAAACTTGGGTTTGAACCTGACCTTGAGTCTGAACCTAAACCGAGAGTCAGGAACCTAGACCTGAACTAGAACCAACCCCCAGAACCCAAACCTGAACCTAAACCGAGAGTCAAGAACCTAGACCTAAACTAGAACCAACCCCTAGAACCCAAACCCAAACCTAAACTGAGAGCCAAAGACTAGAAACCTGAATTAAACCTGAGAACCAAAACCCACCTGAACCGGTTCAAACCAGTTTCTCCTATTTTTTAAATTATTTTGTTATTACCTTATTTTTTTTATTTAAAAATTGAGAAAATGGTAGAAAAATCACAAAAAAAAAAAATCAGAAAAAATCAGAAAAATTACGAAAAAATATTTTTGAGGTTAAGAAAATATTTTAATTCATTTTTTAATTGGAAAAATGAAAAAGGGCTCCAAAAACCTCTCAAAAATTTAGAAAATATCATGAAATATTTAGAAAAATTCTATAAAGGTTTGAAATAAATTTGGGAGCTATTTTCTTAAAATATTTTCTTGATTTTTAAAGGGGTGCCCCTATGATTTCAAAAAAAAAAAGGCTTTTCAAGCCTTACCTGTGTTAGCTCTAACGAGAGAGGGGTTTTCTAACGAGATCCCTGTTTCCGGGCGTTTAATTAGACAATTCCTAAATCGCACCCTATTTTAAATATATTCCATTGAGAGGTACATACATGTTTACTTGATTGTATATACTTAGGCAATGTGTTTGTTTAAAAAGAGTAAATTAAAAGGCTATTGCAATTTAATTTGGGATAATTTTTAGTTAGTTAGGTACCGTTTGTAGAACGGGTGTATAAGAGGTGCTAGTACATTTCCTTCGCATAACCGAACTCCTGATCCCGATCCTGGTGTACGTAGACCGATACTATTGTTAACTGAATAGTTTTCAGGTGTTCTAACCACACCAAGAAAAAGATTAGTGGTGACTCTAAACATCCAATTTTCCAGAAAATTAAAAAATTATCATTTTTTTTATTCGCCTCCCTATGGGCAACCTCGCTCTTGGGACATCGCGACAAGGTTTGAAGAGTTTTGCGATATCTAAGGAGAGCTTACTACCCTCTTCCATTCTCTTAATATATGACTTTATGGGCAAGCACATTAAATTAGGGTGAGGGCATGACCTCTCCTTGTTGCTTGAATACCAAAATAAGGAAACTCTACTAATTATGGACTTCTTTTGCAAATAAGGCCTGCACATATTAAAGTTTCATGGAATGGTGCTTTAAATGATAACCTCAATATGATGATTACTTATCATAAGATATATTAATTTCATACTCTCAAAATATTTGACATTCGTTTAATTCGAATTTATAAAATGGTTATATAAGTCCACAAAATTCTAACAAATTTTACATGTAAGAACTAGTTCTCAACATGCGTTTTTTCTTTTCTATTTAGTTAAAATTGATATTTTAAATCAACTAAAAAGAAATATTTAATAATTTGGATAGTAAAATTAAGGAGAAAAATACTAAATTTTTATCATCACATTGAGTTTTTTTTTCCAATTTTAATATTATTTTAATAAAATTTATTTAAAAATAGTTAGAATAGGACTTTATTTCCCAAATTGATGTATCCCAAAAAATGTTGGCCCATCCTGTGTTTATTAAATAAAAAAAAAAAGCTGGATGGGCCAACATTTTTTGGGACACATCATTTTGGGAAATAAAACAAAAAATGCTGGATGGACTTGCGTTTTTTTTAAATTGGGTAAAAATGACCGACTGACACAAAGTAAAAAAACGCTACTTGGTGTAACATTTTTTTTATCTAAAGAACGTTGGTTCATCTAGTGTTTTTGCATGCCCTATGCACACACATAGGATGTGGCCCATTAAGAAACGCTACTTGGTGTGGCATTTTTTTATCTAAATAACTAGATGAACCAGCATTTTTGGTATGCCATTTGGAAATTAAAAAAAAAAGTAAAAATGAAGATCAATTTTGGACAATAATGCTCAATATTTTAATTTGCTTCTTATGGTTACCAAACATTTATATAGGATTTCTTCTAATACTAAATAATGAGAAATAATACCGGATCCCTTAATAGTAGCAAATCCCTAAGAAATGAAACATGATTGCCAATGCATAAATGTTGAAAACTACACAATACAATCCAATTATCCTAAATTATGCTTACATATATGGTAATTAAAAGATCTCAAAATGCCTTACTATTTGTCATACACCACCTCTTGACATTCCTTATGACTTAATCAATTGGATACAAAGTTTGTTCCACAAAAAAATCTTGCAAAGCTGGCGCAAGGGACTGATTGTTTGCTTCAAAATATTCCCAATGGTGTTTTTTTTTTTTTTCTCTCATTTTTTTTTTCATGAATTTAACTTCGAACAAATAAATGACACTACAACAAATTTGGCTTTTAGGGATAATTTTTTTTGTCTACAACTACAATTTTGTCACCAAAAGTATGTAATTAGGGACAAAAATTTGAAATTGTCCCTAAATGTGTACTTTGGCAACAGTTGAAATTTTGGCCCTAAAATGCTCATAAAATTTGTCACAAAAAGTGTGGCTCCAAATATCCCTCCATCAAAATTTAGAACTAAAATTTTTTAGGACAAATTTTAATTGTTTAGGGACAACTTTATTATATTGTCCCAAAATATATTCATATTTTAGGGACAAAAATTATTTCATAGATAATGAAGTTCATACATTTACGGAAGACAAAATGTTTGAACCCAAATATTAGAATAAAATTTCTTAATCCCTAAATATTAGTTTAAAGTCTCAATTCCCTCACTTACAGGCCCAAAATTTTTGTTTTTCCCTCCCCATTATTTCATTTTCTCATTCCCTCATTGCAAAAGTCAATCCCTCTCCCCCATACAATTCTTCTCTCCAAATTAGGCTCTGGCCTCTAGTGCAATGCTAGAATTTGTGGCTCCCAAATCAAGTTTGCATCTCCTCACAACACTACCTATTGGCCTAACAAGGCGTAAGAATCTTATTTTGATGATAATAAATCAAGGGAACTTAACATATTTGGCTAAGTGATGATGTTTCAGGATTCAAGTGTTTTTAGATCAAGATCAAAGTGACTCAAGTGATTAATGTCAAAGTGCTTGATAAGTATGATAAAAGCTTGAACTTAATACTACAGATCTTATGAAGCTTGAAAAACAAGCTAATCATGAAGAATTGAAGCTGAAGCATGAAGACTTAGTGTTTAAGATAGTCTTATTCTATACAAGTCTCATGTAAATACTTCAAACGATTTCAATATGAATGCATGAAGCTCTTAAGGATCATTATTAACTTAGAAACATATGTTTAAAAACCCCACAAAATATTTTCAAAAGTCTCATTTCAATATGACAAGTATAAAAGCTAAAGAGTTTTTTTGGAAACAAATTTCTTAAAAGCATATGAGTTGCAAGTTCAGGTGATTGAGGAAGTTCCCTCAGGCGACTGACATTTGATGTGCTTTTTAAAGAAAGTAAACAGAACCGAGTCAAAAAACTGATCACTAAGGCTCAAGTGACTGACCCAGTATTGACTTTTAAAATACGCTGTAATTTAAAGACACAGGCGATTGACTCGCCAGGATCAGGCGGCTGACTTTCGAGATTTTAAATTTATAATAGGAAGGGAAAGTTTCCAAATTTGATTGCTTGGCCTCCAAACTTTTAGAAAACTTATGAAATACTCCAAGTAACTTGGGCAACACAAAAATTTACCTTTTCTATCTATAAATACATGTTATTCACATGAATTAATCACAGCTAGCAAGCACATGCAGAATACAAATTCAAGAGTCTATTGCTGAAATTTTTATAACCTATTGTTGTGTTATTGTTGACAAAGCCACAAGTTTTCTTATTTGTTTGTACTGAAAATTTCAATTCTAAATCAAAAATTTGGTAACAATCATCTGAGCTTCATCTTTCTATATTGATTATTGATTGAAGTATATTGTTATTCAATTGTACTAATCTACTCTTGTTGAGAGTGTTACTTGTACACAAGTTGTTTCTTTTGCTATTATTTGATGATTCAGGATTGTTGAATTGTTGGCTAACAAGATGGGGTATTCTTGTTAGAGATTGATTTGTTTTTGACGATTCAGGGTCGTTGATCGTTGGACTAATGAGAAGAAGTATTCTTATTAGAGAGGGATCTCCACCTGATAAAGAGAGGTTGTAACTTTGCTTGGAAAGAAAGTTGGAAAGGAAATTCCTCACAGCGGTTGCTTGGGGCATGGATGTAGGCCGCTAGCCGAACCTTGTAAAAAGTAAGGTCTTCAATTCTTCTCCCTACTCTCTTTAATTTATTGCACGAATATAACCTGTGTGTATGATCATTAATTACTTGTTGAATTTTGGAAGTTGCTAAAGTTACTGATTTTGTTTTATATCGGAAATTAAAGAACATATTGGTGATCATTGATTGGGTTAACAAGTTCAAAGCTAATATTCTATTCTTTATTTCATTGCTGAAGTTAATCCTACTCAGCTAATTAAAGGAAAGTTTCAAGCTTTATTAATTCAAATCTTTGAAATTGTATTTCAAGGAATAAAATCTAATTTTGAATCTAGAAGGTTCTAAGGTTTTTCAATCTATCTTATATTGGTACTTAAAATTTACAAAGCTGATCTTGAACATCGTAAAAGAACTGAACTTGAATTGATTGTTAGATATACTTGATTGTTAATTAATATTACTTTATTTGAAGTGATTGGATTAAAATTTCTGTTAGAGCCTTGAAAGCTGAAATTGTTGAAAGCACAACTGATATAAAACTTGTATGATTGCCTTATCTATTTTGCAAGAACACTTCAGATTGGCATATTGAAGTTATATATTAAAGCTATCATTGTTCATAACTGAAGAATTATTGATTTTGAAATTTGGTTATGTATTGAAGCATTGGATTGAAATTCTGAAGTGTTAAGTATTAAGACTGAGTTTAATCTTGTGCAATAAATCATTCTATTGAAACAAAATTATAAGGACACTTAAACATAATTTTTTGAAATTAATATTGTTCTTGATATATAAATTTGATTTGATTTTTTATTTGCTGAAATTCTAAAAGCTGAATAAGCAATGTCATCTTTACTTTACATTAATTATTGATTAATATAAATAAGGTAGTTGATAAAAATTGTGTTGTTGGTTCAAGAGTGTGATTACAATTAACTTAAGTTGAAGAAGGGTTATACTTGACTAAATTTTTGAAAGGGAAAATGTTATAAACCCAATTCACCACCTCTCTTGAGAGTTCACCTTACTTTTCACTACCAAGCACCACAAGTTCCCTCTCCCACAAATAATCCTTTTCCCCATAATCCCATGTCAAATCAACACAAATAATCCCTTTCTTGTAGGCCAACTTCTTTGAGCATCTCAAATGATATGGAAAAGACAGGGTGCCAAGCCTCTGCAATCAGGTACCCCAAATAATCTCTTGAATTTATCTAGTTTAAATAAAGATTCCAAACATCACAAATCCCTTGATTTTGTCCATCTCAAGAGAGTGTGCATTGAGTAAATGCCCAATTTTAACTAGGCCTTTTTTTAGTAGGATCTCATTTATTTTATTCCTTGTCTTGTGATAACCTTGTTATTTCCTCTAAATTGGGTAACTTTGATAACAATTTTTTTTTTTTTTTTTTACCATTTTAGGGTCCCTTTTGATAACGTTTTTCCTTTACTTATTTCATTTTTTCTGAATTTTATTAGGCCCATTTTTTTTTTTTATAACCATTTTCGTTATTTCATTTTTTTATGATAAAATTATTTTTATTCAATTAGGTCCCTTTTTGACAACCTTTTTTTTTTTTTTATCATTATTCCTCCGAGTTCCTTGTAACAGTTCATGAAACCAAGTCCTTGTATTTGGAAAATTCTTTTTTTTTTTTTATTCCTCTCATCGTCTGTACAAATATATCAGGGGTACAAAGAAATATATCAAGGGTACATAAAATACATCAGGGGTACATAAGATACATCAAGGGTACAGTGAAATATATTGGATTTGTAGGGGTAAAAAAAATATAGAAAATACAAAACGGATTGAACAAAAACCCTGCGCACAAAGGATATTCCTAAAAGGCATCTTTATAGGAACTTGCTTCCAGAAACAAAAAGGTAGATCAAGCAGCAAAGGAAATAAAATTTAAGCAAATCTGACAATTAATTAGAGAAGATTTCAAAGTTTAGGATGTATCCTCTCATATCTTTGGCCAAAGACTCAATCAGAACAAGAGAATCAACCCAAATCACATAAAAGAGGGGATTGGTTGCTGTAGGAAGGAATGCATATGCGAGGCTTTGAATGAAAGGAAGGCACTAGGAAAGGAAAGTCTTGAAGGTTGCCTATCTTAGCTAAAGCTCCAACCTTATAAATAGGGTGTTCGCAGAAGGAGAGGAACACCAAGACATTGAGCAAAAAAAAGAAAAAGCTTTGAAAAAAAATAGAGAGACATTACTGTGAGTTGAGGGCTAGGTTGGTCTTGAGGGCTAAAACCCTAAAGAAATTGAAGGGTAAGTTCTCACCCTACTTATAGAAGGAGGAGGCACAACCTAATGCTCCCTACAACCTGAAGGCACCCCTTCCTACCCAAGGAGGCACTTAACCTAGAAGACTACTCGAGAGAAAAGCAAGAGCCTATATAGAAAGGAGCGCATGGATAAGAAGACCCGAAGGAGTAAAAAGCCCTTAGGTTTATATTTCTTAACCTCAAGTATATATTTCTTGGCTTACCCTTCTATAAACTATCATATATCACAGTTATTCAGTCATAAGAAGGATCTCCCCATGCATACATGTATGTACAGAATACAGGTCAACCCTAAGAAACTAGAAAGCCCCATAGCCTCTCTCTGAAAGACTAGGCAAACCCTAGCTTGAGAACTAAGCCCAGCTCTACAACCCCCATTTTTAAAACAACCCAAACAGTCAACCAAGCCTAGCCTTAGAGCCTACATTTTAAAAAATAACCCAAATAGTGAGCTAAGCCCAGCCCTGCAGACCACGTTTTTTAAAACAACCCAAAATAGTGAGCCAAGCCCATTTTTTTAAATAACCAAAGCCCATGCTTTTTAGTAACCCAAAGCCCATGTTTTTTAAATAACCCAAGGCCTATGTTTTAAAATGACCAATGCCCAAGTTTTTAAAACAGTCAGAAGCCCATGTTTTTTAAAACAACCCTGAAGGCCATGTTTTTTTAAAATAGCCAAAGCCCATGCTTTTTAAAAGAGCTGAAGCTTGTGTTTTAAAAACCCCATGAAGGCCCTTTTTTTTTTTTTTAAAAAAAAAAAAAAACAACTTAGAAGCCTATGTTTTCATAAAACCATTGTAGCCTACAAAAAAGACCAAGCCCAAAGTCCGAGACAGGCCCATGCCCTAAGTTAAATCAAGCCCACACATACAGAATCCTGTGCCTGAGTACCAAGCCCTAGCATTTAAGCCCGCTTGAGTCCACGTGTCCCAAACCAAATCCCCAAGCCACTTAGAGCCAGCCTAGTGGGTTGATTCACTTGAGTTAACCCCAGTCAAACACTCATTGGGTAGACTCAGAATCATTGGAGTCTGACCCGACGAGTTTAGGGTGAGTCAACTCACCCCAAACCTGATTCAATCCCCAAATCCAAAATGCAAGATTTCTAAGAAAAAAAAATGAGAAAAGAAAAGGGGGACTCATCTATCATGTTGAAGCAGATCTAGGGTTCTTCTTTGAGCCTCGGATCTTGGTATAAACTTGCAATATAGCCACAAAACCAACAAACACAAACATTAGAGAAGAAAAGGAGAAAGAAAGGTGAGGAGAAATGAAACAAAACATATTTGAGGGGGGGGGGGGTTAGATCAAAGGGTAGCATGGCATCTCTGATAGCACTCACAGATCTGAAAACCCTAAGAGAAAAGTGTAATCGAGAGCCATTGTAGATCTAAGAGGTCATAGATCTAACTAAAAGAACAGAGAAAAGAGAGGGAGCCATGGGGGGTTAGAAAGAACCACAAAGGTGAGGAAGCAACTAAGGATCCAAGAGGTTGCAGATCTAAGGGAGAGAACCAGAAGAAGAAAGAAGGAGAAGAGGCAGAAGCCTCACGGAGAAGAGAGAATAGAGAGAGAGAGAGAGAGAGAGAGAGAGAGAGAGAGAGAGAGAGAGAGAGAGAGAGAGAGAGAGAGAGAGAGAGAGAGAACGTAGAGAAAAGTGATAAAGAGAGAGAGATAAGAGAGAAGGGAATCGGACAAATGAAAGAAAAGAAAAAAAAAGGCTTTATATGAAAGGGGTTAATGGCCACGTGTCACCATCGCGAGGTGACACGTGGCACAATCTGGTCCAAGCATCCAGTGAATGATGTAGCTCAATCTGAGTTGTTCGATCTATGTTTTCTCTGGATGGTTCAGATCAGGCCACGTCAGCAATCCATGTCTTTTATTCTAGGCCACCCACAAGGTGACATGTGGTTGGGATGATGTCACTTCCATTTTTCAAAAACTCAAAATTCAAAAAAGGGGGGATAGCCACGGGAAGTGACATGTGTAGCCACGGGTAGTGACATTGAGTTGACACGTGGCTTCCCCCCACTCTTCAAACCGGTTGACCCAGTTTGTACTAGTCAAACCTGTCAGTTATTTATTTATTTATTTATGTTATTTATTTATTTTTTAAATAATAAAATAATAATAAAAAATAGAAAAAAATTAGAAAAATCAAGAAAATTTTGAAAAATTAGAAAAATATTTTGAAGGTTAGAAAAAAAAAAATAGGAAAATATTTTGGGCTATTTTTAAGTTGGGAAAGTAATGAATTTTTTTTTTTAAAAAAAAAACCCCATAAAATTTTGGAACAATATTGAAAAATTCTAGAAAGGTTCTATAAAAAATTGGGGATATTTTTAAAAGACTATCTTACTTATAATCTAAAAATTTCCAAAATTTTTTCATGTGGATGTTTCCCTATTATTTTAAGAAGGGCAATGAGGTATTTTTAGATCTCACCTGTATCAGCTCCAGAGGGGTTTTTCTAACAAGATCCCCTATTTTGGAGGTCTTATTAGACATTCCTAACCCACACCCAGATTTTCTAATTTTTTTTTTAATTTTTTACATTTATTCATTTATTTCTTTATTTAATTTTACAAGGATTAAAAGGTTATTAAATTTAATTTGGGGATAATTCTTAATTAAGTAGGTACCGTTCATTGAACAGGTGTGTAGGGGTGCGAATACCTTCCCCTTACATAACTGAACTCCTCATCACAATCCTGGTATATGCAAACTGAGACTATTGGTTCTTTGGCTTAGGTTTAGTCTAGTGACCAATCAAATGAGTAGTAATTAGGTGTTCTAACTGCACCAAGGAAAAATAGGTTAGTGGCGACTCTAAAATCAAAATTTTCCATAAATCTTATTTTATTCCCTCACCCTGCCGGGGCACCTCGATTCTAGGGCTTCGAGATAGCTCGGCGATTCCGCTGGGGACATTAAAGAGTTGAGCCATTAATTAATTAGAAATTATCCCAAATGTGAATTTTCTAAGTATATTAATTACTCCATCTTATTTTTGTGAATATTGTTTATATTACTGTGAATATTTAATTGTATATATGTTTGATTAAGCATGTGTAAAGATGAATGATATGTGGGGTTTGTGGGAATAGGTTAAGTATACGCACACATTTTCACGAGCCTTCTACCCGAGCTTCACCCTTTAACGATAGAAAGGAGCACAGTACCGTTAGCCCTTATGAGACAAGGACTTTGGGGGCACGTGAACCACTCCGCTCAGTTTGAACTTTGTCCAAGCCCATTGGGTGAGGATAGGGGACTTGTTGGGAGCCTGTTGTTAATAGGAAATAGAGCTTAGCCACGCTTAATTTTCTATATTTTTCCCTCCCTTAAGATAGAGCCTCATTGCAAAGCCTCAAATAAGTTGTCCACCTAGGGTTGGGATAGGATCATCATCCTTCTTCATAATTGGGCTTAAATCTGTGTTATGATTGGTTGTTTGCCTTAATAAGCTATCTCACATTCATTGCATGCATGATAGGTGTATCACTACATTGTCAAAATTCTAAGATAGCCCGAAATTACTTCATGGTGGGTCTTGTGGTACACAAAGAGGAGGAGGCCATTGTTCAATGCGTCATATTCCGAATCCTAGTAGAATCATTATGGGAATAGTCTAAATCAACCGCTCAATATGGTGCTGTCGACACAGGTCAAGCTAGACACTAAAACAAACATCCTGAGAGAGGTGAAAAATATTTGGATTAGCTAGACGGTTGAAAGATGTCTCAAAGTTTCCTGATTGTACAATCATATTGGGTTCTTGCTACTTGTGGTAGTCAACTATGAGGTAATAAATGTATTGATAGAATTATGGAATCTCTTCTATCACTGTTTCACCCTAAAAGAAGTTGACATGGCTCCCACTATTGAAGAGTATATGCTTTTGCTACACCAACCAAAGACCTATAGGACCTATGGACCCAATCCTGCCACGTCTTTCAGGAGAGAACTATGCAAAGTGATCGGGGTAAAAGCTTAGAGGATAAATGATCAAATTGGAAAAGAAGCTAAGGTCATCACTTGGAAAGATTTGAAAGCTCTAGTAAAAGGGGAAGAAGTGAAGGAAGTTCACATGAATATGCTAGCCTTTGCCATCTATGGGCTAGCAATTTTTCCAAAGGAGATAGGGGCCATTGATCACATAACTACTTCTTTTCTTGCTCAGATTCAGAATGGGGCTAACCTAGTACTTGATATCTCAACACAAATATTCTGATCTTTGAATCACTGCAGAATCAAAGGGAAAGGTCGATTGAAGTGATGTGTTCCACTACTTTATGTCTGGTTCATGAGTCACGTTCTATGTAAGGAAAGGCATTTTCCTCCAATATTCTCGAATCTTCATATCCCTCTGGTGGATTTTAAGAAAGCTTTATGGGAAGAACACCTAAACAAGAATGAATGGGCCGAAAGGATGCACAATTGGGAAACCAAAGGATTCTTATGGAAAGCTTCATGGATAGGAAACTTTGATATGATATACTGATATAGAGACTTTCCATGGGTCCCATTGCCAAGCCCATGTGGAGGAATTGCTTACGCTACTCCCATGTTTAGAAGGTGAGTTGGCTCTTGTCAGTTCATACCCATGACTCACAGATTCAGAATTCACTTATGAACAAAAGGGGGTTCGCAAGCAAATAGAAAGATTTGTGGCACATGGAAGACAATCCATGTAATAGATTCATGTATGCATTTGATCAAGGTCCATAGAGATTATTACAATTGGGTCACAAGTCAGATTAATCCTTAAATTGCAAATCCCCCGAAGAATGGAACACAGAACATTCTGAACCTACTTATGGCACCTGCAAATCAAGCTCAGATTGAAGAAAGAATCATGGAAGTAAAGCTCAAAGCTAGAATGATCATGAAAAGAGAACGCCGAATAATCCTCCAATGCCAAAGAAATGTGAAATAGAAAAAGGACAAATGCATACAAGCTGAAGAGGAAATAATAGCTTTAATAAGAAAACTTCAAGCTAAGGCTTGATTAATAGAACATTACTTAAAGCACTAGCTGCTAAAGATGAAATAAAATCCAAAACTCTACAAGAACAATGACAAGCAAGATACAACTGAAACATTGAACCTTAGAATTTATTTGTCTAAGTATAACCGAAGCAAAATGTATTGTATTAAAAATCAACTAATGACAATGATATTGTGTACGCAGGTTTGTTTCCTTTGAAGTAATAAGGGTTATCTCAATAAATTTGGCAATGTGGTCATTTAATTTGCATTACATAAGCATTCATGCATTGTGCACATATTCATGCATACATACTCATGAAAAAGGGTTGTTTTCATAAATAAAGAAGGATCCCAACTGACGGAATTCAACATTGAGTTCGCTATGCACCCTTACCATACCCGAAAAAAAGCCTAAATTATGAGTGAACAATTGGAAAGTCGTGTCAAAGGCCAGGAACAAGGCTAAGAGGAGATGGCTAATAATGTCAGGGAAATTCGAGATCTGATGAACAAGATGATGAAATTGCTGATGGTTGCAAATAAAGGAGAGGTCGCACAAGCTCCAAAACTTGAGACAGAATCAGATTCTTTTCACACTCCAAGGTTTGTTGTAGTTCACAACTAACCCTCTGTCCAATCCACTTGTGTGGGAAATGGTTCAGGTCCAAGTACACCGCCATTTGTACCCACTATGTCAGTTCAAGGATTCCCCGCTACAGGGACACCCCCGGTGATGTTCTCAGATCAAAGAACGGATAAGGAGCATACCGTGAAGTCAGAAACAAAGCAAATATATGAAGTATTAGAAGAACGCCTACAAGCTATGGAGGGGACTAAATTGTTCGGGTCACTTGACGCCTTCGACCTATGCTTGGTCCTGAGAGTGACATTGCCACCTAAATTTAAAGTCCCAGAATTTGATAAGTTTGATGGGTCCAAATGCCCATTAACTCATCTACGCATGTACTACTAGAAATGGCAACCTATTCTGATAAGGATAAGCTGCTAATATATTATTTTCAAAATAGCTTAACTAGAGCAGCAATTAGATGGCACATTCAACTCGATCGAGCCAAAATTCTCACCAAGAAGGATTTGGCCTATGCATTCATTGCCTAATACCTCCATGTGGTGGAGATGGCACTAGATCAATTGACCCTACAGAATATGAAAAAGAAGGCCAGCAAAACCTTTAAAGAATATGCATACATATGGAGGGAATCTGCAACTCAAGTACACACTCTCATGGAATATAAGGAGGTTATCTCTTTGTTTGTGAACACGCCGAGGGGCCCATATTTTGGCCACCTTATTGGGAATACACTGCAAAGTTTCCCAAATTCGGTAACTACTAGGGAGAAAATTGAAAGTGCCTTTGAGGCAGAAATGATGAAAAGTACAAGTTTTGAAATTGGCCCAATTAAAAAATGGGCCAACAAGAAAAAGGAAAGAGAAACGCAAATGATTCGGGGGCACCCATACCAGGAGGGTCGAGCCCGAAGTATAAATAAGAATTTTTCCTATCAACCCATGGCCAATCAAGTAGCACAACCAGGTGCATGATCCTAAGTAATTTCCTCCGTGCCTTTGCTTGCTTAGAGACATTAGGACCCTTATACTCTAGAAAGAGGATTCCAAAAGGGACAGAGAAGGATTGAGCCAATTCCTATGGCTTATTTAGAGTTATTTTCCAAACTGATTGAAAAACATCTTATCGCATCCATTCTCGAAGTGCCCATACATCTTCCTTTCCAAAAATAGTATGACCGTAATGCTCAATGCTCGTACCATGCCAACACTCTCACATATATCATCGATCACTGCTGGTCATTTAAGCACAAAGTCCAAGCACTAAGGGATGCGAGCTAGCTAGCCTTTGATGCCAAGGAGTCCAACATCCAAGGCAATCCCTTGCCTAATATGGGAGAGGCACCATAAAAGCTATAGAAGAATAGGTGGGGAAAAGTGGGAAGTTGGAACATGATCGATTCTTGCTAAATCTGGTTTACAAAGAGCTATGCCTAGTAGGAACACTCAGAAAGGATGCCATTTTCCCAGAAGGGACACTATGTGATTGTTAGAAAGAAGATAGTTGGTCAATACAGAATTGCCAAACTTTTCGGCAGTTTATGCAGAAACTTGTGGAACTCGGCTGGATAGAAATATGCACCATAAAAGAAAATGCATAGATAGAAGCGATAGAAGAGGGAAAGCACGAACATCCTTAGTATACAAACATGCCATTCGTTCTTGCCCCGAAAAGATCGTTTATCCTAGAAGAAGCCAATAAAGCACCAACCCGGTTAGTAATATCCATTCCCAGACCATTCCTGTATAAGAGCAACAAAGTAGTACTCTGGAAGTACAGGTATGAGACCAATAATGAACATATGACCAACAATGTCATGGGGGTTAGTAAGATAACCCGCAGTGGAAGAATCTATACACCCGAGCATCTAGAAAAAGAAAACAGAAAAAAATAAAGGGAAGCCAATAAAGCAGTCAAAGACCCAGTCTCTTACAAAGATGAGGAGGAATTTTTTAAAATAATCAAACAAAGTGAATACAGTGTAGTGGACCAGCTCAGTGAACTTCCGGCACATATATCAGCATTGTTTCTACTCCTGAACTCAGAGACACATCAAGAAGCCCTTTTGAAAACTCTCAATCAAGCTTTATCCCACAAAACATCAGTGTGGACAAATTCAACCATATAAATGGAAGCCTCACAACTACCAATTATATAACGTTCACTGATGAAGAGATTCCACCAAAAGGTCGTGGGCACATCAAGGCGCTCCACATTTCCACAAAATGCTAGGACCATATGGTAGACAGGGACCTAATTGACAATAGATCCTCCAAGAATATCATGCCCATTGACATCTCTTATATGAAGCAAAATAATCTTATCGTAAAGGCCTTTTACGGAACCTATACAAAGTCGTGGAAACTATTAAAATACCTATACAGATTGGCCAGGTAACTTTTGATATCACATTTTAGGTGATGGCCATAACACCTTTGTATAGTTGCCTCTTGGGACGGCCATGGATCCACACTGCTGGGGTAGTCCCCTCTTCACTTCACCAAAGGGTAAAATTCATGATTGAAGACAAAATGATATATGTGTATGGGGAAACAGATTTGATGGTTACTAAACCCTCCTCCACCTCGTATGTGGAAGCCGCAGAAGAAATACCCAATGATTCCTTTCGGGCGTTCGAGATAGTAAATGAAACTTATGTAGTTGTAGGGTTTCCAATTCCTCGACCCCAGATTTTCGCTATTGCTCAGATGATAGCAACAGAAATGATCAGATCAGGATTCTGCCCAGGAAAGGGTCTAAGCCAAGGACCTATAGGGAGTCTGAACCCTGATACAGTTACTAGGGATAGAGCATCATTTCGGGCTTGGGTATGTGCCCACTCTCACCAATCGCAAGAAAAAAATCAAGGAAAAGAAAGTGCAAAGGATGACAAGGTTTGCTGAACAGATAAGCCACAAACAGAAAATGGAAGTTCCCACATTGAGGGAGGTAATCCTAAGTGGGGGGACGATTGGCACTAATGTTAAAAAATAGACGAGTCTGAAGATGGAACAAATGAGCATATTAGTGGTGGATCCAATAGGTGCTAAAGACAACCTGAATGATTGGATTTTCCTATGGCCGCAAAGGTGGAGCTCCAGAACTAGTATGAACTTGAGTATCGCACAACAACCAACTTGATGTAATGTGGTGACCATTATGAGTTTTTCTCTGGTTTTATTTTGCTTTTTCTTTATTGAATAAACATAAAATTTTGTCGAAATCCCTTTTTGAATAATTAAATGAAATAAAATTTACATTTTTACATCTCATTTGCATTCTTTGGGTACCTTTTCCAATCTTGTTTGTTTGCTTGTGTTTCATGTAGGAATACAGGAAATAATTTTACCAGTATCAGTGTACCAAAAGTAGAAATTAGCTTTGAAAACTTAATTAATAGGGTATAAATAGAAGAAGTGGAATTGAATATACTACTTGAGATGCAAAGAATGATGGAACTTGATGAAAAACAAGTTGTATCTAGTGAAGACCCCACCATTACAATGAACTTGGGAAATGAAAAAGAACCAAAACAAGTAAAAATTGGGGCATTATTGAACAATACGGAAAGGGATCACTTAATTAACCTCTTGGAAGAATACATGGATGTCTTTGCATGGTCATATCAGGATATGCCAAGTTAAACACGGACTTAGTAAAGCATAAGATACCTACTTATCCTGATAGTAAGCCTATAAAATAGAAATTAAGGAGAATGAGGCTAGAAATGTTGCAAAAAATAAAGGAGGGGGTCAAAAAATAGTTTGAGGCAAGGTTTCTAGAAGTAGCTAAATATCCCAAACGGATAGCCAACGTAGTACCTATATAAAGAAAAATAGAAAAGTCAGAGTGTGTGTTAATTATAAGGATGTAAATAAAGCCAATCCTAAGGATGATTTTCCACTCCCTTACATAGATGTTCTAGTGGATAACACTGCGGGGCACTCCATCTTTTCCTTCATGGATGGGTTCTCAAGGTATAATCAGATCAAAATGGCACTAGAAGATAAAGAAAAAACCACATTCATTGCCTTATGGGGAACCTTCTGCTATAAGGTTATGTCATTCGGTTTAAAAAATATGGAGCCACATATCAACAAGCCATGGTGACTTTGTTCCACGATATGATGCATAAGGAAATGGAGGTATATGTGGATGATATGATAATCAAATCTTGGAATGGGGAAGATCACACAACCAATTTGGAGAAGCTATTCAAAAGGTCAAGAAAATGCCAACTCAAATTAAACCCAAAAAAATCAACCTTTGGTGCTATTTTAGGGAAATTACTTGGGTCCATGGTGATTAATAAAGGGATTGAAGTAGACCCAGATAAAACCAAAGGCCATCCGAGAAATGCCAAGCCCAAAGACTGAAAAGGAGGCCTGAAGTTTCCTGGGCAAATTGAATTACATTGCTCGTTTCATTACTCAATTGACTGCCACATGTGAAACCCATATTCAAATTGTTGCAGAAAAAAAACCCTGAAAAATGGAACAAGGAATATAAAAATGCCTTTAAATAGATAAAGAAATATCTTTTGAATCCTTCGGTACTAGTTCCCCCGGTACCAGGAAAACCACTCCTCCTGTACTTGACAGTTTCATAAAATTCAATGGGATGTGTATTGGGAAAACATGATGAGACAAGAAGAAAGGAGCATGTTATTTACTATCTGAGCAAAAAGTTCAAAGAATATAAGACCAAATACTCAAACTTGGAAAAACAATGGTGTGTCTTTGGGTGGTCAACAGGTTGAAGAAATACACTCTGTATTATACTACTTGATTAATCTCCAAGATGGATCCAATCAAATATGCTTTTGAAAAACCATCTATGACTGGCAAGGTGGCCAAATGAAAAATGTGTTAATAGAATACAACATCACCTATGTAAGTAGGAATGCCATTAAAGGAAGCATAGTAGCTCAATACTTGGAAGATAGGGCCATTGAGGATTACGAACCCATGAAATTTGATTTTCCTAACAAAGACATTGATTTGGTAAGCCAAGTAGAAGAAAGCCAAGAAGGATGAATAATGTTATTTGATGGAGCATCCAACGAGTGGGGACATAAAATAGGGGTAGTATTGATATCACTAGAGGATATGTATTTTCCTGTTACAGTCAATCTTACGTTTCCTTATACCAAAAATTTGGTAGAGTACGAGGCATGTGTGTTAGATCTGTAAGCTGCTTTGGTAATACATTAATTAACAGGAGAATGGGAAACTTAGGATGCTAAATTAATCCCTTACCAACAATTTATTCAAAAGATGGTAGAAGAATTTGCTAGTTTCAAGTTTCTCCATTGGCCTCGAGAAAACAATCTAATTCCTGACGCTTTGGTAACACTAGCAATACTGTTTAAGGTAGAATTAGGGGCAAAAATCGAACCTATTCAGATAAGGATACAGAGAGAGCCAGCATATTGTGCAGTAACTGAAGAAGTTGATGGGAAACCGGGGTTCTATGACATAAAGAAATATATCCAAAAATAGGAATATCCCATAGGAGCCTCCAATAATGATCGAAGAACCATCAGGAGGATAGCTATGGGATTCCTTCTAGACAGAGAAGTACTTTATAAAAGGAACCACAACATGACACTTCTATTGTGTGTGGAGTCACAGGAGTAGCAACAAATTACGCAAAAGGTCCATTAAAGGGTTTGCGGTACACACGCTGGTGGTCATTCGTTGGCTCGAAAAATTCTCAAGTGTGGATATTACTAAATGACCATGGAAAAGGATTGCATAAACTATGCAAGGAAATTCCATAACCTTGAAAGCAAGCAATGGACACTAGTTCATTTTTGTGGCCATTGATTACTTCACCAAGAGGGTAGAACCAGCTTCCTATTCAAATGTTACTCAGAATGTGATCTGCCTTTTTATCCAGAGGGAAATAATCTACAAGTATGGGATCCCGGAAAGGATAATATCAGAAAATTCCAAGAATTTAAATAATGAGGTGATGACAAAGTTATGCCCTCAGTTTAAAATCAGACATCATAACTTGGCACCTTACTGATCGCAGAAGATGACGAAAACCTACGGGAACTAGCATGAGAAGTTGCCTTTTGCCTTATTAGCCTACAAGACCACCATCCGTACTTCCACGGGAGCTACCCCTTATTCGCTATTCTACGGGTTGGGATGGAGGTAGTCATCCCAGTTGAGATCAAGATCCCATCCTTACGAGTCTTGAAAGAGGTATAGTTAACAGAAGCTGAGTGGATAAAAGCTAGGTATGATCAATTGAACCTTATTGAAGAAAAAGGGATGACTGCTCTAGTTCACGGACAACTTTATTAAAAGAGAATGATGAAGGTTTTCAATAAGAAAGTGTGCCCTCATTGATTCCAAAAGGGAAAATTGGTTTTGAAAAAGATACTGCCGATTCATAGTGATCCCTGAGGTAAATGGACTCTAAATTATGAAGGACCCTACGTTGTGAAGAAAGCTTTTTCAAGAGGAGCATTTTTGTTAGCCGATATGGATGGAAAAGATCTTTTACACCAAATGTTGTGTACTTCTTAATGAATTTAATGCAATTTTCATAATTTTTTACTCCCAATGGTGGTCATTGCCTTACACTCATGTTTTGAACAAATGATGGGTGACCATTCTTGGCCGACCAGTGTACCCTAAAAAACCTAATAATGAGTTACCACTTGTTAACCCATTTGAGATTGATTTTAAACTAGTTCTTCCTTAAAGCCAGTTTTCCTAAAAATGTTACCCAAGGTGTGGGTCTTTTAGGGTTTGATAACTCATTTGAGGTGACAATTATTGGCCAAAAGGATGGCATGTCATCTTTCTACTACCCAAAAGAAGAATCAAAGATGAAATCCTTTGATAACTCTGTTGAGCCTAAAAAGTTTCTTTTTCAAAAACACCATCCAAGGATCATCTACCACGCTAGGGCAATGACAGAAAGATTGACATGAAACCCTGAGGAAATCTAGAAATAATATGAATAATCTTGGCCCTCTCACAAGGAAAATCATAGGATGTAGTAAAAAAGAGGGGGAAGCACAAAAGCAAAAAGAAAATAATAAAGGGTACATTTTACAAATAATCCTTGGTCAAATATTACCTTTGACAAAATTGATAATTTTTTGCCTTATTAAATCATTTTCTTCTTAAACTCATATCTCCAACCTACATTACAGTCCAAATAAAAGTCTTGATCATATTGGTACTGTTGACCTAAGAGTGTGTCTAGAGGGGGGGGGGGTGAATAGACAACTTTCGCGGATAATCTATTTTTGTACAAAATAATAAAGCTTGGCAAGATACAAGTGATTTATATCACAATTAATTGTAAAGTAAATGAGACAAACAAATAAAGTAGACAAGAGAGAGAAGAGCTTGACACCGAGAATTTAATGTGGTTCGACACCCAGCCTACATCCACGCCTTGAGACCAACTCAAGGATGCAAATTCACTATTCAATCTCCTTTCAAGACAGAGAAGCCTTACAACTTGGGAACAAATTCTAGCTGCTCATCAAGAGTCGATACAAGGAGTTCACCAAGAACCTCCTTCAATGTGGTTCACCAAGAACCTCAAATCTGATACTCAATCAATGAATACAATAAATGAAGAGAATACAGATAACACTCCTTCTTGAGCTGATTAATACAATGTAAATCCTCACTCTACTCTCTTGTGCAAGTGATAAGTAACAAGAATAAATGAGCAAGAGAGTTTTTGAGCAAATGTGAATGACTTGAATGAATGCAACAACCAACTTAATCCGTAATCAATCTTTAATAAATGCAAAAGCTGGAATTTATAAGGGGATGAGCTAGCCATTGGGAATTTAATGACATGAGACAAACAAAAAAATAGTCATTTCAAGCTCATTTGTTTACAGTTTGCTCATTATTAATCGTCGACGAATGGCTTCCAATTGTCGACAAGTTGCCATCATTCGTCGACGAATAACCTGTTTTCATCAACGAGTCACTTGGGCTGAAAAACATATTTAGCTACTGGAAAAATTCATTGACAACTTAGATAGCATTCGTCGACGAGTCAGCCCATTTGTCGACAATTCACCCCTATTCGTCGACGATTGGTTTGGGTAGAATGTCAATTAGGTTGCAGGTATGATTAATCGACGAAAACACCATAATAGTTGACTAATGCCTTGTTTTTCATACTAATTAGCCTATTAATGAATTATCCCGTGCTAGGATAAGTGTATTGAAATACATTGAGTCTAATAATGATTTAAACTTGTTCTAATAAGGTTCAACTGAATATAAGACGTCTTGTTTAAGAAAACACATATGAAAGCTCATTTTGGCATCTTATGCATTAGCATAAATTGGTATGCATGTAAAAACTCATTCTTATGTTCTATACTAGTATATGCACATGCATTTTCTCATCCCTTGCTAAGTTAATCTTACTAACATCATAAGCACAAGAGTTACAAGAAGTTTCTACCTCACACACAAATATATACTTATAAGAATTCACATAGGCTTCGGTTGGTTGTGCTTTGGGTCTTCCTTGTGCAAGCTTTGATCATGGCTTCATTGGAATTCATATTATTCTTGTGCTTGCTCCAGTAATGACCTGTTGTCCTGTACTGAACTGAAGTGCAAAAGTTGGTTAGTATTGAGGGTCACAAAGGGGTTGTTATCATCAAAACCAACTGGATTGAGATACCTTAGCTGCTAAGGCTAACAAGTACATATTATTGTCTCAAATGAATTATTAGAATCGATGTTGAGTCTGAACTATGTTATGACCTTATCCTAATAAGGTACATGCGTAGCTTGTTCAAAGAACAAGTTTGATCAATGCTTTGTACTAACTTGGGTAGAAAATGTTATTATGGGATTTTTCTTTAGCCTTAGTTTCCTTTTTCTTGTGGAAACTTGTATCCCTAGCCTATGTTTCGTCCTATGTCTAAAAGACCACCTTGAGATCAGAACTCAAGTAAGACACTTACCACACTTTAGGAGTAAAAGGATGAAATGGAATACCTGGATTGAGAAGAACTTCATTTGAGGGTATCAGATTTATAGCAGCATAATACAAACAAGGGACACTTCTTACAAAGCTTGGGTCATCAAATAAAAAATAAAGGTAGATGCCTACTGACTGGTTTATTAAGTTGACATCGAAAGCTACCCGGTGCTAAAATACTGGTAAAGTTACTTCCTACTAAAATGGCACGAAAACCGGGGAAAATAACTAATTTGTGCAATTTTGTCCCATGATTAAATAAGGATGCATCATATGAGTGTATGATCATTTTCATTTTTTATATTCAAAATAATTTTTGTTAAATAAAAACATGATCCCCACTAGGACAATAAAATCCAGGGAAAACTCATAAGGGAAGTCATGAGAAGGGAAGGATACCACTCAAAGGCAGAACTTGGGAACATTCACACCAGACACCATGGTTGGTGTTTCACTAAAATCCCCTTAGGAACAAGAATGAGTAGCTAGGCTCCAGAATATGAGTAGAGCTTTGGTCCATCTGAAGAAGGAAATTCATGCATCCTCATGCATAGCATAAGAAATAACTAGAAACAACATGCATACATAACATCATATCAAGCACTCACTCACTCATATTTTCTTGCACAAGTATTGTTTTGATTTAGTCCCGGTCCTCATGGTTGAACATTCTACTCAGGGACAAAGAGGCATCAATCCTTAAGATCCAAATAGTTCTTAAGAAGATGTGTTTCACATGGTGGGGTATTGGCCCCCGAATATAGGCAATTCCTGCAAAAGTTTTATACTGGGTTATCGTGCCCCCAAAATTTCAAAGAATCACTTTCAAAAGTGTCCTTGGTCACATCCAAATTGTCCTGACCTTCTCATTCATTCGAGTGGTCACATCAAAATTGTCCTTACCATCTCATTCATTCGAGTGGTCACATCCAAATTGTCCTTACCATCTCATTCATTCGAGCGGTCACATCCAAATTATCCTAGTCATCTTATTCACTTGAGTGGTCACATCCAAATTGTCTTGATTACCATTTATCCAAATTGTCTTGATGATCTTGATTACCATTGACCCAAATTAACTAGATTACCATTCATCCAAATTGTCTCCAAGTTGTTTGGATTATCTCCTTAATTCGAGTAGTTTTGTCTGGGTTGTCTTGTCCATTCGAGAGTTATCACCTAAGTTCTTCCAACTATATCGCTCACTTGAATAGTTATTTTGACCACCTCAAAAGCGTATGTGGCATTGTGGGTTCCCTAAATCTAAGTGGTTCCCTTTCCAGTTATCTTGACTATTTTAGAGGCATGTGGCATTGAAAGTTCCCAAACTCGAGTAGTCCCCTTCCAAATTATCTTGGTTACTTCAGAGGCCTGTGGCCTTGAGAGTTCCCAAATCCAAGTTGTGTCATTCAAAATATTTATAATCCTCCCGACTTTGATTGAATGTAGCGTGAGCTAGTTTCAACAAATCAATCAGAAATCCTAGACATCTTTCCTTTTAAGGGCTCGACATAAAATTTGTGTCTTTTATTTTTATAGGCTTGTTGCTAAAAGACAACATAGGATGACTCCTACCATTACCTTAAAGCAACCAAACTATAAAGAGGGGTAGTTGTACACCCAATTTTAGTCGGGCCTCTTTTTAGTAAGATCTCTTTTATTTTATTTCTCGTCTTGTGATAACCTTGTTATTTCCTCAAAACTGGGTCACTTTGATAACATTTTATTTTACCATTTTAGGGTCCCTTTGGATAACATTTTTCCTTTACTTATTTCATTTTTTTAAAATTATTAGGCCCATTTTTTTTTATAACCATTCTCATTATTTAATTTTTTTTATGATAACATTATTTTTATTCAATTAGGTCCCTTTTTGACAACCTTTTTTTCATCATTATTTAACTGGGTTCCTTGTAACAATTCATGCAATCAGATCCTTGTATTTAGAAATTTTTTTTTTATTCCTCTTATCATTTATACAAATACATCAAAGGTATATTGAAATACATCATGGGTACATAAAATACATCAGAGGTACATAAAATACCTCAGAGGTACAGTGAAATATATTGGATTTATAGGGGTAACAAAAATATAAAAAATACAGAATGGGCCAAACAAAAACCCTACGCACGAAGGATATTCCCAAAAAACATCTTCATAGGAACCTGCATCCAAAAATAAAAAAAGTAGATCAAACAGCAAAGGAAATAAAATTTGAGCAAATCTTGAAATAAATTAGAGAAGATTTCAAAGATTGGGTTCTATCCCCTATATCTTCGGCCAAAGAATCAATCAAAAGAAGAGAATTGGTCCAAATCACATAAAAGAGGGGAGTGGTTGCTGTAGGAAGGAAATCACGTGCGAGGGTTTGAATGAAAGGAAGGCACTGGGAAAGGAAAGTCCTGAAGGTTTCCTATCTTAGCTAAAGCTCCAACTCTATAAATAGGGGGTTCGCAGAAGGAAAGGGACACCAAGACATTGAGAAAAAAGAAAAGAAAAGAAAAAGAAACAGCTCTGAAAGAAAATAACGAGGCATTACTGTGAGTTAAGGGATTGGTTGGTCTTGAGGGCTAAAACCCTAGAGAAATTGGTTCTCATCCTACTCATATAAGGAGGAGGCACAACCCAATGCCCCCTGTAACCCGAAGGCACCCCTGCCTACCCAAGGAGGCACTCAACCCAGAAGACTACCCGAGAGAAAAGCAAGAGCCCAAACAAAAAGGAGCGCAGGGATAAGATGACCCAAAGGAGTAGAAGACCTCATGTATATATTTCTTGGCTTACACTTCCACAAACTATCATATATCACAGTTACTTGGTCAGAAGAAGGATCCCTTCCTATGCATGCATGCACGTACATAACACATATCTAAATTGAGAAAATAGAAAGCCCCACAACCTCTCTCTGAAAGACCAGGAAAACCTCAGCTTGAGAAAGCCCAGCCCTGCAATCCTCGTTTTTAAAATGACCCAAATAGTGAACCAAGCCTAACCCCAGAGCCTACGTTTTGAAAAATAGCCTAAGTAGTGAGCTAAGTCCAGCCCTATAGATAACGTTTTTTAAAATAACCCAAAACAGTGAGCCAAGCCCATGTTTTAAAACAACCGAGGCCCATGTTTTTAAGTAACCCAAAGCCCATGTTTTTTAAATAACCCAAGGCCCTTGTTTTAAAACAACCAAAGCCCATGTTTTTAAAACAACTAGAAGCCCATGTTTTTTAAAACAACCCCGAAGCCCGTGTTTTTTTAAAATAGTCAAAGCCCATGTTTTTAAAACCCCCTAAAGAGCATTTTTTTATATAAATAAAAATAAAAATAAAAACCCAAAAGCCCATGTTTTTAAATAGCTTAAACACCATATTAAAAAAAAAAAGAAAGAAAAAACAACCCAAAAGCCCATGTTTTTATAGAACCATTGCAGCCCACAAACAAGACCAAGCCCAGAGCCCGAGTCAGGCCCTGGCCCTAAGTCAAATCAAGCCCATGCATGCACAATCCAATCCCTAAGTACAAAGCCCAGGCATTTAATGTGACGACGTGCTTAATTTCAACATTTTTTTTTCATATTACAAAATCACAACCCTCAATTCAGCAAATCATAATCTACCTAGACCCGTGGGTATCAGGGATATATCAGAACATATAACGGAAGCCTAAGCAGCAGTAAACATACAATCACAATATTATAAATACAAAAACATCCATCACATTACCATAAATACTAGAGTCTATTTCCATTGAATTTCAGTATATACATCCCAAAAATAAGATCTAGGGACATTTCCCACAAAATCCAACTGTCCCTACTAAAATTTACCCTTCAAAGAGGGCAAACAAACAGCACTAGATTAGCAGGGCTTTTCCCACTCTCTTATTTGAGGCTCCTGAAATATTTATGAAATTCGGGGTGAGACACCTCTCAGTAAGGGAAATAAACTAATAATAGTGTGTGACAACATGAGTATTTTGTGTTATACATATACCATACAAAACATATTCAGTAAACTGTTATGACAAATCTGGGAAAACACATATATCATCAAAACATGGCAGAACATACTGCATTTTTATAGACGTATATCATCTCATATAATAATAATAATATAAAAACATTCCTAGTAGGTTAGTTGGCTGTTGTATTTTATTACCCCCACATGACTAGGTTGTGTGGCCAGAACGTGGCACCTGACAATGGTTGGCCAACCACTGCCAAATCAAAAGTACAGTCTGTAAGTATGATGGGTCTGCCAGACCTGGTCTGTACACCAAGGGTGCTCACACACTTCTTATAAACCACATTGACCATCCAATCTCACACCACTCCGTACAATGGCGTTAACACAAATATCATGATCATGATGACCATGGACACATAGCAACGGTACCGTGCAAGTGCTAGCTTAGACCAAGTCAACCAGGTTCTGATATCATATAACATATACTGAAACTATGATACATGAATATCTCATATCATTAATTATAAGATCTATCATATCATTTTGCATATTTACGTATATCATGAAAAATCATCGACCCATACACCGGTATTTCACATTTTACCATAGCTCGGTCCATACGCCGGCAAATCATAGCACACAGCCCGTACGCTAGCAAATCATTTCCATAGCTCGGCCCGTACACCGGAAAATATATAAAAATCTCGGCCCATACCCCAGTTTTCCATTATAAAAATCTGTACCATTCACACATTCCCAGAAAATAGTATTTCATAACAATTTTTACTCATGCCACACTAACAGGTTTTTCGCATATTCAATATACTATCATTTCCAATAGTATTTTCGCAAATATAAATCATATATATATATATATATATATATTTATTTATTTCCTGAAATCAAACGCTATAACAATATACCTATTTTCATAAAATATTAGCTTAGTTTATTCCCTTATGTGATTCCTGAAAAGCCCCTAAGAAAATCTGTATCACACCTGCAGGGTTCCCAACTCAACACCCTGGAAACAGCATTCCCTAGAATAAAAGTTCAGTATTTCTATGCGTATAACACTTCCTACAACTGTCAAATAACCAAATACCGAGTAAAAAGCCTTACCCTGGATTTGGGATGGTTTCCAACTCAGCCTCACCGACGATCCGCTTCGGCAGACTTGCAGAGAACTTTCCTAAAAGCGTCGTGGTGACTTCAAATCGTCGAATCGGCGAAAATGCGACCCAACATCTTAGTGAGAAGGAGGAGAAACCGTATGAGGAGAGAGAGAGAGAGAGAGATTCGACGCAAGAAAATGACTAAAAATCATGTTTAACCCTATTTATACTGCGGGATTCATCGACGAGCCACGTCACCTCGTCGACGAGTCCTGTAGAAAGTTCGTCGACGAACTTCAACTCTTGTCGACGAATTTCAAGTTTTCACAAATTCTCTCTCAGTAACTTCTCGTCGACAAATCCTGTCCTCGTCGACGAGCTCCTCTTATACCCTCGTCGACGAGTCCCCTGTGCTCGTCGACGAGGAGCTGAAAATTCCTCGAGATTATCCCATCCAAAATGCAATGTCGTCAACTGCCTCCTTCTGTTTTCGATTTCTATTTCCCTTTCTTTTTATTATTTAAATAATATGATTCTTCGGGTCGTTACATTTAAGCCCACCTAAGTCCACATGTCCCAAGCCCAATCCCCAAGCCACTTAGAGCCAACCCAGTGGGTTGACTCGCTTGAGTTTACCCTAGCCAAACACCCATTGGGTCGACTCAGAATCAATTGAGTTTGACCCGCCAAGCTTGGGGTGAGTCAACCTACCCCGAATGACCCCGAATCTGATTTAATCCCCAAATCCAAAATGCAAGATTTCTAAGAAAAAAGAAAAGAAAAGAAAAGGGGGACTCATCTATCATGTTGAAGGAGATCTAGGGTTCTTCTTTGAGCCCCAGATCTTGGCATAAACTTGCGAAATAGCCACAAAACTAACAAGTAAAAAATGCTGGATGAACCAGTATCATTTAGACAAAAACGCTACACCTAGTAGCCTTTTTTAACCATCACGTGTCAGCCAATGGGTGGTTCACTCAAATTAAAAAACGCTGATCCATCGAACGTTGTTTGTAACGCATTAATTTTAAAAAACAAAAAAACGAAAAAACAAAAGCAAAGTTCAGCCCAAACTATTTTTAAATAACTTTATTAAAATAATATTTGGGAAAAAACTCCCATTATCTAAACACCTTACATAAAATTATCCACATACAATCACATGAAACATGGACTAGGTTGTCGGTTTTACTATTATCATTTTTATTTTGATTTTGTGTGGGGTGCCTTGTGCCACCAACATTGACACGCAATCCAGAAAGCAACAGCACTATAATGTGTCAAACTTTGCTGCACAGACAAGCATGCACTGCACTTTCAGTTAGCAGACTTTTCCCACGACTTGTGTTGTGTCATTGTCTGGGAAAAGACGGAGAAACAAAGAACCACATAGGGAAAAAAAGTGCTGTCTGCCTGCATATATGTTTATATTAATTTATGCTCAAACCAGACATGAGCCATTGCATCATCACCACGATTAGTAATTTAAAATTGGGTTCTCTTCAGCAAACCCAGAAGGCTGCCTTTTCCAAGCAACCCACCCCTTAAAACGTTACAACCACGTTTTCGACACAGAGCCACCCCCACCATGCATATATCTTTATATGCATAATTCTTTTTAATACTACGTGGTTCAGTCAAGCACGTTTCATGGTATACTTGATGAAGAGAATCTAGAAAGAAAGAACGATCAATGCATGCACTTTTTCTTCTTCTTTTTTTCTTTTTCCAAGTATTTTAATTAGTCTGCTTTCGTTTTCTTCAATTCCATTAATGCTTGACATTTTTAGGGTTCTCCATTCCACTCAAGATTATCTTCAGCTTGGAAATTTAAGCCCTGAGTTATGAATGTTAAGCACTGAACTATGTCTATATGAGTTACACTGTAGCAAGTAATTAACTATGTCTATATGAAGTAGATTACATAACATTGTTTACATTAATTTTTTAATTAAAAAACTTCATATTAAGTATGCTAGTTGGGTGACATGAAAAGTATTTTATATTTTTTAGATTGACGAATTGTTAATAAGTCTTGCTTTTCGCTGGCCGTGCAAATCAATTAAATAATTTCAACGTGAGGAAATTTAAATTTTAAAATCATCTCAATATTGTCAGGGTTTACATCAGCTACGAGATGATAAATGCCAAACTGCTAGAAGGATAATCTTATATGAATTTCAAATCTTAGATAAAGTAAAAATTTGCAAAAGAAATTAAGCAGTTTGTTGGGCAGCTAGCTATATGTAACTGGGTAATTAATAGACCAATAATATTCCTAATAGCTCATCAATAGAAAGTCTAATTATTTGAATAATATTACAAAGACATTGACACGTGGGGGAAGGTGAATGGAAGCCCCATATGAGGTGTAGCTACTTCTGCAAGCTAGCTAATTAAATAGCTACTTCTTTTGAAAATTAAGCTGCCAGTACTGCATGCGTCTATTGTTCAGAGACTCAAAAAGTCATGAGGGCAGCTAGCACTCCATCTTAAATCTTATGAGTGTAAATTTATATATATACATATCTGGTTTTGAGGGTTATTCCCTCTCCCATGAATGAATGAAAACTGCACCTAGCTGCCATGACTTCATCATTAAGTAAAACCAAAAGCAGCAACTCCAGCAGTACTGAAGAAGATGCAGAGGTGATGAGGAGAGGGCCGTGGACTCCTGAAGAAGATGATCTTCTCATTCAATACATTGCTTCTCATGGGGAAGGCCGTTGGAATCTGCTTGCAAAATGCGCTGGTAATCCAATCTTAAATTCTTTTCCATGCGTGCATCCTTTTGCAATTTCAGTTGTGTACGTATAACATTAATTAGGACTCATTTTCAGTTTTTTATTTTTATTTTTATTTATCAACTTTGATTCTAGTTTTCTTTTCATTGAGCTAATTTAGGCTTTATTTGGAAGAAGATCTTCTCTTGGAAAAAAAAAAAGTAAGAAGGAAATTAATTTAAGAATGAGATTTGCTTAAATATGGTAAAAAGAAAAAATAAAAATTTAAAACTCATATCATTCATTGTATAGTTTTTTTTTTTTTTCATTTTTCTTGATATAACCGGCCCAAACATGTTGTGAGAAGGATGAGTTAATATCGATTTTTATATTTTTTGCTCTTGGGTAAAATAAAGGATTAAGGAGAAGCGGGAAGAGTTGCAGATTGAGATGGCTGAATTACTTGAAGCCTGACGTGAAGCGTGGAAATCTGAGTCTGCAAGAGCAACTGTTGATTCTTGAACTGCATTCCAAGTGGGGAAACAAGTGGTCCAAGATTGCCCAGCACTTGCCAGGGAGAACAGATAACGAGATCAAAAACTACTGGAGAACTCAAGTCCAAAAACAAGCACGCTACCTTAACATTGACTCCAACAGCGCTGCTTTTCAGAACGTCATCAAATGCTTTTGGATGCCCAAATTGCTTCAGAAGATTGAAGCAGGCCAGCCATCTTCCCAAACCACACCACTACAGCTTCCTCCTCAACCCTTCACGACTGCACCGCCACCGCCGACGCCACCGACGCCTCAGCTTTCGCCGCCACAAGGTCCTCCGGATGCCTCGGAAGAGCGCCCAGAAGATTCTTTTGAAGCCATGTTGGGCAGTAGCAGTATTAATGATGGCATGGAACTCTTCAGCTTGGATAGTTTTCAGATCACTCCAGTGGCTGGGAATTATCAAACGGTGGGAAGTGATTGGGGGGGAAATGATTTGGCAGATTGTTTTTGGAACATGGATGATGAGTCGTTGTAGCAGTTTTAATTTGCTGCCGGAAATATTTATTACCCTACTTACCTTCAACCGTACTGTATACTTCATCACGTACCTACGTTTGTGATTTAGATTAGATATATATCGATCTCTGTTATGATGAATTTGATGAGCAATTTGTAAATTTTTTCCCCACGTACCCACAGCAAAGAGGAATTAAATAAATGTTTGTTATGTTTTTGACACATATAATTAAACAAGTTTTTTTTTTTTTTTTCCTTTCTTTTTAAAGTTCATCTGTGTTGATAATTGAGAAGATGGAACTGTATCTGTACCGACATGGACCGGTGGCCTTAATTGTGTCTAATGCATGCATGTATGTCAGTGTCATATTTTGAGTTGGATTGCTGTCGAGTATGGAGGTACAGATAGATGATGGCATTGTGGCTCCATGGAATATCCATCTGTCTGTTTCATCTTCCGGAACCAACGTCCGCTGCACATATAAATGAAACTCTGAGTTGGTGACTCCGACTCGTACAAAAATATTCTACAATGGTTGCTCGAGTTTATGACTCCCACCAGCAGCGTTCACACATGCCTGCTTTGTACAGCCACTTTGTAATAATGAAGAAGATAAAGATGTGAGGACGGCGGAGCGTTGAGAATTCACTAGTTCTTACATTGAAAAAATGTACATAATGGAGGATGGATGGTTATATGCATGGTTAGTCAGATTTGATGTCTCAATAATGAGAGGCTTCTTAAATCAAAATATTAATGTTAAGCCAGTTATATAGTGAGAGTTAATTAGTTAGGAAGAATATTATTGTTACTTAACTATTTTTTAGTTTGTAATTCTATTATATATTTTGCTTTTGCTTGTTCTCATGTAATTAGTTTCAGTTATAAATATTTACTAATGTAATGAATTATTATGAATGAGAATTCATAATTTCTCTCTGGTTATTTCTTCACGTGGTATCAGAGTAAGATTAGAGAAATTCTCCTCTCATGGCTTCGTTTGCAACCTCTACAGACACTTCTTGTTCTCCTGTCAATTATGTTGTTGATCCGAACTCAAATCCTTATTACTTCCAGGGCAGCGATGGTCCAAATCTGCATCTTGTTAATAAGGTTCTTACTCGAGACAACAATCAAACATGGAGCATGTGTGTTACGATGAAACTGAGTGCCAAGAACAAGCTAGGGTTTATTGATGGAACTCTAGTAGCTCCTTTACCTACTGATATGAATCATGCCACCTGAAAACGAGGCAATGACATTCTGAAGTCATGGATCCTCAATTCATTATTTGATGATGTTTATTCCAATGTGATGCTCATCAAATCAGCAAGGGATATATGGACTGAACTTGAAGATCGATTCTCTTTGACCAATGGACCTAGGATCTTTCAATTACAGCAATCTATTTCTAATCTGGCACAAGGTCAAATGAATATTGTTGATTATTTCACACAATTGAAGTCCTTATGGGATGAACTGATGAGCTATAGATCTATTCCCGAAACATCCCCTGCTTCTTTGAAGGTCTTGGCTGATTATCAGAATTAAGATTATGTAATGAAGTTTTTAATGGGTTTGAATGAGTCATATTGTAATGTCCTCAAAATTCTCACCATTTTTTTTTTTATATATATAACCATATCTACGCAGCGGATATACAAGTCATACAATCATATATACTAAACAATATCTGAATTCAGTACATTTAGACCATAGTCATATATAATAACTTCCTCCAGTATCATTCACCCCAAAAATACAAAACCCTATCACAAACTTAACCTGCAACAAGGGTAACCAAGTCAACTCTCTATCCGCGAGTTTGATCTGCTCGCCTAGCTGGCTCACCTGAAAAGTGGTAAAGTAATGGGGTGAGACGACGCTCAGTAAGTGGAAATATGCTATTACTAGTGTGTGGTGACCGAGTCGTAAAACTATAATAATAGTATTTAAAACTGCATGATTTGGTAAATCTGTAAAACACATGTATAGTAGCTTAAAACATTTGTATCATTTGAACTTTCTATCATTCATACTGCTATATTATACTATATACGACAAAAGCTGTAGAATTGTATACATATACATATACATAACTGTGCTCTTTCTTTGAGACTCTATATGTCATGATTTGACCCCTTATGACAGGGTTGTGCAGCCCGTATGCAGGATTTAATCTGGTCAGCCCTCTAGATAAGTCACAATACTCTACACTACCTCAGCCCGACCAAACTGCATACTCTCCTAGGTGCGGGACTAGTTGCTACCTCATCAAACTGGCCCCTTCAACCCAGTGAACTGGGGAGCTGCATCCTCTTCGAGCACAGTTTGACAGTATCCACACACTATTTGAGATAAGTGGTTGCACTCTATTCTGTATATAACAACGGTATCATGCTCTGTAAACTGTATCTGTCTGTAATATTTCCATAGGGATCTAATATTATATAAGTACATATATATATATATATATATATATATATATATCTTTACTGTTTTCATCATATTTCCAAAATAACCATAACACTATAATTATGTACTGTAAATACTGTGATATCTGAATAACTATAGCATCTTGATGTTATAACTGTATAATCTGTCTTTATAAACTGTCTGTATAAACTATTTGTATACTCTAAGTGTTATGGCATTTAGAAAAACATGACATTCTGTAGATACTATTCATAACACTTTGAATAAACATATGTATACAATTATACATACATTTATCTATGTAATCATCTGACTAAAACTGTGAATATACATATATCCACTTGTATAATATCTGACTATATCTATATATGTTGTATAACTCGATATATTAGAAAATTGTATAAAACTCTATATCAGGTAATATGTACTCAGGCCACACATACTTTAAAAATTCATATTCTGTAAAATGACATAATAATTGGTATACATGCATGTTCATAAAATCTCTATCAATATATTCAAATCTCCTAACATAACATATTTCCCTTACCTAATTTCTGAAAAGTCCCCACTGAACTCTGGTACTACACCCGCACGGTTCTCCACTCAATACCCTGAAAACGACATCCCCCAGAACAAAACATCAATATTTTTCTGCATACAAAATTTTCTATAACTATAGGGAAAGCATATTCTGAATAAAATACCTTACCCTGAATTTGGGATGAATTTCAAACAACTTCCACAGACGATCCGCTCCGGAAAACTTGCAGAGAATTTTGCCAGGAGGGTCGTGGTGGTTCCAGATCATCGATCCGGCGAGATACGGGGCCGGGATCGAAGAGAGAAGGAGAGGGGTACGTTTTAGAGAGAGAGAGAGAGAGAGAGAGAGAGAGAGAGAGAGAGAGAGAGAGAGAGAGAGAGAGAGGTGATTTATGCTGAAAATTTGTCAAAAATTTGAGTTTTTGCAATTTATAGAGTCGAATTTGTTGACGAGACATATAATCTCGTCGACGAGTCCTTAAGGAATTTCGTTGATGAACTTCCTCCCTTGTCGATGAATTTCAGGCTACCCCAAGAACCTCTCTCGATATTTTCCTGTCGACAAAACCTGTCCTCGTCGACGAGCTCCTCTTATATCCTCATTGACAAATCCCTTATGTTCGTTGACGAGGACCCTTCTAATTTTTTCGAGTTATTACATTTGCATTCGTTGACGAAGCCTGTTGCCTCCTTCTGTTTTTATTTCCATTTCCCTCCCTCTTTATTATTTAAATGTCATTATTCTTCGGGTCATTACATTCTCCCCTCCTTATAAAATTTCGTCCTCAAAATTTACTATTCATATAACTTATCATTCTTTAAAGGCAAAATGGTCTACTTATTTTATTACCTACCCTCACTTGTGGCGGAAGAATATCGTGGTTACAATCTAAGTTCTAGAAGATGACACATATAAAACTAAAAGACCACCTACTAACTAATTCAATACATGTAAGAAAATACTACCCATCTACTCATACTTTACCTATTTACCACTAAACCTCTTGAAATAATTGTGAGTATTTTCGTCTGATTTCATCATCGAGTTCCCATGAAACTTCTTCTACTGCATGATTCATCCACAAAACTTTCACTAGTTGGATCTCTTTCGTGCGCAATTCCTGTGTCATTCTGTCTAAAATCTGTAATGGCATTTCTTCATAAACTAGTGAATCTTTAAGCTCTATCTTTGCATAACTGATTATGTAGGATGGGTCAGGAATGTATTTCTTTAACATAGCGACATGAAATACATCATGTATTCTAGATAGAGCTAGTGGCAAAGCTAGCTTATAGGCAACTGGTCTTACTTTCTCTAGTATCTCAAAAGGACCAATATACATAGGGCTCAACTTGCCCTTCTTTCCAAATCTCATGATTCCTTTCAGGGGAGCTATCCTCAAGAATACCTGATTCCCCACATCAAATTCTAGTTTTTTGCGGTGAGTATCTGTGTAACTTTTCTACCGACTCTGTGTTGTACTCATTCTTCCTTTAATTAGCTGGACCTTGGTGGACGCCTGCTGTATTATTTTTGGACCTAAAACTCGCATTTCGCCTACTTCATCCCAGAAAAGAGGAGATCGACACCTCTTACCATACAGTGCTTCGTAAGGTACCATGTCGATACTAGCATGATAACTATTATTATAAGCAAATTCAACTAACGACATACATTGAATCCAACTGCCTCCAAAATCAAGCACATAAGCACGAAGCATATCCTCTAGTGTATGAATTGTCCTTTCAGTCTGTCCATCTGTCTGGAGATGGAAAGTAGTGCTGAATGCTAACTATGTACCCATAGCCTCCTGAAAACTAGTCCAAAATCATGAAGTAAACCGAGGATCTCAGTAGACTATGGATACCAGCACACCATGGACGTGAACTATCTCCTGAATATATATTTCTGCTAATCTGTCCATGGAATAACTGACTTTAATCAGAATGAAATGGGCGATCTTCATCAAACGATCAACCACCACCTAAATCACGTTCAACCCCTATCGCACTGGTGGTAATCTCGTAATCAAATCCATTGAAATGTGATCCCATTTCCACTCAGGAATAAACAATGGCTGCAACTGCCCTGCTAATCTCTGGTGCTCAGCTTTAATATGCTAGCATGTCAAGCACTGCTGTACAAATTCAGCTATCTCTCTCTTCATTCCACTCCACCAAAAGTACTCCCGCTGATCCCAATACATTTTAGTGCTACCTAGATGTATGGTGTATAGGGATCTGTGAGCCTCCTCTAATATAGTTCTCTTGATCTCGGTATCTGCAATAACACAGAGCCTAGTACGGAACTGTAGGGCTCCATCATTTGATATGCTGAATTCCTCATCCTAACCATCTCGCACCCTAGCCATTAACTCTGCCAACTCTGCATCATCACCCTGAGTTGTTTTAATCCTCTCGTATAGCGTAGGCTGAACCACTAGACTAGCAATGATTACCTGAGGACTCTCTTCTATCAATTCTATCCTAAGCCTTTCCAAATCCATCAGAATTAAGTGCTGAATCTCCATAGCTGCCAGTATGGGTCCCCCTAATTCCTGCTTAGAGCATCTGCCACTACATTTGCCTTCCCTGGATGGTAACCAATCGTGCAATCATAGTCTTTAATAAGCTCTAACCACCTTCTTTGCCTCATATTCAACTTTTTCTGGGTGAAGAAATATTTCAGGCTCTTGTGATATGTAAAAATCTCACACTTTCCACCATATAAGTAATGCCTCCAGATCTTTAAAGCATAGACCACTGCAGCTAACTCTAAGTCATGCAATGGATAACTCTTCCCATATTCTTTAAGCTGTCTAGATGCATATGCAATGACCCTGTCATATTGCATCAATACGCATCCTAGTCCCTTCAAAGAGGCATCATTTTATATCACAAAACCATCCTCCCCTAATGGAATAGCCAGAACTGGCGCCGAGACCAACCGTTGTTTTAATTCTTGAAAACTCTATTCACAATCATTGGTCCAAACAAACTTCACATTTTTCCTCGTAAGTCTTGTTAACGGATCCGACAACCTGGAGAAGCCATCTACGAAATGCCGATAATAGCCTACTAATCCCAGAAAACTTCTAACCTCTTGAACACTGTTGGGTCTTTCCTAACTCACCACTACTTCTATTTTACTCAGATCGATTAATATACCCGTCTCAGAGATCACATGGCCAAGAAAAGTAATTTGCCTTAACTAGAACTCACATTTCTTGAATTTTGCATATAATTTTATCTCTCTCAATATCTACAACACCAGCCTCAAATGATGTTCGTGCTCCTCAAAACTTCTTGAGTAGACCAGTATATCATCAATAAATACAACCACAAACTGGTCCAAATATTGATGAAACACCCGATTCATTAGATCTATAAATACTGTTGGTGCATTAGTCAACCCAAATGGCATCACTAAGAACTCGTAATGCCTATATCTAGTTCAGAATGCGGTATTTGAAATATCTTCTACTTTAACTTTCACCTGATGGTAACCCGACCGCAAGTCAATTTTGGAGTAAACCTAGGTCCCCTGGAGCTGATCAAATAAATCATCGATCCTAAGGAGAGGATATTTATTTTTGACTATCAGTTTGTTTATCTCCCTATAATCGATACACAACCTCATGGTCCCGTCCTTCTTTTTCACGAACAGAACTGGCACTCCCCAAGGCGATACACTGGGCCTGATGAAACCTTTATCTAGTAGTTCATGTAACTGTTATTTCAATTATTTCAACTCAATTGGAGCCATACGGTATGGTACTTTAGATACCGGTGCTTTCCTAGGCAAAAAATCTATAATAAACACGATCTCTCGGTCTAGTGGCAAGCCAGGAAATTCCTCCAGAAAGACATGTGGAAATTCTCTCACGACGGGTATGTCATCTTGTCTTAATTCTTCTTTTGGAAAATCTTTTATGTATGCGATATACCCCTGGCAACCACCCTGTAGCAGTTTCCTCACTTGAATAGCCGACACTAGCTGTGGCGAAGCACGCACGCATGAACCCACGAATCTAAATTCTGGCTCACCCGGGTGTCTAAAAATCACTTCTTTCTTATGGCAATCAATGCTAGCGTGATGAATAGCTAACCAGTCCATGCCCAGTATCATATCAAACCCCTGCATATCTAGGACCACAAGATCGACTAACAGCACTCTCTCCTAAATATTTACTGGAAAATTCCAAAGCACTTTCCTACATTTTACCACGGATCCCATCGGCGTACCCATAGATAATTCTACATCTAATAGCTGTGTCTCTACCCAGTTATTCTGACATACGTTGTTGATATAAAAGAGTGGGTGACACCTATATCAAACAAAACAACAATTTTATATGGTAAAGCAGTAAGGGTACTTGTGACCATGTCTCCAGCCATCTCGGCGTCTCCCGACGTCATTGCATAAACCCTTGCTGGCGCGGTATTTCTTTGCTAACCTCCGCGGGATGCCTGGTATCCTCCCCGAAATGGCCTAGGAGCTGATACATAACCTGGTGGCTTCTGACAGGATCGAGCCATATGATCGAGCCTCCTACAACGATAATAGACATTCTTCCCCAACTGGCACTCACCAGGGTGTCTCCGTCCATATCTAGGACATATGGCAAGAAACTGTCCACTCTGAAATCCCCCGTGCTCTACCATTTGCCTTTGACCTTTGCCAGATCTACCTCCTCTCCAAGGGCCTCGATTGGAACCCGCCTGAAAACTCAAGGGCGTAGCCCTCTTCTTCTGACCCTGTGTCTCAGTCTCCCTCGGTAGACTCTCCTCTGCTATAATAGCCATGTCAACCAACTCTGCAAAATCTTGGATCCTCAATACCGTCACCTGGCTATAAAATATCTCGCCTTAAGTTTCTCTCGAACATTTTGGCCTTCTTCACTTCATCGGGGACAATATATGGGCAGAATTGCGAGAGCTCGATAAATCTCGCCGCGTACTGCTAGACTGTCATTGACTCCTTGGACAGACTTAAGAACTCCTATACCCGAGCCTCTTTGACCAAGGCAGGATAGTACCTATTGAAGAACATCTCCCTGAATCGAGTCTAGGTCATCAGAACTGGTATAGCCTTCTGCTCCTCCAATAGCCTGGTAGCTGTCCACCATCTCTCGACCTCCCCTGCTAGTCTAAATGTAGCATATAAAATCCTCTGTTCATTGGTGTAGTGAAGTACTATCAGGATCTTCTCTACCTCTTGCACCCAGTTCTCAGCAACTGCAAGGTTAGCTGCTCTAGAAAAGGCTGGCGGATTCATCTTCATAAATTTCTTTATAGTACATCCCTGAATTGGAGATAGACCTCCCTGCTCTCTGGAGCTCCGCACTACAACCTCCTATGTCCATCCTTCATATATGTAGAACACCGTTTTAGAATCCTATTTCTCATGCAGACCTAACTTATTCAACTAAAACTTCAAATTTTTTAATAACCATCCCTCCTGATCCTAATCCTAAAATCCAATCTTGTAACCTAAACACACGACTCGTTGATAGTTTACTATGGTTTTCCTGAAATCATCACTCAAAGAAAAACACAGAACCCACCACGAAATCCTTTATCCATATCATAAAATAAAACTTCAAAATTCTTTTTTCCTATATTCTAATATTGTTTCGCGCTGCACTCTAGAGTCTACAGAATCTAGCAACCTAGGCTCTGATACCAAAATGTAACGTCCTCAAAATTCTCACCATTTTCTTTTATATATATAACCATATCTATGCAGCAAATACACAAGTCATACAACCATATATACTAAACAATATCAAAATTCAGTACATTCAGACCATAGCCATATACAATAATTTCCTCCAGTATCATCTACCCCAAAAATACAAAACCCTATCACAAACTTACCCTCCAACAAGGGTAACCAAGTCAACTCTCTATCAGCGAGCCTGATCTGCTCGTCTAACTGGCTCATCTAAAAAGTGGTAAAGTAATGGGGTGAGACGACACTTAGTAAGTGGAAATATGCTATTACTAGTGTGTGGCGACCGAGTCATAAAATTATAATATTAGTATTTAAAACTGCATGATCTGGGAAATCTGTAAACCACATGTATAGTAGCATAAAACATTTATATCATCTGAACTTTCTATCATTCATACTGCTATATCATACTATATACGACAAAAGCTATAAAACTGTATATATATACATATACATATAAAACTGTATACATATACATATACATATACTGTGCAAACTGCAAGTGCACAGTATCATAGTTTTATAATATAATGATGTGTAGAGTATCGTCCTCAGAAATTGATGTCTTAATTTTACCAAGTACCGAAATTTTACTAACCTTGATTTTATTTAGAAAGATTAAAAATTTTAGACTGCGAAATTTAAACAAAGCTACTTTAAATAAACTATTCAGGAGAATTTAAAACTGGATGCCACGTATCAAATTATTGATGGTGAAAACTTCTAGGAAACCGATTTCACCTAGTTTCTCACTATGCTTTACTCATTTAGCCAATTCGAATTTGTATTCCCTGTTTGTTAGCAAATCTCCAATTTTTCCAAAAGCCTCTTTCGATAGCCAATTAGAACCTATTCTTATTTATTATTTAACATAAGATTATACAAATTAATAACGCAAGAATGCAATAAGACCCTCGATTTTTAATGTTACGTAGGTTCATACAAGTCTTTCAATCTCTATATTTACCTACGCTGAATTATTCAAGATCTATCCTATAATCCCCCCTTTCGGTAGCAAATCACAAGACAAATCATTTAATTAATGCCCAATTAATTAAAAGCATTAGGCACAGAATAACTCAAACGAATATTAATGAAAACTATTTCAAATTAACATCAAAGAGCAAGCATAGTTCGAAACTAGGTACATCGTTTTCCTAGAATACAAAAATTTAGTTCATTCCAAAAATTAAATCAAACATATAAGATTTCACCATGCGTTCTTTTATTTGGAGAGTATGGGAAAAAAACAACACTCGCAGCACTGCCATTGCGCATCGCGAACACCCCGAGCACTGCCGTTGTCCGCCACATTCTTGTTCCGAAAAGATTTGAAATTTCTGTGTGCCGCCAACTCTCCCTTGTTGCTGTGTTTGTTATTCACCACAGCGTCGCCTTACGATTTCAAAAAGCCTTAAATTTGTTGCATGTCGTCAACTCCAAAAGAGTTTTTTTTTTTTTTTTTTCAAAAGAAAACCCCTTGGGTGTAGCCTCATTTTCTCCCTATTGATTACGCGTCAAAACTGCGTAATTGGGCACTTTAATCCGGTCTTTACGACGTATATTTTTAATTAAATGTCAAATTATGTCCGATATTTTAATAAAGTGCCATATTTATGATTCTTGAACTTTTTGCACAATTTACAAATTTTTGATAATTTTTTATCGCAAGAAAAGTCCCGGGAACCGAAACCGACACCAGTTTGTAATTCATGCATAACTTTTCCGTCAAAACTTCGATCAAGACGATTCAAATTTATGGAGAAAGAGGAAAGGATTATCTACAACTTTTATGTTTCAAGTTTTGTGAGAAACGGGTCTAGAAGGGTCAAATTTGGTGATAAATAGAGAATGAAAAAAATGAAAAAAAAATATATATAAGAGGTCATGTGATGTGACCCGGCCATGAAAGCCGGGTCAGACCCAATTGGGTCGGATCTCCCCATTCAGGTAGGGCTGCACAGTGCTTCTTTTTAAAACCTAGCGCATGCTTTCTTGGGGTCTCTCTCTCTCTCTCAATTTCTTTCCCTTGTTTTCTTCTTCTTCTTCTTCTTCTCCTTATCCTTCTTCTTCTTCTTCTCTTCTTCTTCCTCTCTTGTTACTTCTCTTGCTGTTTCTTCTCCTCTATGCTTTTTCCTCTTTCCCTTGTTACTACTCTGTTTTTTCAATCCTCCGGCTTCTCAGTCCACAATTTCGTCCTTCCCGAGCAGCAGCCCCTTGCTACTACACCAGCAAAGCCGCAGATCCGAGCCCTCCTCTTCCAGCAACAACTCCAGACACCCTCCAGTTCCAGTAACTCAACACATCAGTCCCTCCTCTGCAGCAACCTCCTCGGCCAGCCAACTCCATAGCAGACCCGTGGGCCTTTTCCTCTACAACTCCACCAACAGCAACCGAGGCATAGCAGCAGTCGAGCCTTCTGTTTTGCACCCTCTCTCTCTTTACTTTTTTTGTTATTCTAGTCTCTTCCATTCTCTTTCAAAGTTAGTTTTTTTATTATTTTGTTCAAGTAAAATTCAGGTTTAATTTCATGTTGAACTGATATTGTTTAAGAGAGTTTAGATTTTTTTTTTCTTGAGTATTATTATTTTTCTATTAAAGTTTTTTTTTTTTTTTTTTTTTTTTTCAGTTGCTTGAATTAGTTTGTTTTTGTGTTTGAATATGTTCATGTTCGAGTTATTGAGAAATAAAAAAAAATACAAAAAAAAAAGTATTTTTGTTTTATCGTATCCGTGTTTGTGTAATTTCATTATTGCATGTTTTAATTATGCGTGTTTCCATTTTTGTTCGGTTATTAACGTAGTGTTTCCTGTCTTGTTATTTAGTTCAGTGCATGTTAGGATTAGGGTTTTAATTAATTAGCGTGTTTGTTTAAATTGTTAAAAGAAATCTCAAAACTTGAAAATCCTAAATCTGAACCGAGTTCAGTACCCTTTTTAGTTTCAATTGGAAAAACGTGAAGTTCGAAGTTAAAACACATTCCTTGAGGAGACGATCTAGCTCTTGGGCTTAATATTACACGACGTAATTCCTATACTTGGGATAGCTTTCGAGCTGCTCATTTTTTGAGTGAGTCAAGTTTTTGGCGCTGTTGCCAGGGATTGCCAGTTTTAATTTTGAATTTTGCGTTTTCCCAATAATTTTTTGATTTTTTTTTCAAATAAATAGAAAAAATGAAAAAAAATTGAAAATTGAAAAATTGAAAAAAAAAAATTTTCTGTTGCCATGTTAGTGGATTTTTGCTGGCCATTGTGATGTTTGATGCCTTGAGTTCGAGATAATTCAAATCGATTGTGTAGACTTTCACCTAGCACTAGTAGGGATACATATAGCACCGAGTCTGACTCTTCACCTGTTAGTCCTACGAGTGATTCTGAATTTGAGCTGAATAATCTGTTTGGCCATTATTTTGAAGAAGCTATGGCTGCACATGCACCACGTACACTTGAAGATTTTCTACAGCCTGCACACACATCTACACCTTCATGCATTGTGATGCCACAAGATGCACCGAATTTCACTCTTAAGCATGGTATGTTATCTGTGATTCCCCAGTTTCACAGGATGGATTCTGAGAGTCCGTACCAACACTTGACAGATTTTGAGATGGTTTGCACCACTTTCATTAATAGGGCTGGGACTGATGAATACATTAAACTGGGTTTGTTTCCCTTTTCTCTTAAAGACAAGACAAAAATCTAGTTTAATTCCTTGCGCCCTAACTCTATTAGTAGCTGGACTGAAATGCAGCGTGAGTTCTTACATAAGTTCTTTCCTCTTTAGAGAACTCAGTGCCTGCAGGAGCAGATCAGTCAGTTCATGCAAAAAGATGGCGAGACATTCCAGGCATGTTGGGAGAGATTCAAGGACCTAATGAACATATGCCCGCACCACGGGTTCGAATCCTGGAGGTTAGTGAACTATTTTTTACTGCTTTAACCCCTGTGTGCAAATAATTTGTCTAGTCTATGTGCAATGGGATGTTATTTCATAAGGAACCAGACGAGGGCTTATCATTTTTAGACTACCTCGCTGAGAGTGCCCAGCAGTGGAACGCACGACTTGAACGGGTGTCGATAGCTACCCAACCTATCCGAGCAATTAGTGGTGGGGGTAGATATGAGGTCAAAGAGGACACTAGCTTACAGGCCCTTGTAGATGCGTTATCTAAGAAATTGGAAGTCATGGATTCTGAAAAGTTGAAAGCTGAGATTTGCACGATTTGTGAGACTTCAGACCACAGACCTCAGGATTGTCAATTCTTACCTTTGTTGCAAGAGAGCAGATCTGATCAGGTGTCATTGGCAAATTGGGTCAACAAAACGCAGAATCAGCCGCTCTCACTTACAACCCGGGGTGACGGAATCATCCAAACCTTCAATGGAGAAATGATCAGCCTGGTCCATCATCTTCACGGTATCAGCAGGCACCTCAATCATATGCACCGCCTCCGCAACCGACATACAATCCAGTCGTAGCTTCTCAACCGTAGTATCAACCACAACAGTTTTCTTGGAGCTACGCACCACCAGATTCCAACCAACATTAGTCCCCATTCCAGTAAAGGAAGCCTCTGATGATAGTGTAGCGCAGGTGGCAACCATGCTCCAGCGATTCATGCAAATGCAAGCTACGACCAATGAAGAACTGAAAGATGCCGTAAGCAAGATGAGTTCACAGCTTAATACCCTGGAAAAAGGAAAATTTCCTGCACAGCCTCAGCCTAATCCCCAGGTATACAGACAGCCACAACAGTCAGTGCACAATGTTTCAGGGGATGTGTATGAGTCAGCAAAAGCAATTATTACTTTGAGGAGGGGAAAAGAAGTTTCCCGTCCTGAATTACCTACTGATCAATAGCCAGCCACACCGACACTTGAGGCGGTAGATGAGACAGATAAAGGAAAGAAAAAAGCAGATGAGGCTAGCTCGAGTTCTACAACGCCCGATAATAAGAAAGATGAGCCAGTTAAGGAATACTAGCCGGTGGTCTCATACCCTCAGCGTTTGACGTCTAGAAAAAAGAACAAGTATCATATGGAGATTCAAGAGATATTCAAGCAAGTAAAAATCAATATCCCACTCTTAGATGCCACACAACAGATCCCTGCATATGCAAAATTCCTGAAAGACATCTGCACCGTAAAAAGGAAACTGAACGTGAAGAAAAAGGCTTTCTTAACTGAGCAGGTCAGTGCATTAATTCTTAGTCAGACTCCATAAAAACTTAGAGATCCTGGGTCCCATACGATACCAATCATGATCGGTGAATCTCATATCGGGAGAGCTCTACTTGACCTTGGGAGTAGTGTGAATCTGCTTCCGTCTTCGTTATATGTCCAGCTGAGTTTAGGTGAATTGAAGAGAACTACTATAATGCTACATTTGGCAGACAGATCTATAAAGGCTCCACAAGGTATTGTTGAGGATGTTTTGGTTCAGGTTGACAAATTTTACTATCCCGTGGATTTCGTTGTTTTGGATATGCAGCAGCCTGTTTCCACCATATATCAGGCTCCTGTCATTTTGGGGCGACCATTCCTTGCTACTTCAAACGCCCTGATTAACTGTCGGAGCAGAGTCCTCAAGCTCACATTTGGGAACATGACACTGGAAATGAATGTTTTTAATGCTCACAAGATGTCAAGTGGGTGTGACGACGCAGATACTCATGCAGTCAATGTGATATATGACTTAGACACTTCAGAGCTACTGTCGGTACTCGACGTCGATGCCGCACTTGAAGGTGACTCTTTTGTGCAGTTTGAAGGGATTGATGAATTATTGTTAGAATCAGAGGAGCAGATCCCAGATAGTGTTCCTCATATGTTTGATGCGAGTTATACAAGTAGTTGGTGTAAGCCTACATTTGAGGCCATTGACCTACCAGAAATTCTGAAGTCATCCGCAGAAGAAATTCCAACACTTGAGTTGAAACCATTGCCTGCAGAGCTGAAATATGCTTTCTTGGCTCCAGTAGATGACACATTCCCTATGATAATTTCTTCACACCTTACTCTTGAACAGGAAACTAAATTATTGTAGGTACTTCAAGAGCATCGAGGAGCGATTGGATGGACTATTGCTGACATCAAGGGTATCGACCCTTCCATTTGCACTCATAACATCTTCCTCGAAGGAGACGCTAAACCAGTTCAAGATGCACAAAGGAGGCTGAATCCAGCCATGAAAGAGGTGGTAAAAAACGAAGTGCTGAAATTGTTAGCTGCTGACATCATCTATCCGTTCTCCGACAGCAAATGGGTAAGCCCAACACAGGTAGTTCCAAAAAAATTTGGTTTGACTGTCATTAGAAATGCTAATGGAGAATTGATCCCATCTAGGAAAGTAACGGGTTGGAGAATGTGCATTGATTATCGTAAATTGAATTCGTCTAGCTGAAAAGATCATTTCCCATTACCTTTCCTAGATCAGATATTAGAGAAAGTAGCTGGTAATTCTTTTTATTTTTTCTTGGATGGATTTTATGGTTACTATCAAATTTCTGTAGCACCTGAGGACCAAGAGAAGACTACCTTCACTTGTCCCTTTGGTACCTTTGCTTTCCACAGAATGCCATTCGGTCTATGCAATGCCCCTGCTACTTTCCAATGTTGTATGATGAGTATTTTCTCTGATATGTTAGATAATATGTGCGAAATTTTTATGGATGACTTTTCTGTGGTTGGTAAGTCTTTTGATCATTGTTTGACACATTTAATTGTGATTTTGAAAAGATGTGAGGAAAAGAATTTACTTCTAAACTAGGACAAATGTCAATTTATGGTACGTAGTGGTTTAGTACTTGGACATTTGGTTTCTGAGCGTGGTATAGAAGTTGATAGGGCCAAGGTAGAGCTGATTTCTCAGTTACCTGTCCCTAAGATAGTCCGAGATATTTGCTCCTTCCTTGGTCATGCCGATTTCTATAGAAGTTTTATTGAGGGTTTTAGTAGTATTGCTAAACCATTATGTACCTTGTTGCAAAATGAAACTGAATTTTTGTGGACTGATGATTGTCAACAGGCCTTTGAAACACTAAAGCGACATTTGACTATTGCACCTATCATGCAACCTCCTCGGTGGGATTTGCCATTTGAGATCATAACCGACGCTAGCGACTACGCCCTTGGTGTCGTTCTAGGTCAACGAATTGATAACAAGCTGTCGATTATTTATTATGCCAGTCGAACTTTGAATGATGCTCAGAGAAATTATATCACCACTGAGAAGGAGTTGTTAGCTGTTGTTTTTGCTTTATAAAAATTTCACTCTTATGTCATTGGTGCACCTGTCATTATTTTTACTAACCACTCTGCTTTGAAATATTTACTAGCAAAGAAGGACGCCAAGCCTAGGTTGATCAGGTGGATTCTACTCCTCCAGGAATTCAATATCATCATACGCGATAAAAAGGGCGTGAAAAACGTTGTAGCTGACCATCTTTCTCGGTTGCAGTTACCTGAGGTACTGGTGTCCCCTCCCTTGAATGATGACTTTCCTGATGAATGTCTCTTTGCTATGTCACGCGCTCCATGGTTCGCCAACATTGTGAATTATCTTGTCACCGACCGAATGCCAGACCATTGGCTCACCCAGGATAAGCGTAAGTTCCTAGCTGAGGTAAGACATTATAATTTTGATAATCCATACCTGTTCAAATATTGTTATGACCAGTTGGTGCGTAGATGTGTTCCAGATGATGAATTTAGTTCCGTGATACATTTTTGCCATGGTGGGACATGTGGAGGCCACTTTGCTGCTAAGAAAACCGTTTCAAAAATATTACAAAGTGGACTCTACTGGCCCACCATATTTAAAGATGTTGAAAATTTTTGTAAAGCATGTGAGGCGTGTCAAAAGTTAGGAAAAATTACTGCGAAGAATGAAATGCCTATGTCCCCCATATTGTCTCTTGAAATTTTTGATTGTTGGGGTATTGATTTTATGGGACCTTTCCCCATTTCTTTTGGGCATTCTTACATTTTGGTTGCTATGGACTATGTTTCTAAATGGGTGAAGGCAATACCTTGTCGAACCAATGACCACAAGGTTGTCATACATTTTCTGAAAGAGTTATTTGCACGCATTGGCATGCCCAAGGCAATCATTAGTGATGGAGGGTCCCATTTCTGTAACAAACCTTTTGAAAAACTCATGCAAAAATATGGTGTAACCCACAAAGTCTTTGCCACTTACCACCCTCAAACCAATGGTCAAGCTAAACTGGTCAATAGAGAGATCAAAACCATACTTGAGAAAACCGTGCGTCCTAATCGTAAAGACTGGTCAGAAAAACTTGTTGATGCACTTTGGGCCTACCGAACAGATTTTAAGACAAACTTAGGGATGTTTCCCTACATGTTAGTATACGGTAAGGCATGTCATTTACCTGTTGAAATTTAGCATCGTGCTTTATGAGCTATCAAACATATTAGCCTTTCACTTGATGATGCCACTGGTTTAAGAAAATTGCAGGTATGCGAGCTTGAAGAATCTCGAAGGGACGCATATGATAATGCTCGTTTGGCTAAGTAGCAGATGAAGTTGCTACATGACAGGAACATCAAAGACAAACAACTTTTCCCCTCTCAACAATTGCTACTCTATGACTCCCGACTGCATGTGTTTCCTGGGAAATTGAAATCCTAGTGGGGTGCTCCGTACATCGTTGAAAAAGTTCATTCTCATGGTGCGATAGAGAATGTAGATTTGAAGAATGGCAACCGCTTCACAGTCAATGGACAGCGCCTAAAGCCTTTCATGACCCCATTCGATGTCGACAAAGAGGTCTTGCTTTTGCAAGATCCTAGGAGAGTCCTCTGACCTTTCTATGCTACTGTTTTCTTTTTATTTTTTTCATTTTTTTATTTGTTTTAGTTGTGTTTTTCCTTTTTCTTTCTTGTTACATTAGTTAGTAGTACTTTTCCATTAGTTATTTACCGTGCACAATTTTATTTCCCTTGCGCTTTCACATTGAGGACAATGTTCCACTTTAGTTGGGGGGGGGGTGAGCATTCACATGTGACATTGTGCACATACACATACCAGTTTTATATATAAAAAAAACAAAATCAAAAAGATCAACAAAAGAGAGAAAGAAGGAGGAGCACTGAGCAATTACATTGCATTGTGTCATGCTTAACATTGCGTATACCTTTCACATACTCGCGTATAACTTAAGAATGACACACTTGAGTCAATCATGCATAGTTTCTCTTTATATGCTTTTATGACTCCATGAAGAATCAATTGGTAGTACATTCGTGTTAATTTGGATATATAATTTCTTGTATCTACATGTATCTCACGAGTCTAAATAAACACATTCACGTGATTCATTGCACTTAGGGTTTCCTGTGAGCACTAAAAGAACACCCGTGACGACTATGACACCTTGTAAGATATCCTTGAGCTATTTATCGTCTTTTTGAGCGTTAATATCAAATCAGAGTTCATGGAACTCAATTCTTTTTTTCTTTTTTTTTTCTGGATGATTCCTTGTACACTAGTCTCTATTTTTGATTTGCTAGCCTAGAGGTGACACCTAGTGGGGAGATAGAAACCTAGGTCTTGTAGCCTACTCAAAATGTGAAGGTTGAGCCACCCCTCAGGATAGACTTAATTCATGAACCCCTATTCGAGCTCAATTCCCATTGATGGTATGAAGATTACAAAAGAAGTGTTAAGATTGTCCTTATTACTCAAGAAAAGATAGAAAATAAAGAATGAGTAGAAGAAAGAATAAGAAATACACTTGCGCATGAAATGAAATGACAATGCTGGTCCACGTACATATCACAAAAAAAGTCAAGGACACGACACATATTTTTCACATATGAAGATGCTTCAACCGGTTAATGCCTCAAATGTATTTATGACAAGTTTGTGAGTAAGTTGATTTAGGGTGGTCTCGGTTGGATGTGACGAGTAGGTGAGAAGATGCTAGGGTGAAGGACCCAACACCTCATAGATAGGCTAGATCCTTTCCAGACTAGTCCACTCCGTACATTTACCATTGTTCCTTTTAGTATGTGGGATGTTTGATCATGACACTCTTCCTCACATATGATGAGTGAACCCATTTTCTTTGAGTGTTTTTTAGGGTATACCAGTTAGGCCGAGTCTAAGCGACCCTTCTGTAGGTGTCCACTGGTATCCTAGGTGTACTGAGTCACACACATCACACACACCTCGAGGGTTTATCTGTCTATACTCGAACTTATATGGCTGCATTAACTCTGAAATGTGCCACTAATTGACTTCATGTGAGTATACTGTTCTTGAATGACATCTTGAATGATGAAACTTGCACGAGTGATACTTCGAAGTTGTGTGTATTGAATATGAACAAGCCTGTGTGAAATTTAGTTGTACTTTTGTATGTGAAACGGTATGGTTGTGTCGCACGTGCATTGATTTCATAATCACTGGAGTTTGTAGTTGTAGGCACTACCCTGAAATTCATTCACGTCTTTTGCTAGAGACTAGCAAAACGTTAGTTGTGGGGTGTGATTACGCTTCAAAATTGCGTAATTGGGCACTTTAATCTGGTCTTTACGACGTATATTTTTAATTAAATGTCAAATTATGTCCGATATTCTAATAAAGTGTCATATTTACGATTCTTGAACTTTATTGCACAATTTACGAATTTTTGATAATTTTTTATAGCAGGAAGTCCCGAAAACCAAAACCGACACCTTTTTGTAATTCATGCATAACCTTTCCATCGAAGCTCTGATCAAGACGATTCAAATTTATGGAGAAAGAGGAAAGGATTATCTACAACTTTCATGTTTCAAGTTTTATGAGAAACGGGCTCCAAAAGGGTCAAATTTGGCAATGAATAGAGAATGATAAAAATGAAAAAATATATATACAAGAGGTCATGTGATGTGACCCGGCCATGAAAGCCGGGTCAGACCCAATTGGGTCAGATCTCCCCATCTGGGTAGGGCTGCATAGTGCTTCTTTTTAAAACACAGCGCATGCTTTCTTGGGCTCTCTCTCTCTCTCTCTCTCGCAGCTTCATTCCCTTGTTTTCTTCTTCTTCTTCTTCTCTTCTTCTTCCTCTCTTGTTACTTCTCTTGCTCTTTCTTCTCCTCTCTAATTTTTCCTCTTTCCCCTATTCCTGCTCTATTTTTCCCATCCTCCGGCTTCTCAGTCCACAGTGCTGTCCTTCTCGAGCAGCAGCCCCTTGCTACTACACCAGCGAAGCCGCAAATCCGAGCCCTCCTCTTCCAGCAACCACTCCGGACGCCCTCCAATTCCAGTAACTCAGCACATCAGTTCCTCCTCTGCAGCAACCTCCTCGACCAACCAGCTCCATAGTAGACCCATGGGCTTCTTCCTCTGCAACTCCACCAACAGCAACCGAGGCATAGCAGCAACCGAACCCTCTTTTTTGCACCCTCTCTCTCTTTATTTTTTTTTTTTGTTATTCTAGTCTCTTCCATTCTCTTTCAAAGTTAGTTTTTTGATTATTTTGTTCAAGTAAAATTTAGGTTTAATTTCATGTTGAACTGATATTGTTTAAGAGAGTTTAGATTTTTTTTTTCTTGAGTATTATTATTTTTCTATTAAAGTTGTTTTTTTTCAGTTGCTTGAATTAGTTTGTTTTTGTGTTTGAATATGTTCATGTTTGATTTATTGAGAAATAAAAAAAAAAGAAAATAGAAAAAAAGAAAAAAAAAAGTGTTTTTGTTTTATCATATCCGTGTTTGTGTAATTTCATTATTGCATGTTTTAATTACGCGTGTTTCCATTTTTGTTCGGTTATTAACGTAGTGTTTTCGATCTTGTTATTTAGTTTAGTGCATGTTAGGATTAGGGTTTTAATTAATTAGTGTGTTTTTTTAAATTATTAAAAGAAATCTCAAAACTTGAAAATCTTGAATTTGAACCGAGTTCAGTACCCTTTTTAGTTTCGATTGAAAAAACCTGAAGTTTGAAGTTAAAACGCATTCCTTGAGGAGATGATCTAGCCCTTGGGCTTAATATTACACGACGTAACTCCTATACTTGGGATAGCTCTCGAGCTGCTCATTTTTCGAGTGAGTCACCTATATAATACTCCCAAAAAAAAAAAAAAACCATCCTCCCAAAAGACTCCTCCAAAAAGTGGTGCGGCCTCCCCTCTTTTGCCTTGTGCACGGCTCCCCAATAAGAAACCCTATGCCTCCTTTGAATTTTCCAACTTCCCTTTTCTTTCCTTTCTTTTCCTTTCTTCCTTTCCTTTATTTTATTTTCTTTCCTTTTCTTTCTTTCCTTTCTTTTGTTCTGTACCCAGCGCCTCGCCTAGCAAATTCTAAGATGACCCGGCTGCATGGCCGGGTCACATCTCACTTTTTTTTCTTTTTCTTTTTTCGAAGGCACACCATTTGTCCTCTACCTTCAAGCCCTATTCCAACCCTCCTAAGGCTCATAACTCTCAAAGTTTAAAACACAAAAGTTGTAGAGTACTTTCTCATATTTCCCCATAATTTTGAATCATCTTGATTGGAGTTCAGATGAGAAAGTTACGTCCAAATTACGGAGAATTGTTGAAATAGTCCATAAAACAGCATATGGTCACTTCACATCTGATTTTGACCTTGATGCAATCAGTATTTCACAAAATGCAATATCTTTCAACGATATCCTGAATCATCTGAATCAAAGGTCTAATGAGAGAGTTACATACAGATTACAAAGTACCATCGATTTTTAGCTTCCAATAGTTGCCCTACATTAAAAAATACCAAAATTTCATAAATTACTCAATAAAATCCAAATATTATAAATAGAACACAATGTTATAATATTGAGAGTAATTAGGTATTTAAATAAAAAAAATATAATTCGTAATGCATGAATTAAAGCACCTAATTATGCAATTTAAGCGCATAATCACACCCCCCAACTAAAGTTTTGCTAGTCCCTAGCAAATTTCGTGAATGCAATTCAGGGTGGTACCCACAAATTTTAATGAATGAACACACATGCAACACAACCCTACCACTTCACATACAATAATATCACCAAATTACACACAAGTTTATTTATACACAATGCACCCAACTCCGAAGTAAGTTATTCATGCAAGTCTCATCATTATATAACCATTAAGAACACTAAACTCACGTAAAATTAACCAGCGAGCAGAATTCAAAGTTAATGTAGCCATATAAATTCGAGTATAAATAGGCAAAATCTTGAAGCATGTGTAATGTGTGTGACTCGTTACACTCAGGATATCTGTGCACACCTAAAGAACTATCGTTTTGACTCAGCCTAACTGGTATACCCTAAAAAACACTCAAAAATGATGGTTTCACTCATCATATATGAGGAGGAGTGTCATGATCAAACATCCCACATACTGCAAGAAACAAATGCTAAATGTACGGAGTGGACTAGTCTGAAAAGGATCCAGCCTATTTATGAGGTGTCGGGTCCTTCACCCTAGTATCTTCTCACCTACTCGCCATATCCAACCAAGGCCACCCTAGATCAACTTATTCACAAAGTAGGTGTGAATACATCTGAGACATTAGGTGCGTGAAGAGTCTTTATATGTGGATAACATATGTCTTGTCCTTGACTTTTGTTGTAGTTGTGTGGAGCAAGTATTAATCTTTCACCTCTATTGGGGTATTTCTAGTTCTCTTTTTCTTTCTTCAGCTCATTTTTCAATTTCTTTATTTTCATGGTCTGTTAGGACAATCATAACACTTCTTTTATTGTTTTCATACCACTCATGTGCATTAAGCTAGAACAAGAATCCATGAAATAAGTCTATTTCTAGGGGTGGCTCGGCCTTCACATCTTAAGTAGGCTACAAGACCTAGGTTTTTATCTCCCCACTAGATGTCACCTCAAGGCTAGCAATTCAAAAACCAAGACTAGTGTACAAAGAATATATAGAAAAAATAGGGAAAGTTGAGTTTCATGAACTCTGAGTTGACGTCAAAAACTCAAAAGAATGATAAATGGCTCAACAATACCTCACAAGGTGTCAAAGTAGCCACGGGCGCTCTCTCAATGTTCACAAGGAACCCTAAGTGCTACAAGCCATGTGAATGTGTATTTTTTTAGCCTCAAGAGATACCATGCAGTTACAAGAGTTTATATAAGAAGATTAACACATTTGAACTACCAATCAACCTTCAATGAGTTACAATTCCTAGTTTAGCCATATAAATAGAAACTACACATAAATGACCCAAGTGTGTACTCCTAGGTTATATGCAAGTATATGAAGGGCATACGTAGTGTCACGCATGGCCTAATCATCCATATTCACACTTTTTTTTTTCAATGTTTTTCAAAATTGAGAAAGATTGAAGAAAAGAAAGAAACTTCCCTAACTTATTGGTGAATCCGTAGAGGAATTAAATTTTTAGCTTTGTACTCGTACCAAATAAGCATGCATCAAAAATCTTATTTATTCAAAAGCACATAGACAAATAAATAAATAAAGTAATAAAGATAAAAGAAATAAACAAAAGAAAAAATCTTTGGGCTGCCTCCCATAAGCGCTTGTTTTAATGTCTCAAGCCAGACGTTTCAATCTTCATCAACCAGGATCTTTAAGAGGAATAAATGCACAGTTCCTCTCCATTTATTCTCCATAGTAATGCTTCAATCTTTGACCATTAACTCTGAATATATTCCCTGGGAAGAGTTTTAATTGTGAGTTGAAGAGTAGAACTTGTTGTCCTGGAGCAAACTCACGCCTAAGAATATGTTTTTCATGCCACTTCTTTGTTTGCTCTTTGTAGATTTTTGCATTTTCATATGTATCACCTGAGAATGCATAGAGAAGAGGCTCAGGGGATTGTTTCAACTCTGGAGATATAGGTTGCTGCATCTTTTCTTTAGAGAATATAGAATTCGTCCTTGCTACCTCAGGTTCAAGCCTCCCCACACGCTGCTGTGTTGTAATCTTCTGCAAGGATCATTCTAGGTGATCAGCTGGTACATCTTTTTGAAAGGATTTTTCAACACCTTTCTAAATGACATCTACGCAAAAGCAAGTGCTTGGATCTTATGGGAATCTCATGTCTTGGTAGATGTTGAACATAACCTCTTCCTTGTCCACTCTCAATGTTAACTCACCCTTTTGAACATCAATTAAAGACCTTCCAGTGGCCAAGAATGGTCGGCCAAGAATTAGTGGAACTTCTTGGTCTTCCTCCATATCTAACACCACAAAATCAGCAAGAAAAATAAATTTATCCACCTTTACCAATATGTCTTCTATGATTCCATGTAGATACTTGATGGATCGATCTGCTAGTTGCAAAGAAATGGTTGTTTGTTTCATCTCTCCAAGTCCCAATTTCCTACAAACAGAAAGTGGCATAAGATTGATGCTAGCACCAAGATTACATAAAACTTTATCAAAAAATGAATTTCCAATAATGCAAGGCAAAGTTAAAGTCCCTAGATCTTTTAATTTTTGAGGCAATTTTTTTTTTTTTGAAGAATAGCACTACACTCTTCAGTAAGCTTCATTGTTTCGAACTCCTCCAGCTTTCTTTTCTTGGAAATGACGTCCTTTAGGAATTTGACATAATTTGGCATTTGTTCCAAGGCATCTGCAAAAGGAATATTTATATGAATTTTCTTTAAAATATCCACAAACTTAGAAAATTGCTTATCTAATTTTTGCTTTTGAAAACGTTAAGGATAAGGAAGTGGAGTAGAGAGAATAGAAGGATTGTCAGGAAATGAAATTGTTGGTGACGTGTCAGTCTCTCCTAGTGTGTCATCCACCATCTCGTCTTCTTCCACTTTATTCTTGCCTTGGCCATTATTTTTAGCTATAGGTGTGGACATGATTTCCTTTGATGGTGACTTCTCAATTTCTCTCCCACTCCTAAGTGTGATGGCCTTGCATTGTTCCTTTGGGTTCACCTCTATGTTGCTAGAAAAAGTTCGTCTTTGTTGAAAATTTATGGTCATGGCCAATTGCCCAATTTGCATTTCAAGATTCTTCATGGCGGCTCCCAAATTGTTGCAATGAGTCTCAATGTTGTCCGATCGTGCATCTGTCTTTTTAAACCTTGCTTTTGTCTCCTCAAAAAATGATATCATGGCATCCTCAAGTGACATCTTCTTCTCACCTTGATGACTATCAAGTCCTAGAGGAGGTTGCAGCACATTCCTTGTATTTCCATAAGACAAATTCTCATGATTTCGAAGCCCTGGATGGTAATATTGTGGCAAAAGATCACCACGATAATTATAGTTCCGATTGTTGATGTATTAAACCTATTCATGACTCACTTCATTGCTCAGATCTGTCCTACTTGTAGCTGCCACATATTCTGCACCTTGTGGTATCCTCTGGGTTGTCAAAGCTAAAATTTGATGAGATAGAGAAGCGACTTGAGCTGAAAGTGTAGCAAACGGCTCCAAATCATGAATTCTAGCAACTTTCTTAGCCATAGTTCTTTCAGTTGGCCATTGATAGTTATTTGAGGTCATTTCTTCCAAAAGAGCAGTAGCACCTTCAAGTGTCTTTGACATCAGAGTTCCCCCAGATGTAGCATCAACTAAAATCTGTGTTTGTCCGTTTAACCCAGTGTAAAACATCTAAATTTGCAACCAATCCGGCAATTCATGTTGTGGGCAGTGTCGAATCAAATATTTATACCTTTCCCATGCTTTATAGAATGATTCAAAATCATGTTGCTTGAATTGACCAATCTCACTCCTGAGTTGAGCCGTTTTTGCAGGTGGAAAGAATTTAGCTAGAAATTTTTTTGCCATGTCCTGCCAACCTGTGATACTACCCAGTTGTAGAGACTGTGGCCAACCTCTTGCTTTGTCCCTCAAAGAGAAAGAGAATAATCTTAGTCTAATGGTGTCTTCAATAACACCATTGATCTTCACAGTATCACAAATCTCTAGAAATATCTCCAGATGGATATTGGGATCATCAAGTTGTGATCCACTGAATTGGGCCTGTTGCACCATGTTGATTAATGCGGGTTTGAGCTCAAAATTGTTGGCATTAATGGGCTGGCGTCTGATACCCGAATAGTTGTCATTCAAAATTGGTCGTACATAATCCTTCAGGGCTCGTGGTTGCACATTATCTTATCCGTTTTCCATGGCTAATACCCTTTTTTTTGTTAGTGCTCTAAGCGCTCGTTCAATCTCCAGATCAAAAGGAATAATGGCACGTATTCTAGCCTTGCACATCCAACATAAAAAACATACTAGCAATACAGAAAAAAAAATAATGAAATAAAATAAAATAAAAAGAAAAGAAAAGAAATAAATAAAATTATAAGAATAAATTTATAAATTAAAACCAAGATTACTTTGTATCGATATTGGAAAAAATAACAAAAACTCAATCCCCGGCAACGGCACCAAAAACTTGGTCGGTGCAACTAGCCAGCCTTTTGTGCTGATGTGGCAGCATAAACATATGATTGTATTGGAAGACAAAAATCATGGTAATTAGGGCAAGAAACATATGTTATAAGAAGGTTTTTTTTTTCTTTTTGTGCTTGATCAAGGAGGGAATAAACCTCAAATGATAGTGCATCCAAGCTAATTTTACTGGACATTGATGTATTTTAATATTTGTTCAATTTGATATTGTTCTGCTATTCTTTGTGCTGTGGCGTGCATTAATGTGTGCTGCTAAAATTGCTATATTACTTCTAGTTTATGCCTTCATACATATATACATGTTCTGCCAACTCGTGATACTACCTGGTTGTAGAGACTGTAGCCAACCTCTTGCTTTGTCTCTCAAAGAGAAAGAGAATAATCTCAGTCTAATGGTGTCTTCAGGAACACCACTAATCTTCACAGTATCAAAAATCTCTAGAAACATCGCCAGATGGATATTGGGATCATCAAGTTGTGATCCACTGAATTGGATCTGCTGCACCATGTTGATTAATGCGGGTTTGAGCTCAAAATTGTTGGCATTAATGGGCTGGCGTCTGATAGGGGTGAGCATAATTCAGGGAAACCCGAATTAACCGAATTAACCTATCAATTTCGGTCGGTTCGGTTCGGTCAAGAAATAGGGTCGGTTCGGTTCGGTTACGATTTTACCAATTTTCGGTTAATCGTTTATCGGTTCGGTTAATATGAATTATCAATTCGATTAACCGAATTAACCGAATTGATAATTAATGATTCTAGTGATTCTACTCTTATAGTTTAATACCAAAATATCTTTTTTATTAATAAAATTAATAGATGAGATGCTTAATTAAGCTCGAATTAGTAAAAAAGTTATAATTATATTCTGTTTTTAATAATTAATTTCAAATTATTTCGGTTAAATTCGGTTAATCGAATTACCCAAAAAGGTAATTCGATTGGGTTCGGTTCGGTGAGCTTCCATTGTTCGGTCGGTTCGGTTATCAGAAATCATTAACCGAAAATTTCGGTTAATTAACTGAATTTGACCGAACCGACCGTTTGCTCACCCCTAGCGTCTGATACCCGAATAGTTGTCATTCAAAATTGGTCGTAGATAATCCTTCAGGCGCGTGGCTGTGCATTATCTTATCCTTTCTCCATGGCTTATACCCTTTTTTTCGTTAGTGCTCTAAGCGTTCTTTCAATCTCTAGATCAAAAGGAATAATGGCACGTATTCTAGCACTGTACATCCAACATAAAAAACATACTAGAAATACAGAAGAAAAAATAATGAAATAAAATAAAATAAAAATAAAATAAATAAATAAAAATATAAAAATAAATTTCTAAATTAAAACCAAGATTACTTTGTATCGATATTGGAAAAAATAAGAAAAACTCAATCCCCGACAACAACGCCACTTGACCGGTGCAAACTGCAAGTCCACAGTATCATAGTTTTATAATATAATGATGTGTAGAGTATCGTCCTTAGGGATTGATGTCTTACCAAGTACTGAAATTTTACTAACCTTGATTTTATTTAGAAAAATTAATAATTTTAGACTGCGAAATTTAAACAAAGCTACTTTAAATAAACTATTCAGGAGAATTTAAAACTGGATGCCACGTATCAAATTACTGATGGTGAAAACTTTTAGGAAACCGATTTCACCTAGTTTCCCACTATGCTTTACTAATTTAGCCAATTCGAATTTGTGTTCCCTGTTTGTTAGCAAATCTCTAATTTTTCCAAAAGCCCCTTTCGATAGCCAATCAAAACCTATTCTTGTTTATTTTTTAACATAAGATTATGCAAATTAATAACGTAAGAATGCAATAAAACTCTCGATTTTTAATGATACATAGGTTCATACAAGTCTTTCGATCTCAATATTTACCTATACTGAATTATTCAAGATCTATCCTATAATCCCCTCTTTCGGTAGAAAATCACAAGACTAAAATCATTTAATTAATGGCCAGTTAATTAAAAGCATTAGGCACAGAATAACTCAAACAAATATTAATGAAAACTACTTCAGATTAGCATTAAAGAGCATGCATAGTTCGAAACTGGTTATATCGTTTTCCTAGAATACAAAAATTTAATTCATTCCAAAAATTAAATCAAACATATAAGATTTCACCATGCGTTCTTTTATTTGGAGAGTATGGGAAAAAACAACACTTGTAGCACTGTTGTCCTGCGTCGCGAACACCCTGAGCACCGCCATTGTCCGCCGCATTCTTGTTCCGAAAATATTTGAAATTTCTGCATCCCACCAACTCTCCCTCATTGCTGTGTTTGTTATTCACCACAACGCCGCCTTATGATTCCAAAAAGCCTTAAATTTGCTGCATGTCGTAAACTCTCCTTGGGTGCGGCCTCCTTCTCTCCCTATAGAATACTCCCCAAAAATAAATTCGTCCTCCTAATAGACTCCTTGAGAAAGTGGTGCGGCCTCCCCTCTTTTGCCTTGCGCACAGCTCCCCACCAAGAAACCCTATGCCTCCTTTGACTTTTCCAACTTCCCCTTTCTTTCCTTTCTTTTCCTTTCTTTCCTTTCTTTTGTTTTGTACCCAGCGCCTCACCCAGAAAATTCTAAGATGACCCGGCTGCATGGCCGGGTCACATCTCGCTTTTTCTTTTTCTTTTTCTTTTTTTTCTTTTTTCAAAGGCACACCATCTGTCCTCCACCTTCAAGCCCAATTCCGACCCTTCTACGTCTCATAACTCTCAAAGCTCAAAACACAAAAAGTTGTAGAGCTCTTTCTCATATTTCTCCATAATTTTGAATCGTCTCGATGGAGTTCAGATGAGAAAGTTACACCCAAATTACGGAGAATTGTCAAAATAGTCTATAAAATAGTATATGGTAATTTCGACATTGATGCAGTCAGTATTTCGTAAAACACAAAACACGAAAATTGTAGAGCATTTTATTATCTTTCTACAGCATCCTAAATCATCTAAATCAGAGGTCATATGAGAGAGTTATGTATAGATTTACAAAGTGCCATTAATTTTTAGCTTCCGATAGTTGCCCTGCAATAAAAAATACCAAAATTTCATAAATTACTCAATAAAATTCAAATATTATAAATATAACACAATGTTAGAATATTAAGAGTAATTAGGCATTTAAATAAAAAAATATAATTCTTAATGCATGAATTAAAGCACCTAATTACGCAATTTAAGCGTGTAATCAATATATATATATGCATAAATGTGCTCTTTCCCTAGGACTTTGTATGTCATGATTTGGCCCCTTATGACAGGATTGTGCAGCCTGTAGGCGGGACTTAATTTGGTCGGCCCTCCAGATAATTCACTATACTCTACACTACCTCAGCCCGGCCAAACTGCATACTCTCCTGGGCGCAAGACTGGCTGCTACCTCGTCAAACTGGCTCCCTCAACCTAGTGAACTAGGGATCTGCATCCTCTCCGAGCATAGTTTGACGGTACCTACACACTATCTGAGATATGTGATTGCACTCTATTTTGTATATAACAACGGTACCGTACTCTGTAAACTGTATCTGTCTGTAATATCTCCATAGGGATCTGATACTATATAAGTACATATATATATATATATATATATATATATATCTTTATTGTTTTCATCATGTTTCCAAAATAACCATAACACTATAATTTTGTACTGTAAATACTGTGATATCTGAATAACTATAGCATCTTGATGCTATAACTGTGTAATTTGTCTTTATAAACTATCTGTATAAACTATTTGTATACTCTGAGTGTTATGACATTTAGGAAAACATGACATTCTGTAAATACTATTCATACTGCTCTGAATAAACATCTGTATACAGTTATACACACATTTATCTATGTAATAATCTGACTAAAACTGTGAATATACATACATATATATATATATATATATTTGTATAATATCTGACTATATCTATATATGTTGTATAACTCGATATATTAGAAAATTGTATAAAACTCTATATCAGGTAGTATGTACTCATGCCACACATACTTTAAAAATACATATTCTGTAAAATTACATAATAACTGGTATACATGCATGTTTGTAAAATCTCTATCAATATATTCAAATCTTCTAGCATAGCATATTTCCCCTACCTAGATTCTGAAAAGCCCCTACTGAACTTTGGCCCTACACCCGCAGGGTTCTCTACTCAACACCCTGAAAACGACATCCCCCAGAAAAAAACATCAATATTTTCCTACATGCAATATTTCCTAAAACTACAGGGAAAGTATATTCTAAATAAAACACCTTACCCTGAATTTGGGATGAATTTCAAACCACTTCCACCGACGATCGGCTCCGGCAGACTTGCAAAGAACTTCGCCAGGAGCATCGTGGTGGTTCCAGATCATCGATCCGACAAGATTCGGGGCCAGGATCGAAGAGAGAAGGAGAGGGGTGCGTTTTAGAGAGAGAGAGAGAGAGAGAGAGAGAGAGAGAGAGAGAGAGAGAAAGAGAGAGAGAGAGAGAGAGAGAGAGAGGTGATTTGCGCTGAAATTTTGTCAAAAATATGAGTTTTAGCAATTTATAGAGTCGAATTCGTCGACGGGACACATCATCACGTCGACGAGTCCTTAAGGAATTTCGTCGACGAACTTCCTCCCTCGTCGATGAATTTCAGACTGCCCCAAGAACCTCTCTTGGTATTTTCCGATCGATGAAACCTGTCCTCGTCGACGAGCTCCTCTTATATCCTCATTGATGAATCCTTTGTATTCGTCGATGAGGACCCTCTCCTTCTATTTCTATTTCCATTTCACTCTCTCTTTATTATTTAAATGTCATTATTCTTTGGGTCATTACACATATAATCACATTAATAGTCAAATCCTTCTTAGCAATCCCTTACCTCCCATAGACAAGGTATTTGCATTGCTTATGTAAGAAGAGAGGCAAAGGGAGATTAGTTCAGTGATAATTACTAAACCAACAGCTATGCTGGGAAAAGCTACAGGAAATCAAGGAAACAGATAGAATTTTGGCAACAAAGAGAGACCTTTGTGTTGTCATTGTGGACTTCTAGGACACACAGTTGAAAAATGTTACAAGCTACATGGATATCCTCCAGGGTACAAGTCAAGATCCAAGCACAATGTTTCTTCAACAAATCAAGTAAACTTGGTGACCAATACTGAGCAATTTGGTGAAGTGCAGCAGCTTCCATTCACTCAGGAACAACTCAAGTAGATCATGGCAATCATGCATCCCTTACCTGAAATGCAGCCAAAACCTTTAGTTGCTTAAGTGATTGGACCTTTTCTTGAAAGTACAAATCCTTTCTCTGCAGATCATCTTTTCTCCACAATGACAGGTATTTCTTCTTGCTCATATGCTATTTGTACTCGAGGCTGAACACAAAATGGTCTCACTTGGATCATTGACACAGGAGCCACTGATCATATGGTAAATTCTGTCAACTCTCTCACCACCATAACAACTTCCATTAATACATATGTGAAATTACCTACCAGTGCTCTTGTTCCAATCACACACATTGGAACAATTCGTATAACACCTACCTTGCTGCACACTGATGTTCTTGTTGTTCCTTATTTTTCCTACAACTTAATTTCAGCTAGCAACCTTCTAAAATCTATTTTCTGTTGCCTTATTTTTCATGGCAAATTTTGCTTTATACAGGACTTGAAGACATGAAGGATGATTGAATTGGGTGAAGAGAGGGTAGGTTTATATCATATCCTCAATAAGCATTCAATTATGTCAGTCTCTAATACAATTTCCAATAAGCGTGGCCTAATTCTTGTACCTGTTTCATTGTTTGTCAATAATTCTAATTTTGATGTTTGGAATTATAGATTAGGATATCCCTCCAAATCTAGACTAGATCTCTTGCATAAATTTGTTCCTGAAATAAAAAGTCCTATTCTAGTCGTTGTAATATATGTCCTCTTGCTAAACAGCAAAGGTTGCCTTTCCCAAATAGCAATAATAAATCTTCAAAAGCTTTTCAACTTGTACATTGTGATATTTGGGGTCCCTTTTCTATTAAATCAATTGATGGTGCAAAGTATTTTCTGACCATTGTAGATGATCATACCCGATGCACTTGGCTATACCTAATGCAATCTAAGGCACAAGCAAGATATTATGTGCAATATTTTGTTTCTTTTATTGAAACTCAGTTTCATATTACTATACAAACCATTCCTACTGATAATGGTGCAGAATTTCACATGCCTGATTTTTTTTATTTCCAAAGGCATTATCCTCCAAAAGTCATGTATTTCTACACCACAGCAGAGTGGTGTTGTTGAACGAAAGCATCAACATATTCTTACTGTGGCTAGATCTTTTAGATTTCATTCCAACTTACCTCTTCATTTCTGGGGTTAGTGTGTTCTAACTGCAGTTTATCTCATTAACAGGTTGCCCACTCCAATTCTCGATGGTAAATCTCCTTTTGAAATGTTGTTTCATAAACTTCCTAGCTATTTTCATCTTAGAGTTTTTGGTTGTCTTTGTTTTGCCTCTACTATTTCACACAGTCGAACCAAATTTGATCCTAGAACAAAGTCTTGCATATTTGTAGGCTATCCTCATTCTGTAAAAGGCTATAAACTATATGATCCACACACTCAAAAGATATTCATATCCCATGATGTTGTGTTTCATGGACATGTTTTTCCTTTTAAAAAATGTTCACAAAATCATTCTTCTAATATTCCTCATCCAATTTTGCCAAACTAGGAAAATTCTTCTGATATTATCACTTCAGAACCATTCACTTCTGAATTACCTTCCCATAGTCCAAATATCACAACAGACACGATTAACGTTTCTATTGATTCCCTAAATGTTTCTAATGCCTCCATTCCTTCTGTTCCTTTGAGAAGGACTTCAAGACAGATTCGTCCTCCTCCTTACCTCTAGAATTATCAATGCTCTTTGCCTTCTTTGACAACTCAGTCCAGTTCAGCCACTATTGTAGTTCCAGGCTAACCTCATGACATTTCTCCTTACACATCCATTTCCAATATTTCCCTTGCTCATCAAACCTTTGTGTCCTAAGTCACCAACCTTGTTGAACGAAAATCTTATAAGGAGGCATCTCTACATCCTGAATGGAGAAAAGTTATGGCTGCTGAAATCAAGGCTTTAGAAGACAATCATACCTGGATCTTGACTAAATTACCTCCTAGGAAAGTTGCCATTGATAATAAATGGGTTTACAAGATTAAGTTTAAATCTGATGGTACTGTTGAAAGGGCCAAAGCACGACTTGTGGCCAAAGGTTTTACACAGCAAGCAAGCTTGGATTACATAGAGACTTTCAGCCCTATTGCTAAATTGGTCAGTGTTAGATGCATTTTATCCATTGCTGCTATCAAAGGTTGGCACCTTCATCAGTTAGATGTCAATAATGCCTTCCTTCATGGAGATCTTGATAAGGAAGTCTATATGCGTGTGCCTCCTAGAATTGCTAGCAAGGGGGAGAACATTGTATGCAAGCTCAACAAGTCACTTTATAGGCTTAAGCAAGCATCATGACAATGGTACTCGAAATTATCTACTTCTTTGACAGAATTTGGTTACAAACAATCACTTGCAGATTATTCACTCTTCACTAAGGATACTGGTGAATCATATACTGCTCTCTTAGTATATGTAGATGATGTTATTCTTGTAGGGAATGATTTATAGGAATTTAAGAGTTTGACACATTTTCTACATAAGAAGTTTAAAATTAAAGATCTAGGAGAATTGAAGTACTTCTTGGGGATAGAGGTAGCAAGGTCTAAACAAGGTATTTCCATCTGTCAATGAAAATATGCATTGGATATTCTCAAAGACTCAGGTTATATAGGCTCTAAGGCAGTCAAATTTCCTATGGAGCAAAACATGAAATTAACTACGGAAGAAGGGGATTTACATGAAGATCCCACTGCCTATAGAAGATTACTAGGGAGAATGTTGTATTTAACTATTACAAGGCTTGACATATCCTATGCAGTTCAGGTTTTAAGTCAGTTAATGGATAAACCAAGGGCACCACACTTGACTGCAGCATATCGAGTGCTAAAGTACATCAAAGCAACTCCTGGTCAAGGATTGTTCTTTTCAGCTTGATCAGACATACATTTAAAGGCTTTTTGTGATTCAGATTGGGCAGGTTGCATAGAGACAGGGAGACCAGTCACAGGCTACTGTGTTTTTCTAGGAAACTCTTTAATCGCATGGAAATCCAAGAAATAGAAGACAGTTTCTCGATCATCTGCAGAATCAAAATATAGATCCATGGCTACTACTATCTATAAAGTAACTTGGCTGCTTTCATTACTTAAAGATTTAAAGATTGAACATATAAGGCTAGTTTTGATTTTTTGTGACAATCAAGCAGCACTACATATAGCTGCTAATCCGAAATTTCATGAGAGAACAAAGCATATTGAGATAGATTGCCACATAGTTCGGGAGAAATTACAAGCTGGAATTATCAAGACACTACAAGTCCCTTCGCAAAATCAGTTGGTAAACATCTTCACAAAACCCCTTGGATATTCTTCTTTTACTTCATTGCTTCCCAAGATGGGTGTAATTGATGTTCATACTCAATCACATCCATCTTGAGGGGGAGTGTTAAGCCAGTTATGTAGTTAGTTAACAGTTGGAGAGTTAATTAGTTAGGAAGAATATTGTTGTTACTTAACTAATTTTCAGTTAGTAATTCTATTATATAATTTGTTTTTTCTTGTTCTCATGTAATTAATTTTAGTTATAAATATCTATTGATGTAATGAATTATTATAAATGAGAATTCAGAATTTCTCTCTCTTTATTTCTTCACAATTAGATCAAATTGTGTGCTCGTGTGTAAGCGTGTCCATCATTCATGATAAAAGGAAAAAATGCAACTTGGGAAGCCTCGAGAAGCCAACTTTGAAGTTCGAGTTTGCATGGAATGTGCATAATAAGAGTTTGCATGGAATGTGCATAATATGACTATTGTTCTTACAATGAATGTGCCTTTACAGGCTCACATCTTCCCTTTTTATAAGGGCAACCCTAAGTTGGATTCCTTTACACTTTAATGCTCCTTTTCTATTGAACTAAATGCTATAATCATTCTATGGGGTTTGTAAGCCCCTTTATCTTTATTTGAGTTAATATGTGCTCCTTTAGTTCATAGAGATAAATCCAAAAGCATTCCTATTGATTATTTTTGATCTCTTGTGACATGTCATATTTTGGTCCTGAGAAGGTAATAAGAAACCACCGTGATGATCTTGGTGGTATGCATATTGCATTTATATAATATTCTGTACAACATGACAGTTAGATGATTTAATATAGAGTCAAACAATCCACCTATGCTATTGTCAATAATCAAGAGATTGCCTAAAATCATTTGATATGATGAGATTGGCTGAATTATTGGAGACGTGATTTTTGGATCCTTCCATAACTGTAATACCCCACCCACCCGGCAAGCCTATCGACTGAGAATCTTGGATGCGTAGCTTGGATCGCAAAAAAATGAAAGCATGTTTGCCGAGGCTCTTTGTGAACATTTCTACAACTTGGAGATTAGTAGGGACATAACGAGTTAGTAGGTCTTCGGAAGCCACTAGTTCTCTCACAAAATGATAATCAAAATCAATGTGCTTAGAAAGTTTATGAGAAACTGGATTAACATCAAGAAAAATGGAGCTTTGATTATCACAAGGTATTACCGGAGAGGAGACTGAAGGCACATGAAGATCACGAAAGAGATGACGTAGCCATTTAACTTCAACGGCTGTAAGAGCCAATGCCCGATATTCTGATTCATAACTAGAGCGAGACACCGTCGGTTGCCTTTTAGAGCTTCAGTACTGTAGTAACTCGAAAAAATAAAAACAAAAATAAAATAAATAAAATAAAAATAACAATTAATAATTAATTATTATTAAATTGAATTAATTAAATAAATAATATATGGATATATATATATATATATATTAGATACATATAAGCACTCAGGAAGTCAAATATTGAATTGAGATTGCGATTCAGCCCCCAGCAAAATTCCTCATCCCTCTCTCTAGTACTTTCTCTCTCCTCAACCCCTCTCTCTTCGATTTCCTCAGCCAAACATATGTCGATTGAAAAACAAAAAATATCCTCAGGTTCCAAATTTGACCACCAACATTTTAATCAGAGTGGATTTGTCATAAAAGCATCATAGGCACCACTACTGAGATAAGGTAAGGGGAATAAATTATGTCAGGAATTTTTATAATTTAACCGATTAAATTGTAATATAAGATTATATGAATTATATACACGTGTTTCTGAATATTTTGGCATAGGGAAATTGGATTTTGGATTATTATTATTATTATAAGTTAATTAAATTGGTGTTTGTAAGCATAGGGATTTTATAATAATTGTTATTTTAAAGTTGAACTCATTGAATTAAAGTATTTGATTTCTAAATTATTGTAGTAGATTTTCTTAATGATTTGACCGGTTAAAATTATTGGTTTGATTTATTATATGTATTTTGTAAAGAATTAAAGTGAGTAGGGTTGGTTATCTCTGTTTTTCCTTTAAATACATATTTTGAGTTAATAAATAGCGGAGATAATTAAACCTGTATTTTCGGTAAAACAGATATTGCGTATAAAATGACCTGTTTTCCAATAGTTTATATAATTATGAGAAACACTCAAATTGTGTGGCATGAGAAAGAATTTCATTACTTAATTAAAGTTATGAGTTTATGGTTTGATATACTAATATACTGGAAATGTGTTGATAATATATTATATTCTGGAATGGTTGAAAAGAATGCATGTATAGTAAATAATTATGGTGGCATATAGACCACGAGTATTGTTAAATTGCAATGTATGGTTTAAAAACTCAAATGGACCCTAGATCGCTCGGTACCGCAGCTAAAGTAATGAAGAGCTTAGTGCAACCACACGTCTCAGGGAGAGTGTTGGTATTGAATAGCCGAGTGGGCTAGTGAAGTGTAGAGTTCCCACCTGGAGTCTAGACTAGCTATGGGATGGTCATTCGTACTAGCAGACATACAAGTGTTGTTGACTTAGCCTGGTGGCAGGCCGGCCAGGGCTAAGTCCAGCCTACGGGCCGCGCAACTCGTCATGGGGGGGAAGCATGTTGTTTGTCCATTCGAGAGTAAGTTCTTATATTCATATTTGTAAGAGTATAACAAAGTAGAGTATATGGAAACAGAGCATATGAAAATAGAGTATAACAGAGCAGAGCAGAACATTCCAGAGATTATAGTTCACAGAGTATAGTTGCAAAGTATTTACAGTACACAACTCATAGTTGCAAAAGTATTAACAACTTACAGTTAATAATATTTATATAGGTGTGAGTTATAGTTTGCAAATGAAAGTTAATTATAGCAAAGTATTAAATGTATTTTATTCTATAGTATTTCATGTGGTTAGGGCGAAGTAAACTCTTTGCCCAAGGGCTTGTTGAGTAAGGCGTGCCCTGATAAGTATCAATTGTAGCCACACCCAAACTAAATGAGTAAAGTTACATAAGGTATAAGAGCAAAGGGGCCTTACATGTATGGGCGTGTAATATCCCCAATTCTCGGGAACTCTCACTTATAAAAGATGTTACATGTGTGAATACAGTTTATAAGTGTCTTAACAATTGTTGTTGATTAACAAATGATTATATTTTGTATTGTAACGCCCCAAAAATAATTATTATAGGAGGATGTAGTGAATGTAATAAATAAATAAAATAAAATAAAATTAAATCAAATTAAATTAAATACATTCCTAATAGTAGAAGTCAATATTTACAAACCATCCAGAATACAAATACCCATAGTTCTATACCACCATACACATTCCCAAAAACCCACAATATACACTAGAAATCATATATCCCTAAACAAAACACTCACCCTATCTATCAGGATACCAACTCCCCGCTATCATGGAGCTCTATCACCTGATCTATCACAGTTTCATGAAATATTAGATATTTTGGTGAGACATATCTCAGTAAGACGGAATAAATTATTTACAGTGTGCGACAATATGAGTTTCGTTATATCATAATATACTCATTCCAGTGATAATACCATCTGAGAAAAATATACAAATTCATATTCATAATCATATAGATATAAAACACAATCTTTTATAAGCTTATTCTATTTCTCAAATTCATTCACATGCAACCCATATTTATCAGCGAAAGTTCTTGAGGATAGGGGAGATTACACGACTATACCTGTAGCTCCCCTCTGCTCTGATATCGTTCGTAACCTTCCTCAAATAGTTCGGGTGTGACTACAACTGATACTTATCAGGGCACTCACCTTACTCAGTAAGCCCTCAGGAGGAGAGTTTTACTTCACCCTAGTTCTTTTTATGTTATTAAACTCATACTCTTCTATTTCTCATATTCATTTCACAATCGAGCTTATGAGTGTCCTTAGTAACTAATACATGTGTTGTCTGTAACTTATGGCTGCCCTGAGGATATTCTCCATGCCATGCATTCCCTCATGGTTAGGGTTATGCGACCCTGAAGGCTAGATCTAAACCGCGGTTGGCCTACCCGGTTAGATCAAAAATAAGAAATCAAAATATAAAATCCATCGTCTGTAATACAATTGGCCTGCCTAACCTTGGTCTAGACTCCAAGGGGCAAAACTACCCTTCTCACTAGCTCAATCGACTTGCACGCCACACTCTCCACAAGACCATGTGGTTGCACTTATCATCCCACTAGAAATGGTACAATGCTTTTAGAAATACTCCAGTCCATTAGGGTTCTCATTTCGACATTTCCATTTTCACAATTCAATATTCTCATTCCATTATCCACATTACAATATTCACATTGCAATATTCACATTTGAGTGTTCACATTTTAGTATTCACAACTCAGTATTCAAATTGCAATATTCACATTATAATATTCACATTTCAGTATATATTTTGTTTTACGTATTTCAACATTTCTAAATAAAACATATCAACATTTCATATTTCCTCTTTTATCATAGAAAGCATTTCTATATTGATATTCCATCACTTCCCAATAAAATACCCGTTTGTTATAACATAATTCATCATTCTCAAGAAAACAATTTTATTTACCACTTTTCATCATTTCCCATATTTGAAATCCCAAAACATCACAATTCAGTATAAATCATATGCCACGCAATTTTATTTGATATTCATATCATAGTAATCTCAGGCAAAATATCATATTCTCATTTTCACATATTACTCAACTATTAATTCCTAAAAATAACGGTTACAATTTATTCCCCTTACCTAACTTACTGAGAGGTCTGCTAACAACCCTAAATCCACGCCCACAAAGCTCGGAACTCAAAATCCTGAAATCACATTTCCTTAAATTAATCAATTCAACTCCCTAGAATAATAATTATTTTAATATTTCCTAGGCCCACACACTCCCAATACTAATTAAACTTTAAAAATAATTAACGGATATATTTCCACTATCCTACTCTAACCTTGGAGTGGTGCCTAGGAAACCCAAATTAAAAATTTGCTTCGGCTAACATAATGAGGATCGAACCTAGGACCTTATGGTGGTGTTCGATTGTCAATTTGGTTGGAGATTTAAGGAAAATTTGAGAGGAGACAGAGAAAGAGAGAAAGAGAGAGCTTACCTTACCCAAGAGAGGTGCCTACATCGTTCCTACAACAAATCCACTCTGGTTAAAATGTCAGTGACGGAAAATAGAACCCAGGGGCATCTTCCATTTTTCAATCGGCACCCATTTGGCTGAGGAGAGAGAGAGAGAGAGAGAGAGAGAGAGAGAGAGAGAGAGAGAGAGAGAGAGAGATGCTTCTAGACGCACGTAGAGTGAAAATTAGGATTTTAAAATATAATTTAAACATATATATATATATATATATATATATACATAAGAATCCTCAGGAAGTTACCTAGGGATTCAATTCATTGTAAATCATAATTTTCATGTCTGCGCATGCCCAGAAGCATCTCTCTCTCTCTCTCTCTCTCTCTCTCTCTCTCTCTCTCTCTCTCTCTCTCTCTCTCTCTCTCTCTCTCTCTCTCTCAGCATCTCTCATGTCTCTCTCTCTCCTTGATTTCCTCAACCAAACGGGTGCCGATAAAAAAAATAGAAGATACCCTGGCGGGTTCTATTCTCTGCCACCAATATTTTAACCGGAGTGGATTTGTCGTAGAAGTGACGTAGGCACCATTCCTAGGGTAAGGTAATCTCTCTCTCTCTCCTCAATTTTTCCTTAAATCTCCAACCAATTTGATGATCGGACATCACCACAGGGTCTTAGGTTTGATCCTCATCATGTTAGCCAGAGCAGATTTTTAATTTGGGTTTCCTAAGCACCACTCCAAGGCTTGGGTAGGATAGTGGAAATATATCTGTTAATTATTTTTAAAGTTTAATTAGTATTGGGAGTGTGTAGGCCTAGGAAATATTAAAATAACTATTATTCTAGGGGGGTTAAATTGATTAATTTGGGGGAAATGTGATTTCAAGGTTTTGAGTCTCGAGCGCCACGGCTGTGGATTTAGGGTTGTTAGCAAGCCTCTCAATAAGTCAAGTAAGGGGAATAAATTATAACAATTATTTTTTAGAATTACTAGTTGAGAAATATGTGAAAATGAGAATATGATATTTTTCCTGAGATTACTATGATATGAATATCAAATAAAATTGTGTGGCATATGATTTATACTAAATTGTGATGTTTTGAGATTTGAAATATGGAAAATGATGAAAAGAGGTAAGTAAAATTGTTTTATTGAGAATGATGAATTATTGTTGACCTTACGTGTCACGCCCGGTTTTGATTATGACAAATACTCATTGTATCTAATGGGTAATTGAGTTTTTGTGCAGGAATCAAGAATGACAAGATCAAGATGTGCACAAAGCAAGAAAGGCTTGGAGACAGTTTCATAAACTCTTAATTGAAATATTTTCCAGTGAAATTGTCTGTAATAGTAATTAGGGTTTTTCGGTTTGTAATAAGCTCACACACATCACATGAATGATTTACTTTGTAAGCTCAAACCGAACCATAGAAAGACCTTAGAGTGTATGGTCGACCGACACCGGACTTTTTCGGTGTCTTCAAAATTGGACCCCAAGTGGCCTTAGGACACACACATATGCACATATGTTTATTAGGCACTTAAAAATTGATTGAGTTGGGTCAATTCGGGACCAAAATGCACACTTGGTGCACTTTCGGTCGATCGAGCCAAACAGTTCAAATTGGCCCGGTCGACCGAAACCGGTCCGGGTCAACTATTTGACCCGGTCCCGGTCGACCGACCCCTTACAGGTCATTTGACCTCGGTCGACCAAACCACCTGGGAGTCAACTATTTGACCCCCCGGTCGACCGACCACTTTTGTACTCCAACAACTCGGTCGACCGAAGCGCCTCGGGAGAATTCCCAACAACTCGGTCGACCGAGCCGTGCAGTTCAAAAAGGCCTCGGTCGACCGAAACTCGAAGATTTCAAAAATCGCCATTACCCGGTCGACCGAGCTACTTTTGGTCGACCGGACCTCTCGGGTTGCTCCCATTTTTACCGTGGTTAATACTTTTCTAAACAGGGTTAAAATGCACTAAACTTCATTAAACTTTTCTGATAATACCCTATAGGTCCCCAACGGTCATATTTTCTCCCTTGCCTATATATATGCCTTCATTTGCAAAGATTAAGGTGTATTAGCCACCTTGATTAGGGAAAAATTCTTTGAAAAACCAAAACCCTATAATACTCATTTTATTACTCAAACCACTCATACTTGCCTTCTAGCATTGCCTACATATTTTGTAAGTTGATTGAGTGTTTTGCTTAATAGGTTTGCTCTCCTTGTGTTACTCGTTTGATTTTCTTGAGAGCCAAACCTTAGGATTCTTAGGAGGCTTCTGCTAATAAAGCATTTCCTAAGAAGACCTTGTTAGATCTTCTAAGCTTGCACCTTCATTGCAAGATCTTGAGAAGAGTGTATTTGCTTTTGTCTGCAAAAACTTTTCAAAACACTTTCAAATATCTATTGTACTTTTATGTTGCAAAATACTTTGAAGAGATATTTGCATGTGTGATTGTGATCTTTGTTGCAACATTCTTTCACTCATATATCATTTGCTGAATACAAAGATTACACGTCTTTTGCAAATCAAGCATATACATCGTTTAATACTTACATGCTTGAAATATCTAAATGATCGAAATATACAAGACTTGACATCTTTGTGTGAACCTATTTATTGAACATATATTGTGATACAAAGACTGTTAGTTCGACACTCTCACGTACACATTACACTGATAGAATATACTTTGAGAGTTGAACCATATTGACCACATTGAGCTTACAAATTATTTCATATTTGTGGTGTATATTATTGTGCGAATTTGGGTACATATCTGCTTTACTTAAAGGCACAATCACTGTACCAGTTCATTGTAATACACTTTGATTGTATTTCCAGGCACGGGCCTGAAGAGGGAGACTAGCCCTGGAATAGTCCCAAATTGGCTTAGACCCGGTTAGGAAAGCTAGGTGCGTCGTCCTGTTAAGGCGTGTAGGTTGAGGTCAGCCCCGCTAATTGACCTCGTTAAGGTTGAGGTCAGCCCTGTGTTAATTTGACCTGGTTAAGGTTGAGGTCAACCCTGTGTTAATTTGACCTGGTTGTAAACGGTGCCGCTCCACCCTTAAGTGAGCTATTAGTGGAATCCTCTAGCTTGCGAGCTTGAGGCGGGGACGTAGGCACGGTTGGCCGAACCCCGATAACATATCGTGTGTTCATTTTTATTTCCGCACTTTATATTTACCGCACATGTATGTTATGGGTGAATGATGCGTATGACTTAATTTTCACATTATATTTATCTACGCATTTGGAAATTGAATAGGCATACCCTAGGTTGTGTATATATTGCTATTTATCCAATTCAACCCAGGTGATAAATTTTAAAATTCCAATTCACCCCCCCTCTTGGGAATACACCAATTCTAACAATTATGTTATACCAACGTGTATTTTACTGTGAAGTGATGGAATATGAAATATGAATATAGAAATGCTTTCTATAATAAAAGAAGAAATATGAAATGATGATATGTTTTCTTGAGAAATGTTGAAATACGTGAAATGGACTATATACTGAAATATGAATATTGCAATGTGAATACTGAGTTGTGAATACTGAAATGTGAACACTGAAATGTGAATATTCCAACGTGAATACTGCTATGTGAATAATGGAATGTAAATACTACATTATGAAAATGGAAATGTGGAAATGAGAACTCTGATGGACTGGAGTATTTATGAAAGCACGGTACTATTACCAGTGGGATGATAAGTGCAACCACATAGTCTCGTGGAGAGAGTGGCGTGATAGTCGATTGAGCCAGTGAGAAAGGTAGTTTTGCCCCTAGAGTTCGAACCAGGGTTAGGCAGACCAATCATACTACAGACAATGGATTTCGTATTTTGATTTCTTATTTTGATCTAACCGGGTAGGCCAACCATGGTTTAGATCTAGCCTTCGGTCCGCACAACCCTGACCATGGGGGGAAGCATGGTGTGAAGAATATCCTCAGGGTACCCATGAGTTACAGATAGCACATGTATTGGTTACGAAGGACACTCATGAACTAGATTGTGAAATGAATATGAGAAATGGAAGAGTGTGAGTGTAATAACATAAAAAAAAAAAAAAAAAAAAAAAAAAAACTAGGGCAAAGTAAAACTCTCTACCTAAAGGCTTACTGAGTAAGGCGAGTGCCCTGATAAGTGTCAGTTGTAGCCACACCCGAACTATTCCGGTAAGTTTACAAACGATATCAAAGCAAAGGGGAGCTACATTTATAGGCGTGTAATCTCCCCTATCCTCGGGAACTTTCGCTGATAAATATGCGTTGCATGTGCATGAATTTGAGAAATGGAATAAGCTTATAAAAGATTGTGTTTTATATCTATATGATTATGAATATGAATTTGTATATTTTTCTCAAATGGTATTATCACTAAAATGAGTATGTTATGATATAACAAAACTCATACTACCACACACTGTAAATAATTTATTCCGTCTTATTGAGATGTGTCGCACCCAAATATCTAATATTTTAGGAAACCGTGATAGACGAGGTGATAGAATTCCGTGATAAGGGGGGAGCTGGTACCCGAATAGATAGGGAGAGTGTTTTGTGGATTTTTGGGAATGTGTATGGTTGTATAGAACTTTGGGTATTTGTATTCTGGATGGTTTGTAAATATTGACTTTCGCTATTATGAATGTGTAATGACTCAGAAAATTTTAACTATTTAAAATAATAAGAAAGATAATAAAAAGAGAAAGAGAAAATAGAAGAAAGGGGAAAATGAATTTTAAAGGGTAACAAGCAGGCACTCATCGACGAGCTGGATTTTCTCGTCGATGAGAAATCTTTTGAGCCTCATCATCGAGTATGCAAGTCTTGTTGATGAGGGTTTACCAAGAGAGGTTCTCACATTTTGAACTTTTTCAATGAGATCACGGTCTCATCTACGAGTGGTGTTCTTGAGCTCGTCGACGAGTCCAAATGTCTCGTCGACGAGACCACGTGGCAAGTTGCCTATAAAAAGGCAAAAATCATATTTTTAGCTGAGAATTTCATTTTTTTTCTCCTATTTATCTCTCTAGCTATGGTTCCTTTACCTTCTCTCTTCGATTCTAGGGCAGATTTAGCTCGATTCAATGATCGAGTGTGTTGGCCTTACACAACTTAATATCCTATTTTGATGCTAATAAACAAGTAGAACTTAACATATTTAATTAAGTGTTGTTATTTTCAGGACTCAATGAAGAATGCAAGGTTAAAGAGTTCATGAGAGCTTGTACCTCAGATAAGGATGATTATATCAAGCTTGAAACATGGTTTTAGAGATAAAGCCTGAAGATCATGAGAGCATGAGGATTAAAGAGAACTTGAATAAAGCTCAAAGATTCAATGAAGCTCAAAGTATGAAAAAGTTCAATGAAGCTCGAAGTCTGAAAGATCAAAGATCAAGCAATGAAGATTTGAAGCAAAGAAAGTTTCAAATCAGCTTAGGACAAGTCTTTGTAAGTACTTCAAGTTAATTCAAATATGAATTTTTCATTATGAAGTTCATTAGGCAAAGGAGACTTAGAGACCATAGCTTAAGTCTTGGAACATGTTTTTCAAAGTTAAACAAATTTATATTCCAAGAATATCTAAGAAAAAATGAGAGAGAAATAAAAAATGACTTGAAAATAAAATCAACCAGTTGACAGATGACTGGCAAGTTAAACAACCTAAACTAAGAACAAAAGCCTGACAGACGACTGCCAATGTCATGTAAGAAGCCTGTAGGTGTTTTTCTAGATGACTGCCACCCTACTGAGTTGTTTTAAAACTAAATTATTCTAGTGACAGACGACTGCCAATCTGGGGACAGACGACTACCACCTCTCTGCCTATGAATTTTATAGTTATAATATATGGACAGACGACTGCCAGGACTTCACGGTCATCTAGCTCACAGTACTTTTCAAAAATTTCTAATGGACATATTTTTGAAATTCATTTTATTTGAAGCCCAAACTAAATTACAACTTGGACCCTACTCTAAGTTATCTTGGGGAACAAGTAAGAAACTTTTGCTCATTTATAAATTCCTCAAGATACAATGATTTTATACAACAAGAGAGACACCAAGAAATCAAATTCAGCAAATATACTCTCTTAAGCCTTATGAAATTCTAAAATTCTGAAAGTTCTTTAAAGCTCACATCATTCACGAAACCAACTGAAGTCTTGCTGATCTTCTCACCAATCTTGTGCTTCAATTGCTAATTCTTTCATATATTGAAAGAACTCTACAGTGATACAATTCTAGAGCTTCAATTCTGAATTTCATATTCTAAATTTACTTTGAAGTATATTAGTTGTGTTGTAATTGTTTTATTAACCAACTCTTAAGGAGCAAGTTCTTTGTACACATCTATTTGATTTTTATCTTGTAGATTGACGAATCCAAGAACTGTTTGGATCATTGGCTAAGCAAGGGGATATTGCTTAGAGGGGCGGGCTCTAGCCTAAAGGAGTGACCAAGTGAGGGTACATCGTTTAGAAAGGCAGGCTCTAGCCTAAAGGAGTGACCGAACAAGGGGACATCTTTTGGAGAAAGCGGGCTCTAGCCTTAACCAAGGAGTGTTGTAAAGGTTTGTTCCGCCTATTAAAGGAATAGGTTTAGTGAATCCTTTGGTGGTTTGCCAAAGGCGAGGACGTAGGCTAGGTATAAGCCGAACCTCGTAAAAATTTCTGTCTCACTTTTTCTTTCCCTTACTCTTTATTTTTAGTATATATACAATTGCGTGGATGTTTTGAATATCTAAATCATACAAACTACGTTATTTAGAAATCAAGTAAACTTGAAGTCTAATTATGATTTGGGTTGCGGAAACCGAAAGGGAGTACGTTGGTTATACCATATCTTGCGGAAACCATACGGGAGTATGTTATTTGGATAACACCCCAAAGATAAATTAACTGAGAGTTTAGTTGAGTTCTAAGTACTGGGAAGAGTGTGAATATTGTGTTGATTGAATTATATATTACACATCATATTAAAGAGACAAATCCATTCATACAGGGCTTAATTCAATTGTATATCCAGGCCTGACAACATAAGCTATATTGTGATTGAATGATTTAAAGTTTGATATTGAGTGGTTTGTGCTTATATTCCAAAGAGTGCTGAATCTTCTATTAATCAAACAGTGCTGCAGTTAACTTGTATTTGACAAATCATTTGGTTGTTTGGTTTAAACATTGTGCTTGATTGGTTTAGTTGAATGATTGATTACTTGTTTGGCTAAGAAATAGTGTTGTTGATTGGATAAAAGAATCTAAGTTCTTTTGTGATTAAAGAGTTAAACAAACGAGTCACGAATTGTGTAAAAGAAATAAAAGAAGTTTAAGAATTCTCAAAAGGAATCAAAAGAAAGTTTTAAAATCCAATCCACCCCCCCCCCCTCCTTCTCTTGGGACTACACCTTGCATTTCAGAAGCTACCACGAGACTCTTAGGAAGATTCTCTGCAATATAGGCGGAGTGGATTTTCGATTTGAGAAGTTTGGGAAACATCCCAAAACCAGGGTAAGTGAGATAATTTAAGGTTTTATTATTATTTTGAGGTATTTGAAGCCTACGAAGTATTATATGGCTATTTTTATGAGATTTGAGAAGTTGAGATTTTTGGAATACAGGGTCTCGTTTTGTTCGGTTTAGGCAAGAATCCCGAGGAGCAGGTAAAGGGAAATATTTTATAACAACATTTTTATTAATTTTAAACCAACTAATTTTGGATATAATTTCTACATATTCAAGTATAATTTTTCTGAACCATGCCGGTATTGAAAATACTGTTTTTAAATATATAATATATTGGGAAAAATTGTGTGGCATGAAAATAGCTTTGAAAATTTAATGGTTGTGAGTACTGTGGAGTGATAATTTATGGTGATTATGAATATTGTTTGGCTGTGATTTCTGCTTGGTTGAATATACTGGTTGTTTGCGGATACTCATGTTGTGTATATTGTAGTTGAGTTGTGGATGTGTTGAGTGATTAGTTTTGCTATTGATTTGTGTTGTGGTTCGTGTAAATTGTGATATAGCGTTGGTAGTGGTATGAGGAGGTCGTTATATCATACCCGGTATATCCGTCATATAACGTTGGCAGTAGTATGAAGAGGTCATTATATAGGCGTTTATACTAGAGGGTAAATATTGGCAATGGTATGAGGAGGTTGTTTACCTATTTACCATGAACGGGGTGTTTGTTTTGGACCCTGTGTGGTTTGAACAGTCCTGTGTGGACACGTATGTTGTGTATATGATTAGTCTTGTGTGGACCAGCCCTATGTGGATGGGTATGTTGTGTATACTAGAGTCCTGTAAGGACGTTGTACTATGTGCGTTTATGGACCTTGTGTGGGTATGATTGAATACTGTGTGAATTATCCTGTGTGGATTAATTGTGGTATGCATATACATGTGGAACTCCGTGGGCAATGATTGGCATGGGTTGTGAGTGATTTTAAATCATTAAGTATTTATGGTAAAGTAGATTACTCCACCTGACGGCTTGCTGAGGAAGGCAAGTACTCTGGTAATTATTTGTGGATACTAGAGTATAGGGAAGCCACTTGCATGGGCGGGTGATCTTCTATATTCTCGGAGATTTTACCTGGATACGTAACCCGAAGGCTTTCTGAGAAAGGTAAGTGCCCGGGTGTTAGCACTAGAGCAAAGGAAATCTACTTGTATGGGAGGGTAATCTTCCCTATTCTTGGAAATTATCAGTAAAAATAATTATGGATGTGGGCATATGATTGGGTGATAGAGAAGTTGACCATGGTGTGTTTATGAACCTGTATACTTGGCTGCTATTGGATTATGATTGCATTTATAAGGATATTTTAATTATATATTAAACACTTTAGCCACACACTATTGTAAATTATTTCTTCCTTATTGAAAGGTGTCTCACCCTGTCAAATTATCAATCTTTTCAGGTTTTCTAGGTGATTGAGCTTAGTAAAGGGGAGCATATTGTTCAAAAAGAACACTACTGGATTGCCATCATCAAAAAGGGGGAGAATGTTAGACCAAGTGGTTAAGGGTCTTTCATTTTAACTGTGTTTTGATGACAACAACCCATTAGCAGTTCTTTAAGGTTACTAACCTTTTTCTCTCGTACAACTCAATTGCATAGAACGGCTCCAAAGCAAGCAAGTTTCAAGCCAGCCAAAAGCAACATATGACATCATCAGAACTCAGCCACTTAAACCAAAGCACTCATGGACTCTACATAACAAACATATGTTCTAAAGTTAAGTGTGAGAGTTAGAGAGATTGTTTCTGTAATCCTTTCTGTATGGAGTGACTCATAAGAACAAGCAAGAAACGGGCATATCACATACACATCACTAGAACACAAGCACAGTCCCACACATAAACAACAAGACAAGTAAAACTGCATAAGATGTCTAAAAAAACCCTCAAACATGTTTTATTAAACTGAAGACATCTTAAAGTAGATCAGGGGTCACTTCTCAAAGAAAAATAAGGACCTTTTTACTTCGAACTTAAAGAAATTTTCAAAGTAATAAAAAGGGGCCTCGTCGACGAACACAGGGCTTCGTCGACAACAACAACACAGACCCTCATCGACGTACATAGGGTACTCGTCAATGAGAATATACCAAGAGTACCTAAAAGTTCAAAGCACCTTCCTCGATGAATATAGGGGATTCGGCGACGAAGCTTGTGCACTTTTCATCGACGTACACAGGGTACTCATCGACAAAAAGAAATTGAGACCTACCTAAATTCGGAACTAGTAACTCATCGAAGAACACAGAGCTTCGTCGACGAAATCACTGAAGAGCTCGTCAACGAAGGCGAGACCTTGTCAACAAATGTCGGGCTGCAGGCCTCATTTAATGCCCCAGAATGGCTAGTTTTCACCTTGTCTCATATCAATAAATGCTCAACGGCTCTTCAGCACCCAGCTCACCCCTTTGGTCTTTAAAATAGATCCTTTGCATTAAATTCAAGGGTGTGAAGCTTACTAGTTGTTGAAATTCATCCATTGTGCATTTACTCTAGGGTTTCATTGTGCAACCACTTGCTCTTGCTCTTGTTTACACTCCATTGAAAAAGAGGATATAGTGTGAGGATTACTTTGTGATACTCAGCTCAAGAGGAGCATTTAAGATTGTATCTACCTCGCTTCAACTACTTGTATTGAAAAGATCTTTGTGAGCCATTGTAAGGTATCTCTAGGTGAGTACCATTGTAAGAGCTCTTTGTGAGTAGCTATTTGTATAGGCTTCTCTGCCGAAAGGAGGATCGTATAGTGGATTTTGGGAATCCTTGAGTTAGTCTCAGGGCGTGGACGTAGGCGGGATGCCGAACCACGTTAATATCGCTGTGTTAAGCTTCTCTTCTCTCTTCTCTCTTGTATTGCTCATTCATTGCCATTTGCTTTACTTTTATATTATCATATAATACACTTGTTCTTGGAAAGATTTTTTGTGTTTGTAGAAAATTTGCATATCCATGAAAAACGTCTATTCACCCCCCCCCTCTAGACGCTTAACAGGGCCAACAAGTGGTATCAGAGCGCCAGTCACTAGATATTTAGAGTAACTCCCAGACACAAAGATCAATATGGCAAACATGTTTGCCCAAGGTCAATTCGTGGACCGTCCACCCAAATTCTGCGGAACTAACTATCCGACATGGAAAGATCGGATGACAATCTTCATCCAAGCCTATGGCTACCTAATGTGGAACGTCATCACCAAAGGAGACTACACCTTCAAGAATAAGGAAGGGGATGACATACCAATTGTGAAACTTTCTGAGGCTGGTGCAAAGCTAGTACAACTGAAACTCAAGACCAAGAACTTCCTTTATTGTGCTGTGAATGATGAAGGGTACAACCGAATTTATGGATGCAACACGGCTAAGGAGATGTGGGAAAAACTTCAGGTAACGTATGAAGGAACAACCCAGGTAAAGAAATCGAAAATTTATATGTTGGTTAAAGAATATGAAATGTTTAAAATGGATGAGGGTGAAACAATTACTGCTATGTTTACTCATTTTACACATATCGCAAATGGACTAAAAGCTCTTGGTAGAGAATACTTCATGGAAGATAATGTGCAAAAAGTCCTCCGCTCTTTACCAGCATCCTGGCACACCAAGTTCACAACAAATGAGGTAGCAAAAGACCTATCAAAGGCCACTCTTGACGAGCTGATTGGGTCTCTTATTACCTATGAAATCAAGAAGAAATATGCTACCGTAGAAGCTGAAGCACCCAAGAAGGCTACCAGAATTGCCCTTAAATCTGGAAAGCAAAAAGAACTCGTAGAAGAGAAAGAAAACGACGACGATGATGAAGTCGCTCTCTTCACAAGAAGATTCAAAATTTTTTTGCTGAAAAAACGAGGTGGCAAACCAAAGGAGAAAGGAGAATCAAGCATAAGGTGCTACAATTGCAAAAAGATTGGGCACCGCATGGCTGACTGTCCTCTCTTCAAAAACAAAGGCAACAATCAACAAGGAGACAAAAAGAAGTTCAAAGCCATGAACACAACCAAAGGGGATGAACTAGATGGAACCTCAACCAACGAAGAAATCAAAGAAGAACTTGCCAACTTCTGCCTTATGGCGGATGAATAGAGTGACATAAATTTTGATGACGAATATCTTCCATCTTATGAAGAATTAGAAGAAAATTGTAGGAAACTCTACATTGAACTAATAGCTTCTAAAAAGAAAAACAAACTTTTAGAAGAAACTCATGCAAGATGCAAGCAAAAACAAGTCTGCTCATGTGATACTTTGAAAGAAAAAAATGCATCTCTTAATTTAGAAAATGAAAAGCTTTCTAAGGAATGTAAAAATTACAAGGATTCTTTTCAAAATGAAGTCAGAAGATTAAAAAGGCAAATCATCGAAATTCTTCATGAAAATTCAAAATTGAAAAAGGAAGTGGAAGATCAAAATAATACAATTTACAAATTTACAAATGGTAAAGAAAACTTTGATAGGTTACTTGGAGTCCAAAGATTTGGAATTTTCAAAGAAGGATTAGGATATGGCTTATCGTCATCCGAATCAATAGGTTTTGCAAATCTATGTGCTAAAAGAAGCTCTGTGTCAAAGAAAATTCCTACACCTAAACCAAATCCCTCATATGCTAATAAAATTTTCTTATATTGTGAAAGAAAAGGTCATGTACGCTTTACTTGCCCCTTCAAGGAAAATAGAGGAATGAACATGAAATACAAATGGGTGATTAAGAACGCTAACCCCATAGGACCCAAAGACAATGTGGGTACCAAAACAAATTACTTGATGTTGTGTGCAAGTATGTTTAAAGACCAACTCCACAAGAAATAAATGATTTCTTGATAGTGGATGCTCAAGACACATGACAGGAGATGCAAGAAAATTCCTCTCTCTCATCTACAAAAAGGAAGGATTGGTCACTTTTGGAGACAATGCCAAAGGAAGAATCATCGATAAAGGTAAAATAGGTAATTCATCCTTGGCTATTGAAAATGTTGCTCTTGTAGATACTCTCAAACATAACATGTTAAGTGTTAGTCAATTATGTGATAAAGGGTTAAACATTACATTTCAATCCACCCAATGTTTAATAAATGATTTAAATGGAAAAAACATACTTGTAGGAAAACGTGAATCCAACATCTACACAATTGAGTTCGACGACATTAAAACTTGTCACATTAGATGTTTAGCAGCTACTAATGAAAATTGCTAGTTATGGCATAGAAGAATAGGTCATGCTAGCATGGATTTACTACATAGGCTATCATCTAAAGACCTAGTAAATGGCCTACCAAAAGATAATTATGTAAAAGACAAAGTTTGTGATGCATGTCGATATGGAAAACAAGTTAAATCTTCTTTCAAAACCAAGAAAAAGAAATCCACCTCAAGACCTTTAGAATTAATTTATCTTGATTTGTTTGGTCCTAATGACATCGCTAGTATTAGTAGAAAACTGTATGTCTTTGTTAGAGTTGATGACTTCTCTAGATTCTCATGGGTAATTTTTCTTCAAACAAAAGTGACACTTGTAATGCATTCATCCATTTTGGTGGAAAAAATTCAAAATGAAAAGGGAATGTCAATTGTTCACATTAGGAGTGATAGAGGAAGAGAATTTATGAACAAAGAACTAGAAGACTTTTGTAACGAAAATGGCTATTCACACAACTTCTCCGCACCAAAAACTCTACAACAAAACGGAGTAGTTGAAAGAAAAAATCGAACACTCCAAGAAATGGCTAGGACAATGCTCAACAAACATAATTTGCCAAAATATTTCTGGGCAGAAGCCATTAGCACAGCTTGCTATGTTAGTAATCGTTTCATCATTAGATCCAAGTTAGGAAAAACCCCATACAAAATATGGAAGGGTAGGAAACCTAACATTTCACATTTTAAGGTTTTTGGATGCAAATGTTTCATATTAAATAATAGAGATCATTTGGAAAAATTTGATTCAAAATATGATGAGGGAATCTTTATAAGAAATGCCATGAATAGAAAAGCGTATAGGGTGTTCAACAAAGGAACTCAAACTATTCAAGAATCAACCCGCGTTGTGTTTGATGACAGACCCTCACACATCCAAAACAACCATTGAAATGGAAGAAGATAATCAAGTCACTACCTTTAGAATTGAAAAAGAACTTGAGCAACTTAAGATAAATAATGATCAAGATAGGAACTGTCAAGACCCAAAAATTGATCATCAAGAATCATCTCCTCGAGAGTCTAGTGAACCAGAAGAAGAAAATTATGAACTACCTAGGGCTTGGAAATTTGTAATGAATCACCCAATTGATCTTATCATAGGTAGTCCATTCCAAGGAGTTAGCATTAGATCTCACCTAAGAAGTGGATGTAATCATATAGCTTTCGTATCCCATCTAGAACCAAAAAACTTTAAGGAAGCTGAAAATGATGAAAACTGGATAAACGTCATGCAAGAATAACTAGACCAATTTGAAAGAAACAAAGTATGGGACTTAGTTCCTAAACCCAAAAATACCACAATTATAGGCACAAAATGGGTGTTTAGGAATAAGAAAGATAAAGATGGCAATATTGTTAGAAACAAAGTTAGGTTAGTGGCTCAAGAATATAACCAACAAGAGAATATTGACTATGATCAAACTCATGCCCCTATGGCAAGACTTGAAGCTATTAGGATGCTACTTGCTTTTTCTTGCTACAAAAACTTTAAATTATTTCAAATGGATGTAAAAAGTGCTTTTTTAAATGGGTATATAAACGAAGAAGTATATGTCAAGCAACCTCCAGGATTTGAGATTCACACACATCCCGAATATGTATACAAATTCTCAAAAGCTCTTTATGGACTTAAGCAAGCACCAAGAGCATGGTACGAACGTTTAAGCAAATTTCTCTTAGATGATAGGTTCACAAGAAGTAAGTTTGACACTACATTATCCTTGAAACATAAAGAAAAAGATATGCTAGTTATACAAATTTATGTAGATGATATCATCTTTGGTGCTACAAATGAGACTTTGTGTCAAGAATTTGCCCAAACCATGCAAAAAACTTTTGAAATGAGTATGCTAGGAGAATTAAACTTCTTCCTAGGGTTACAAATAAAACAAATGAAACATGGAATCTTAATAAATCAAGCCAAATATGTCAAGGACATGCTTAAGAAGTTCGGTCTTGAAATGGGAAAATCTAAAGTAACCCCTATGAGCATCACAAAAAAACTTAACACCAATGAAAAAGGGAAGAATGTCGAACAAAAGCTTTACCGAGGAATGATTGGTAGTTTATTATATCTCACTTCTAGCAGACTCGATATCATGTTTAGTGTTTGTTTATGTGCTAGATTCCAATCATGTCCCAAAGAATCTCATCTTCATGCCGTCAAAAGAATTTTTAGATACTTAGTAGGAACACATAACTTAGGACTCTTTTACCCTAAGAATGCTCCCTTTGATCTCACATGCTACTCGGATGCTGACTATGGTGGTTGCAAAACCGATAGAAAAAGCACTAATGGAACATTTCACTTCCTAGGACACTCACTTGTGTCCTGGTTTTGCAAAAAGCAAACCTCCGTAGCTTTCTCAACCACCGAGGTTGAATACATCGCAGCCAGTAGTTGCTGTGCTCAAGCCTTCGACATGAAGCAACAACTTGAGGATTTCTGCATCTTTATTAAGGGTACTCCAATTCATTGTGACAACACCAGTACCATCAACATCTCAAAAAATCCGTGCCTACATTCTAGAACTAAACACATCAAAATTAGGCACCATTTCATTCGAGACCATGTCCAAAAAGGAGATGTTGAGTTGGTTTACGTTCCCACTGAAAACCAACTAGCCGAAATCTTGACTAAGCCTCTCAATAAAGAAAGATTCAATAAAATTTGGCATGCCCTTGGCATGTGTGCTCCCTCAGACCTATCTTAGGATCTTCTTGTTGTCTCCACCTTTATTCTAAAGCTCACCCCAAGTGAAACTCAGCTTTTTCTTCCTGCCCTCGTCGATGAACACTGGGTATTCATGATCGAGAAATTTGTCATATTCGTCGACAAACACAGAGGTCTCGTCGCCAAATTTTATTTAATTTCATCAACGAGTATAGGGTCCTTGTCGACAAAATTTATCAGGATGCCTCATACTCCCGCTCGCACATCTCACTCATTTTCAAACCCTAGCCCTCACACCTCAGCCCCTCTCCTTCCTCTCGACCCTCTGACACTCTCTTCGCTCCTCCCCTCAACCCACAACCCTTCCCTTCTTCAAGCTTCCTTCCCCATCCTACCTACACCCTCCAAGCCTCCTTATCTCCCTCACAACCACACACACTCTCCAAGCTCCCTTCTTCTTGCCACTCCTCTGGTAGCTGTGACTACAACTACCCACACTCCATCTCCAAGACCTTCCCACTCACATGCTTTCCTCGAACCTTCAATGGCTCCCTGACCTAAGTGTCGAACCCTTCCAACTGAGGTCAATGAGGGCTTGTCTCATCATCCTCCCACCGCTCCTCCTCAGCTGACCCCTGCCAACTTGGATCCCCATTTCTTCTCCGTTGAGGCCACCTATTGTTATCAAAACGATATTGTAAAATGGCACATTGTTCACGGGAAGATTGTGCCATCCAATTTTATCCAACTCTATTTTCCCACTTTGCTCTCTAAGATCAAGGCAGTGGAGTGGGACGCTCTCTTTGACCTCCGAGAGCTTGTCTACGAGGACCTTGTTCCCGAATTCTATGCTAACTTTGTCCCCTCGCATCGTGGCATTGCCGCCTACTTCACGGTCCGCGGCACCCTCATTTGGCTCTCCAAAGATACATTCTCTACCATGCTCGGATGTAGCCTATATCCGATTCAAGGCCTCCCCAAGGCCTCCTGGACCACATGCTTTGAGTGGTTGACTCTCACACAGCGCTCAAGCTAATTACTGGTAATCCTCGTATTCCTTTCATCGCCCGCCCTAAATCCAAAGACCTTACAGTTGAATTCCGGGTCCTCCACCATATGATTACGTATAATCTTTGCCCTCAAACCGATGGACCGGATTGAGTGACTTTGGGCGACATTTTTAGTATGTATTGCATCTGGGTTGGGCGCGGTATCTACTTGCCCTCTCAGATAGTTCAAAACATGGAAGAAAGCCTCAAATGGCAGCAGGGTTGCCTTCCTTATGGTCGTCTTCTTACGACCTTATTTGATAATTTCAAGCTCATTCATGCTGGCATGCCCTGCATTTGACCTGCACCCCAGGATACATACACCGAGGCGACCCTTCATCGCATGCATTTCAAAAAAGACGATGCTACCAACACGTGGGTCAAAACCCACGAGCAGGGTCAGGCCCCGGTGGATGAAGTTGAGGCCTCCATGGAGGAAGATGAAGAGGATTAGGATGCCTCCACCGACCATATCTTGGAGCACCTGGATGCATCCAACATGCCATGACACAGTCTGATATGCTTAACCGAGCTCACTTTTACTTTATCGATGCGGCACTTGCGCTACGGAACAATAATAATCGTGCTCGCTTTGACTCTCTTGACGCTTCCTTAGCTGCTCTTTTTGATAGACTTGGTCGTCCGCGAGAGTGATCCTTCGAAGCTATTTTCCCCCCATTTTGATAATGGCAAAGGGGGAGAGATAGATGATGTAGATATAGGCCTTTCCCTTCAGATGTAATCAGTTTGGATACTTTTCGGATGCAGTCCTTGTGATAACTCTGCATACTTGTGATTAATGTACTTGGCATGTATTGTGATTATTGAGGAACATGAATGAACTAATGTTGAATGCAAAGTACTGATATGCTTGAATACTGAAATGTTGAAGTTTCATGCAGGATTAAAAAACATGGAAAATGTCTTACTTATAAACATCGTGCTGCCAAAAATTTAAATACAATCTCCATTCAAATAATGCATACATTAAGGGGGAGGAATTGTTAAAATTCTAAACATTTACATTTAGTAAAGGGGAGCATATTTTTCAAAAAGAACACTTGTAACGACCTGCTTATCTAATTATATAATGAAACATAATAAATAAAATAGTCAACCTGAACCCGTGCGTAGCGGGGACACCTGTCATACACAGCGGAACCTAGGCAGCAGTAAATGTAAATCATCAACCTCATTACCACAAAATACGTACTACCAGTGTTAACGATAATCCAAAACACCATCTTTATATACAATCTCCCAAAATATCCAAAAATACCAAAAGTATTTCCTCGGATCCTACAACAAGACCATTGATCCTAGTTCAAGCTTACCCTCCTAACGGGGCGGTACAACGAGCTCAACGGTGGCCATGACCCGCCGGTCTTTCTGGGTTTCCTGAAAATTATTTAAGTTCGGGGGTGAGACACTTCTTAATAAGGGAAAATAAACTAAATACAGTTGTGTGGCAACATGAATATTTAATGATAATATAGATATACAGTACATTCTTTATACGAGAAAACATTAATCATTTAATAATTGCATAAACATATACCTTCATATTTTTAATAAATCATACTAATCATAACTATCTAGTATAGCTAATAATACTGAAAACAGATCCAAGATGAATAGCTAGCCGATGTCATGTATTACCCCCCATGATGGGTTGTGTAGCTCAAAGGCGGGACCCAACAATAGCTGGTCGACCACTACCAACTCAAAATTTTTTGTAAGTACGATGGGCCCGCCACACCCTGGTTCGGACTGCCAGGTGGACGTCTACAACTCTACACTGAAAGCCACATCGACTATCCATCTCCCACCCCCTCGTGAGGTGGTTAGCACCAATAGATATCTGATCTATATAGCTACGGTACTATGCTCCTAAAACTGAACTAAACTAACATCCAGGTTCTGATAACATATAATACATAATAATATGACATTTAACATAAATGGATTGATAGCATTTTCTATAATTTCATAAATACGGCCTTATGCCAAACATTTCATAAATACTACCTTGCACCGAAATTATACGTAATACATGGCCTTGTGCCGGCTATCAATCACCGCCTTGCGTCGAATATCTCATACATATCATTCTGAATAAATAAATCAATTATCATGTATTTTCAAAATCATAATGTATTGTATTATTTCATAATTCTTGAAAACATGCTTTACTCGTAAAATTTGCCATAACATAATACTTATCATGTGAAATAATATCCATGCCACACATTCCTAAGTAAAATCATACATTTCATTCTAAAATCGTATTTCCTATATAACAGCAATATTTTCCTAAATGTGCATTTTCTCAATAATATTCAAATATAATACATGCTTCCCTGAAAATTAATTTGCTGATAAATAATAATAATTCGCATGGAAAATAACAGCTTTAGTTTATTCCCTTACCTGACATTGGAAAGAAAGCCCCCAAAAATTCCACTCGTCCTTCACCCGCAAGGTTCCCCATTCAACACCTCGAATTCAACAACTCCCAAAACTAAACTTTAGTATTTTCACGTGAATATCATTTCCTATAACTACGAAAAGACCAAATTTGGCATAAAAAGTCTTACCTCAACTCAGGGATGAATTTCTACTCATTTCCACCAACGATCCGCTTTGGAAGATTAGGAGAGAACTTCCCCAGGAGCGTCATGGTGGCCTTAGATCGTCGATCTGGCAAACTATGGAGCTGAAATCAAAGAGAGAGGAGATTTATACTAGGGGCTTCATCGACGAGCCACGTCACCTCGTCGATGAGGTCAAGCGGAAATTCGTCGACGAACTCTCCCCTTCGTTGATGAAATTCAGAGTTGCCTAAAATAGACTCTCAGTATCTTCTCATCGATGAGCCATGTCACCTCGTCACCATGGTTAAGAGATAATTCGTCGATGAACTTCCCCTTCGTCGACGAAATTCAGAGTTGCCTAAGTTGCCACATTGTCAACGAATGTTGCCACCTTCCATTTCCCTCTCTCTTTAATATTTAAATACCATTATTCTTCGGGTCATTACAACACTAATGGATTGCCATCATCAAAAAGGGGGAGAATGTTAGACCAAGTGGTTAAGGGTCTTTCATTCTAACTGTGTTTTGATGACAACAAACCATTAGTAGTTTTTTAAGGTTACTAACATTTTTCTCTAGTCCAGATCAATTGCACAGAACAACTCCAAAGCAAGCAAGTTTAAAACTAAACAAAAGCAACATATGACATCATCCGAACTCAGCCACTCAAACCAAAGCACTCATAGACTCTACACAGCAAGCACATGTTCTAAAGTTGAGTGTGAGTGTTAGAGAGATTGATTCTGTAATCCGTTGTGTATGGAGTGACTTAGAAGAATAAGCAAGAAATGGGGATATTACATACACATCAAGCACAGTCCCACACACATACAACAAGACAATTAAAACTGCATAAGATGTCTAAAAAACCCTCAAACATGTTTTTATTAAACCTAAGACATCTTAAAGTAGATCAAGGATCACTTCTCAAAAAAGGATAAGGACCTTTCTACTTCGAACTTAAAGAAATTTTTCAAAGTAGTAAAAAGGGGCCTCATCGACGAACACAGGGCTTCGTCGACGAGAACAACACAGACCCTCGTCGATGTACACAGAGTACTCGTCGACAAGAATATACCGAGAGTACCTAAAAGTTCAAAGCACCTTCATCGATGAATACAGGGGATTCGGCGATGAAGCTTGTGCACTTTTCATCGATGTACATAGGGTACTCATCGACCAAAAGAAACCGAGACCTACCTAAATTTAGAACCAATAACTCGTCGATGAACACAGGGCTTCTTTGAAGAAATCATTGAAGACCTCGTCGACGAAGGCGAGACCACGTTGACGAAGGCGAGACCTCGTCGACAAATGTCAAGCTGCAGACCTCATTTAATTTGCCAGAACAGCTAGTTTTCACCTTGTCTCATATCAATAAATGCCCAACAGCTCTCTAGCGCCCAGCTCACCCCTTTGGTGTTTAAAATAGGTCCTTTGCATTAACTTCAAGGGTGTGAAGCTCATTAGTTGTTTAAATTCATTCATTGTGCATTTACTCTAGGGTTTCATTATGCAACCACTTGCTCTCTTGCTCTTGTTTACACTCCATTGAAAAAGAGGATATAGTGTGAGGATTACTTTGTGATACTCAGCTCAAGAGGAGCATTTAAGATTGTATCTACCTCGCTTCAACTACTTGTATTGAAAAGCTTTTTGTGAGCCATTGTAAGGTATCTCTAGGTGAGTACCATTGTAAGAGCTCTTTGTGAGCAGCTATTTGTATAGGCTTCTCTGCCAAAAATAGGATCGTATATTGGATTTTGGGAATCCTTGAGTTGGTCTCAAGGCATGGACGTAGATGGGGTGCCGAACCACGTTAATATCACTGTATTAAGCTTCTCTTCTCTCTTCTCTTTTGTATTGCTCATTCATTGCCATTTGCTTTACTTTTATATTATGATATAATACACTTGTTCTTGGCAAGATTTTTTGTGTTTGTAGAAAATTTTCATATCCTCGAAAAATGTCTATTCACTCCCCTCTAGACGCTTAACCAGGCCAACATTATATATTTTATTCAAGTTTTGTAATATGGAGAATGTGGTTGTATTTTCTGAGGTTGTTTTATGTGAATATAGAACTCCAGTATTATGTTTGAGGTTATTTTATTATTTCCTTTGCATGAATGGTATTAAAGATGTGTGTTGGTCTCCTAACACTCTGAGCCCCATGTGGCAGGTTTGGGGCATTACAGAATGTGTGTATATGGTGAACTGATTACCCTGTACCCCACTTCGGGTCTAGTTATGTTTTAATGGTATCAAAGTTTTTGACGTGATAGATGATTGTTTATTGTTGTTGACTATTATATATTAAAAAAATGGTATGAAAAATGGGGCATCAAAGTTTAGTATCTGAGCCTAGGTTGTTAGGTTCTGCAGACTTTAATAAACAGCAGAATATAATACCAGAGTATAGGAATGGATTTTGATGAGAGTAGGAGATGGGTAAACTGTGATATGAGTCAGTCATTGTGGAGGATAAGATTGAAATTTAGGGCTCTATCTTGCGACTTGAAGGCAGGAATTCCATAGTTGTTTCTGTGATTTTCCTAGGGTAAAGACTTCAGGAAAGCCACTGTAAACTATCACTGGTCCTTGTTTATGAGTGGCATAACTAAATCTTAAAATGGAAAATACAAGGATATTAAGATGCATGGTTATAAAGGAATATTTTATGGGTTATAGTTGGATGTGTATATAGGTTGTGTTATGATGATAGGATTCTAAGATTGTTTTGCTCCCTTTTTAGGGATAAACCCTGGGAATAATAATACGAAAGCAGGAAGTGATGAGGTAGGGCCTTCTTATGTGGGTGGCAGAGATCCTAATGTAGTGTTATGCATCGTCACCCAATAGGTGATGGCAGAGATGGCTAGGAATTCAGGGGAGCAAAGCTGCATGATTGAGCAGTTCATGCGTATGAACCCCCCATCTTTTTTCTAGAGAGGCTAACTCATTTAGGGCTGAGGACTAGATCCAAGAGAATGAGGAAATGTTGGCAGTCCTCCCATGTACTGGTGAGCAGAGGATCCTGTTTGCTACTTTTAAATTGATAGGAGAGGCTAAACACTGGTGTAGATCGACGAGAATGTTAGAGGAATAGAAGCATGAACCTAATGTGATGACATGGAGCCATTTTAGGGAGATATTTTTTTAGCGGTACTTTCCTGATACTAATAGGAGTGCAAAAGCAGTAGAGTTTTTGAGTTTGACACAGGGACACATGATGGTGCAACAATATGCCACCAAATTCATCGAGCTGCCTTGCTTTGCTCCATACCTAGTGTTAGATGAGGAAAAGAAGGTAAGGAAGTTTGAGGAGAGCCTGAGTTAGGGATTATATGAGCAGGTTGTAGGCTTCCAGGTCTAGGCTTTTTCAGAGATAGTTGATAGAGTTACAGTGATAAATAATAGCCTACAGAGAGGTATTGTAGCATAGATTCAGAGGAAGAGGCCCACGCCTCCTAGATTTCAAGCGGATACAAGACAAGGTCCATAGAGAAGAAATAACAACAATGTGGGCTAGAGACTGGGAATGGAGAATCAAGCTTATCAAGGTAATCAATCATACCCCACTTGTCCTAGATGGAACAGGAGGCATGAAGGGGAATGCTGGAGAAGAATGAATACGTGTTATCAGTGCGGTAAACCCAGCCATTTTGCATGACAATGTCATGGGCTGTTGAACAATGCACCCACTCCAAATTGTCACCAAGAAAACAATCGGGCACCCCGAGGCGGTCAGTAGAGGAATACCGCCCCAGCATGAGTCTATGTTTTAACGCTAGGAGATGCTAAGGTGGCAGGAGATGTCGTGACAGGTTTTTTTCTAATACTATCATATAAAGCGATTGTCTTGTTTGATTGAGGGGTGACTCATTCTTTTTATCGCCTAAGAATTTGTTAAATTTTTTGGGATAGAAACTTAGTCGTTAGGTATCAGTTTGTCAGTGTCTACGCCAATTGGAGTTGTAGTGTTGTGTAGAAAGGTACTCAGGAACTGTCTAGTTTGGATTCAGGGGAGGTCTTTACCAGCTCACTTGGTAATTTTAGATATGCATGGGTTCAAGTTAATTATGGGAATGGACTGGCTAGCTGCTAACTACGCCAGTATAGAATGTTATCAAAGAGAGGTAGTATTAAAAGCTCCAGGAGGATAGGAGTACAGATTTGTGGGGTCATGTGTGCGTGCCCCACCACAGTTGTTATCCTCCATTCAGGTGAGGTGGTTGTTGCTAGAGGGTTGCCAGGAATATTTGCCTGTGTGAAGGAAGTATCAGAAGGGGAGTTGAGGTTAAAGGATATCCCGGTAGTGAGGAATTTTCCTTATATATTTCCCGAGGATTTGTCTAGACTACTTCTAGGACATAAGGTAGAATTTTCTATTAATCTAATTTTGAGAATAGTACTGATTTCTAAAGCACCGTACAGAATGGCACCGGCAGAGCTAAAAGAGTTGAAGGAATAGTTGCAAGAATTATTGCATAAGGGGTCTATCAGGCTGAGTGTGTCACCCTGGGGAACGCTAGTATTGTTTATGAAAAAGAAAGATGGGCCAATGAGGATGTGCATCGACTAAATATTTTCATATTTCCATAAATCAGCCAAAATAATGGGGACACTTTAATCCTAAAAATAAGATGCCTATAAGAATGTAAAATACTAAGTTGGCAACAATTGGACTACTATGTTTTGTGCAAATTCTTTATTCCCTGGGAAGTGATGTTATCACCATAACTTAAAAACAAACATGAGAATAGAATGTCATGGTATGAAATCTTCTGTGGTTCTCTGCAATTGATTGTGGCTGTAGAGACCCGAAAAAATAATAACAATAAAAATAATAAAGGAAAATAGGGAGAATAATAAAGGGAAAGAAAGAAGGAAAAATGAATTATAAAATAGGTTTTAGTAAGAATTCGTCGAAGAGCTCAGAACCTTCGACAACGAACATCCTTCTAGATCTCGTCGACGAAGTACACGTGTTCGTCGATGAGAAGATGCTAAGAGCAAGAAAATCAGATCATTAAGAGTTTGTCGATGAACTCATTATCTTCGTCGATGAACACCCTTCTATGACTCGTTGACGAGTACACATGTCTTGTCGACGAGGCCATGAGGACAACCGCCTATATGTAGCAAAAAATCAGATTTCTTGGTAAGAAATTCATTTCTCTTTTCAGCTTCTCTCTCTACTTTGGATCTCCCTCCTTCTCTCCTTCGATCCAGCTCTGTTTTTCCTCGTTTCGACAATCATAAGTTACCATGTTGATCCTAGAGAGATTCTCTACAAATTAGCCAGAGCGAATTGCTGATTTGGGGTGCTTAGGCACCATCCCAAATTCAAAGTAAGTTAGTTATTTTTGGGTTTATATAGTTATTGAGAATTTATGAACCCATAAAATGTGTTAGATGTTAATATATAGAGGTTTGATTTGATTAAAATGGGGTAAATGTAATTTCAAGGTTTAGAATTTGGAACGTCGCATGCGTGATTTAAGGTTGTTAATAGGCTTTAGAGAAAACAGGTAAGGGAAAAGATTAAGTCGGGTATTTTCAAAAAAATTTAATGTATACTGTACAATATTTGTTTCAGAAATTATATGTATGAAATAATTAGTTTTGGGAATACTGGTGTGGAATTGAGGAAACCTTGATTTCATATTTAATATTATTTTGTCAGTAAAATATGTTTTCCAAGTCAGATAATATGATATAGTAGTACTCACTTGTGTGGCGTGAGTGTAAATGATTTCACTATAGACTTATAACATGTTAAAATATTTTATGTTTTCACAGAAAAAGAATGATTTGACAATAGATCAAGAAAGATGATGATCAGTATAGAAATTAAGATATTTTTCAGTATAGTATGATAATACAACTGGCGTAGATGTCGTGTAATGATAGCCGAAATAGATGTCGTGATATGACAACCGGCGTAGTCGTGATATAATAGTTGGTGTAGATGTCGTGATCAATTTTAATATGATGAAATATTCAGAAATTATGAAATGACAGCTTTTATTCAAAAATATGTAAAAGTCAGATTTTATTTTAGAAATATGAAAATGTTATTTATGAACAGAAATATATTATGTGAAATGTATTATATAGTAACAGAACCTGAATGGTTACGTATGTTACAAGCGCGGTACCGTTGCTAGCTAGCCAGATCAGAGAGAGGATACCCACTGAGTGCCGACCCGTTGGAGGTTTGACGACGAGTAGGATGGGTGGATCAGATTGGTGTATAGCTGACAGTGCAACCACACTATTCAAAAAGTGTGAGTCGGAGCTTGATTGGCCCTGAATTGTAGGCGGTGTGTAGACCCATTAGAGCTTTTGACAATGAGCAGGATCGGCAGGCCAGGATGGGTGGGCAATCGTGCATAGATATGTCATGTTTGACTTAACCTGGTAGGTCAACCAGCGTTAAGTCCAGCCTACAGGCCACATAACTCGAATCATAGGGGGTGAACTCATGATATGCAGTTATACATCAAGAGTATAATATTTCAGTAATATAAAAATTTAATAGATGACTTAAATGATACAAAAATTCATTATGATATTTAAGATTATGTTTAAAAGTATAGTTCTCCATGTATTATAAGTTACAACTTAAGATATATATATATATTACAGTTATATTATTTGCAGTATACGTTTACATTATGATGACACTCACATTGCCACACACTGATATTAGTCTATTTCCCTTATTGAGAAGTGTCTCACCCCAGCATTACAAATATTTTAGGAATCCCGACAAATGAGTGGAGCGAGGTCGGTGATAAAGGAGTTCGTTGGTATTACCTCACTTGCAGGGTAAGTATCAGGGGTTGGTGGTAGGATGGATTTTTGGGATATATGTGTATACATAGGAAGAGTGAATCTCTGGTATTGTATATAAGTTAAGTATGTTATAGTTCCGTTGCTTAGATGACATGTATGTATAAATAGGTAAATCCCTAGTACCTATGGGTCCGAGTTGACTTTGACCTTGACTAAGTTTTATGGTATCAATGTATTAATAGTATGTGGGGGAAAAAAATATATAGTAGGAACTTATTATAGTGGCTTTTGAAACCATCTTCAGAATCTAATTCTTCTACCATTAGTAACTCTCTAGTATAAATGAATATCACCCTTTCCTTCCTAGTCCATTTCACACAAGATTTATGCTGCAAGACTTCAATCACTGGAGTAAGATCATGGTTGACTTGAAGTCAGTATATCAGGACTTAGACTTGCTATAATTGCAATCCATGTTTTTTATTGAGGATATTTTCCAACTATGTTATGATATTCAACGTGTGCCACCATAGGTTAGAAGTTGAGCCTTAAAAACTGTTTAAAGCAAGAAAAAAAATCTAGACGATACTTTACCCTGATTTAAAAGTATGAGCATGTGCATTAGTTTGGCATTGAAAAGGAATTGGATGATTAGAATTCTAGAGAATGTTTAGAAGCTCATATAAATTTTACTCAAATGAATTACAAAGCTATGATGAGAGTTTTGAAGTGCCTTTTATACATTTGATTTGAGAGGCAAATGATTACACATCCTGTTATGAGATGTCCCAACAGGTATGGTCCTTGATGAGTATGAGTTATCATTGCAAATCCTCTATTTAAAGATGAGGCTAACCATTGGTGGTTATTTATTTATCATACACCTAGTTGATTGTTTTTAAAAGGAAGTAGTACTCAGAGATCCAAATGGAGTGATGAATTTTTAGATATTCTTCCCAGATGATTTATTGGGGTTACCTCCAAGAGGAGATTGAATTTAATATTGATTTGGTGGTAGAAATGGAGTCTAGTCGACTGCTTGATATAGAATGACATTAACTGGACTAAGGCAACTTAGGGTGCAGCTAAAAGATTTTCTCGACAAAGAATTTGTTCGACTTAATATATCATCATAGGTCGCACCTGTGTTATTCACTAAGAAACATAATGGGGCCTTGAGGTTATGCATTAATCATTGGAAATTAAATCACATTACATTAAGAATTGGTATCGACTTCCAGGGATTGGTGGATTATTTGATTAATTGTTAAAATCCCAAAATTTTTTAAGATTGATTTGCAATTAAACTATCACTAATTAAGATTTTGGAATTACACATCTCAAAGATAGAATTGAGTGCACAATAAGATCGCTATAAGTTTCTAGTCTTACCAATTGGAAATACCAATACACCTTGCATTTTCATAGATATAATGAATCAAGTTATTGAACTATACTTGGATCAATTCATTATAATTTTATGGATGATTTTTGGGGTATTCAAAGACTCAAGAAGAGCATGAACAACATTTATTATTAATTTTACAAACATTATGAGAGCATAAGTTATATGCTAAACAGGAAATGTGGGCTCTGGACAACTAATATAAATTTTTTTGGGTCATGTAATAATCAAAGGATAGTTATCTATTGATTCTTCTAAGGTTATGTCGGTGTTGGAACTTTGGAAGACTAGAGATGAAAATTGAAGTTGTTGTGTGCTGGTGTTGAAGCAAGGTGTATTAGGACAGGATGTATAATCCATCGATTTATGTTAGTTACCAATTCTAATAGAATGGTTTGAAAGATTAACTCAAAACTTGTTAGGTTTACAATGGATTTTATTTGGGGTGGTATTTAACAAATTTTGAGGACGAAATTAATTTTTATAAGAAGGGAAGAATGTAACGCCCCAAAAATAATTATTACAAAAGAATGTAGTGAATGTAAAAAAAAAAAAATTTGAATTAAATTAAATTAAATTAAGAGAAATTAATTAATTAATTAGTTAATTAGTTAATTGATTAATTATATCATGATACTTTTATTTATTTAATTAATTAACTATTAATTAATTATTATATTTAATTTAATTTAGTTTAATTTTATTTTTTTTATTTATTTATTTTTTACATTCACTACATTCTCTTGTAATAATTATTTTTGGGGCGTTACATGTATACACTAAAATTCATTTTCCACATACTAATAATAATTTATTTCATCCTTACTGAGAGGTGTCTCACCCCATCATTATCATATCATTTTTTAGATGCCATGAGAAGTATAGCAGTAATCGGAGTGCATAGTGGACGCGTGGGTGAGATAGAAGATCTTGTCTAGAATTGGTATTGTTATTATCTATTTGTGTTTTTATGATTAGATCTTTATTGTTCATATTGAGATGGTGTTGTAATGTATTGGGATAAACTAGTACTCTGATAATTTATTATAGAGATTTTCCACTGTTATATATTATGGTATCACATATTTATTTAATAACCCTCCGGACCGCACTTTCGGGTTTAGGGCTTTACAAGTACACAAGATTATGACCAAAGTAAATTGCACAACTAGAGATTGATCAACATGTTTCAAGACACCCAACCCAATTAGTGTCGAAATAAGCAAGGATCTCCTAAGAAGAAGATGGAGTAAAAATCAATCCAAACTGAAGAGTTCCTTTAACGTAGTGAAGAATTCACTTAATTGCTTAAAAATAAGAGACATTTGGCTTATTCATGTACTGACTGATGGTAGTAACGGCATGCGCGATGTCTAGATGAGTGATAGTGAGATATTAAAGAGCTCCAACAAGTGATCGGTAGAGAGAAAGATCATTAAAAATCGGAACCAGCAGCTGATAGATGATGAGCGACCACCATTAGAGTGCTAACCGGTTTGGAATCAAGGAGCTGGACATGTGGGAGTATTCCATAGGCGTACTTGGCTTGACTGAGAAAAAAACCAGCAGAGGTCCGATGGGCTTCCAGAACCAAAAAATAGTTCAAGTACCCAAGATCCTTGGTAGCAAATTCATAGGTCAATTTGCCAATGAAACCATCAAGGAGAGATGAGTTGTTGCTAGTGACCACTACATCATCAACATAGAGTAATAAATAAATTAAATCAACACCTCCATAGAGGACAAAAAAAATGAGTCGACACGACTACAAGTGAAGCCTATAACAAAGAGAAAGGATCTAAACTGATGAAACCAAACACGTGGGGCTTGCTTGAGTCCATAGAGAGCTCGGCGAAGCCGACAGACATATGTAGGATTTGGAATCAACATAGCCAGGTGGTTGGTCCATATAGACTTCTTTATGTAAAAAAACCATTGAGAAAGGCATTCTTGATGTCGAGTTGAAGAAGAGGCCAATTATTAGAAATGACCAAGGAAAGGACAACCCAAACAATAGAAGCCTTCACAACATGGTTGAAGGTGTCGTGGAAACAAGACCCGATTGTTAAGTATACCCCTTTGCAACAAGATGAGCTTTGAGATGGTCTACGGTGCCATCATATAAATATTTAATATGGAAGACCCATTTAAAGCCCACAACATTTTCATTGGGTGGTCTCGGAACAAGATCCTATGTATGATTCTTTTGAAGAGCATGAATCTCATCATCCATGGCAACAATCCAACCTAGATGCTTTGTAGTGGACTTAAACCTTTGGGTTCACGCATGGTGAGCAAAGAATGTAGCGGGCTAGAGTTAGGTACTTGACTTAAATAAGAACTATGGTTGGGCTTGAAGACCCCTGACTTGGCCCGAGTTTGCATAAGGTGAGTGCCAAGAAGAGGTGGGTGGCCCATTACTGGTGTGAAGGAGACTTTCACGGTGGGAGCAGGATCAAGAGCCAAGGAAGCATATTCATTAAAATACCTATGTGCCGAAGTGGGAGGCAACTCAATAGAAATATCCTGTAAAACAAAAAAGGGCAACGGACTAACGCAGTTGTTAGTTATACAAGGTCCCTCAGAAGCGGTAATGGACTAGGCTGTGGTGATAATGGAGCCTCTGAGCTAGTGGTGGGCTCAAAAAATGCACTAAGAGGAGAATTAGGCAAGGGCCCAGAACATGGATTTCCCTTGAAAGGATAATTAAGTTCATCAAAAATAGCATGCCTAGATCAAGATAAAAACTTGATTAGTGGATCGATCAAGGCAACGAAATCCATGATGAGACATACTATAACTCAAAAAAACACATGAACAACTACGAGGGGCAAGCTTGTGAGGAGCATAATCGCATGATTTGGGAAATACAAGACAACCAAAGGGATGAAAATTGGAGTAAGTTGAAGCCTTACCATATAGAATTTCATATGGAGATAGTCCATCAAGAGTAAGCATGGGTAATCGGTTAATCGTGAAAATGGCAGTGCTAAAAGGATCAACCCAAAATTTGAGTGGAATATATGAGTGAAAAAGCATCGCTAAACCAATTTGAGTTATGTGACAATGTTTGCGCTCAGCTCAACCATTTTGGAAGATGTGTGAGGACATGACATTTGATGACGAATCACGGAGTTAATTAAGTGATCTCAAAAAATGTGATTGGTAAACTCAGTGCCTCCAATATTTTGAAATATTTTGATTTTAATGGAAAATTGATTTTCTACAAGATTTTGAAATTAAATAAAGGTTTTGAAAAAATTAGGTTTTAATTTCAAAGGATAAACCCACATAAAGTGGGAATAATCATATCATCAACAAATATCACGTAATATTTAAAACCTAAGCTGGAATTGACAGGGCATGGACCCCATAAATTACAGTGAAAAAAGGCCAACACATGATCAAAAACACACTTTTTCATTTGGTTAGAAGGGAAGTCTGTGACTTTTTTCAAGTTGACAACTAGAACAAATAGAAGGATTAGGAAGTAAAGAAGTCATAGACAAACGATGATTTTTGTTCAATAATAATAATAATAGAATGGGATACATGACCCAGCCAAGCATGCCAAACATCAAAAAAGGCCCGTGGGCAATTATTGGAAAAAAAAATAGAAACTAAAGAGTGATGTCCATGCCCATGCACATAGAGTCCATTCCCCCGACTACTAGTTGCCACCGCTCTTTTTGTGAATTGATTCTGTATGATAAAACGATTATTAGTAAAAGTAATAGAGAAAGGAAAATCTAACGTAAGTTCACTAATGGAGATCAGATTTTTGGTGAGGGCAGGAACAACTAAAACATCTTTTAAAGTAAGAGAAGAGGTGGGGGAGGTGGTACCAGTGTGAGATATAGGGAGAGAGGCACCATTATCAACAATAACACAATCCTTACTAGAGTACATGCCAGCTTTGTCTAATTGAGCAACGTCATGAGTTATGTGCAACGTGGCATTGGTGTCCATATATCAGTCGGAGTCCTGAGTGTCATTCAAAGAACAAGAGGTGAAAACTTCCACCAGGTTGGTAGCATTTGAACTGTTGGAGTTGCAGGAGTAGCACTCACGGCAGAAAGTGGCATAGTGCCCTTCCTCGCGACAGATCTGGCAACCGATAGGGCGGTGACATTGAGAGCAACCACCTCCTCGTCCACGTCCACTATGGGAGTTGCAACCATTACCACGGCCATAAGAAGATGTGGATTTGTCACTGCGGGAGGCAATAAAAGCAACAATAGTGGATCCCATGTTGGAGGATGAGTCCAGTGATCTGACAAAAAATTCATAACTCTCTGCTTGGGAAATGACATCAGGAAATGAAGGAAGAGGAGTAATAGATAACTTAACAGAAGAGAAAGCAGAGAAGGTAGAACCAAGTCCATGCAAATACCAGTGAATTTTGATGAGATCATCAATTGGATTACCTATGGCAGCAAGTTGGTCACAAACAGATTTAAATTTGCGAGAAAATTCAGCAACACTTTTATCAGCTTTCTTCAGGTGTTTTAGCTCATCGATCAAGTGAAGTTCTCATGATTTAGAATGATTGCTGAAGTTTTTTTATGGGGATCAGTAGCCCTTACCCTTGTCCTTCGCTGACATGGTGACACGTGGACGGCCTCCGGATGTCCACAGTGGTTGGTAACTCTTGCAAGTACACATGGAGTATTTTTAAGATTTTCGATATGAGAAGACCCCAGTTGTTATGCCATAGCAAGTCTGACCTCAAAACCCATGTGGGCCCCACACGGCTCTATTAGGCCCCACACAGATTGGGCCTTCCTTTTGACTTATGTATTTAATGTGTAATATTGCAAGATAACTTGTCTGCTTGCATGTGTTTATCTTAGTAAGTTGTGAGTGCTAGTAAGTTGTGTTTGTTTAATTGGTTAGTTTTCCCATGCGCGTTTTCCCATGCCTTGTCCTCCCCCCCCCCCCCCAATGCTTGTGTAAGGAGTTAATGTTTTTTTTCCCCATGTCATCTAATTTGGTTCTCCATGTTAGCTTATATCTCTATTGTAAGAACAATATGAGTAGTTGATACTGAGTTAAATAAAATTCCTTTGTGATGTTGTTAAGCTTTGTGTCTAACCCTTCATGATTGTGTAGTGAGAGGCTACGCATTCTCTCTGGGGACTAGGTGGTGAGAGACCACTATCTATCTAGCATTTCTATCACCATCTAATCCCTCACCCCAAGCCATGTTTCACATACATACAACAGATTACTTTTTCAGATGTCAAAACGTGTTCCAAGGATATTTATGGTATGATCTAAATTTTTGGTGAATCAAACCAAGTCATCCAATGATTTCCTCTAGTAAGATTGTTCTTTATTTAATCCTTAACTAGTTGTGAACCCTTATTTGAATCCCCATATTCCTAGCTTAAAAATAGCCCTTGAATTCCTGTCTTTTCTTCAAAACCCGTAGGAGGTCAGGCGACCGAAGTCAACAATTCAATCAATTGAACTGCTACTGACTCCTAGGAATTCTATTTAAAAATTCATCAGGCGACTGAGGTCATTAGCTTAGTCGATTAACTCGCTACTGCCTCCCCAAAATTCTATTTCTAAATTCTTCAGGTAACTGACTTTGAAGTTTAGGCGACTAAAGTCACCCAGAACCTTAACTTTCAACTATACACTTATTTCTTTGTTAATTGTGGGAATATTGCTATGCTAACATAGACTTATATTCTTGAATGATTGAAATAGCATCTTTAAAGCATATAACTTAATTCCTTTGTGAAAGAACCATTGAGATTGAATTTTGAAACAAATAATATACCCTTTCAAAATTCTTAAACATGTGAAGCATAGCCTACTTTATATTGTTTAAGTTTAGTTGATTCAATTCTCAATTTAAAGTGTTTCTGATGTATGTGTTGATTTGAGGGTTAATATTACGATTAGGTCATCCTTCCCCATCCTACATCATCTTGGTATCAGAGAGTAGGTTTAGTTAGGCTGAACCCTCAAAATTTAAGTTTAGTTGATTCAATTCTCAATTTAAAGTGTTTCTGATGTATGTGTTGATTTGAGGGTTAATATTACGATTAGGTCATCCTTCCCCATCCTACATCATCTTGGTATCAGAGAGTAGGTTTAGTTAGGCTGAACCCTCAAAATCCCATTCCCTTAGCTCACAGGATTTTAGTTTCAAACTAAAACAGCCGCAAGATTTTGCGCATAATAGCCTACCTATATTCTGAATTTTGTATATTGGAAACTATATTTTGGTTAGTTTTAAGGAAAACCCCTCTAAAGAGAAGGATAGTATGGCAACCTGAGCTGGGAACCATTATCATGGTTATAGGACTGATATAGATCGTGATACCCTTTTAGATGACCCTCAAGCCCAAGTTCAAGTTTTAATTCAAGACTTAACCAATGCCCTTGCCATAATTGAGAGGCTAGAATCTTATGTAGTTCCTGACCCACCTCCAAAAAATCTAGGACAACCCCTTGAGGTTGACAATGAGCTTGCTTCCCACCACTCTAGGGAACCAAACAAACTTCCAAGGGAAATGACACCACCTATAGAACAACCTCCTGTTCATCCCCCACCAAGACCAAATGCTCCTAGAAGATTCCAACGTCATGACCCTTATGTTCCACATTGGAATGAAGATGATTATGATGAAGAGGAATTCCAACTAAGGAGACCATATCATAGGGAGAATCATGATCTAGAAATGGATGTAATAAAAAGAGTAAAGATTGAAGACCTTACATATGATGGTCAAATGGATCCAAAATTTTTTCAAGATTGGTTAACTGAAATAGATTCATACTTTGATTGGTAAAAGATGCATGATCCACACCGAGTGAGGTTTGCAAAGATGAGATTAACCGGACAAGCTAAGCTTCATTGGGTAAATGTTGAAAGACAAGAAGCTCGCCTAGGTCATAGACCCATAGAACATTGGGACGTGATGAAAGAAAGACTGACAGAAAAATATGTCCCAATTTCTTACAGAGAACGTCTCATGGATCAGCTCTATAACCTTAGACAAGGTAGTATAAGTGTGACTGAGTATATGAGCAAGTTTGATGAACTTTCTATTTGATGTGGAGTAGAAGAGAGCATTAGCCAACAGATTTCTCATTTTAGGATTGGCTTGAAACCTGAACTTAGGAAAGAGTTATTTCCCCATCACATTTGAAGGGGCCTACCATGGAATAGCCCTAAGATCTGGCTGTAGTGCAAATGGATAACCAAAAAAATATGATCTTGCATCCTCGAGTTAAACAAAAATTTGATCTTTCAAACCTGGATCACAACAAAAATTCAATCTTGCAAATCCTAATTACGTGATTAGGATCATACCTGTGAGATCTCTCTGATTTGATCTTGAATCTGCAAGCATGAAAAAGAACTCCCAAATCTGCAAGAACGAAAAGGAACTCCCGAATCTGCGAGATCGAAGAAGAACTCTTGATGACGACCAGGGATCTTCTACTGTATTCCTCGAACACGCCTTGCTCCTTCGAAAGTGAACTCGTCGATGGCAACTAGGCTTTGCTTCTCACGAAGACATCTGCCTCTGTGTGTGTGTTTTCATCTAACCCTCGCCGCTAAATGGAGTGCGTGTATAAAGGCTATAGTAGGGACCTTTGGGCAAATATGATTAGGGCTTCCAACATAATTAAGAATTCCTAATCCGACCCAAATTAATCCTTAATTACATTAATTACAATTCATACCACTAACGAATTATAATTGCATTCTTTGTCATATTCAAAATTAAATTTTGAGCTCCTATTATTAAATGTTTATTTATCTCCCCACGTAAAGATTATAGATATCTGTCAATTAAATTAAATTACTTACAATTTAATTAATTGACATATTAATTCCCTGAGACCTTTCACTTAACTTATTTGATGTGTCGGATTCAAAATCCACTTGCAGGGTTTGACACAATCAAAACTTATAAGCTTCCTCAAGGGAGTATCATCAATCTCGATACCGGGACATGGATTCCATCAATAATTAATGTTCACCATACACATAATGTCATTACCAATCTGATTACGCGCTTAAATTGCGTAATTAGGTGCTTTAATGCATGCATTGGGAATCTTATTTTGTATTTAAATACCTAATTACTCTCAATATTTTAACATTATGTTCTATTTATAATATTTGAGTTTTATTAAGTAATTTATGAAATTTTGGTATTTTTTCTTGTAGGGCAACTATCGGAAGCAAAAAAACCAACGACACTTTTAATCTATGTGTAACTCTCTCATCCAACCTCTGATTCAGATGATTCAGGATGCCATAGAAAGATAAGAAAATGTTCTACAATTTTCATGCTTTTTATTTTTCGAAATAATGGATGCATCAAGACCGAAATCAGACGTGAAGTTAGCATATGCCGTTTTATGGATTATTTCAACAATTTTTCGTAATCTTGGCGTAACTTTCTCATCCGAGCTCCAATCGAGAAGATTCAAAATTCTAGGAAAATATGAAAAAGAGCTCTACATCTTTTGTGTTTTAAGCTTTGAGAGTTACGAACTGTAATAGGGTCAAAAGTGGGCTTGAAAGAGGAGGACAGTTCATGTACCTTTGAAAGAAAAAAAAAGAAAATCAAAAACTCAAAAAATGAGATGTGACCCAGCCATGCAGCCGGGTCATCTCAGAAGGGTGAGGCACTGGGTTTTTAGAAAGGAAAGACAAAAAATGGAAAGACAAAAGAAAGGGAAGAAAAGCAAAGAAAAGAAAGCAAAAAGGAAAGGAAAGAGGAAAAGTCAAAAGGAGGGTTTCCTTGGGAGAGAGTGGTGTGCAAGAAGAGAGGAGGGGGGCCAGTGTGCGCTGGGACAGCAGAGAAGGCCGCACCATAAAAAAAAAAAAAAAAAAAAAAAAGGATTGAGCTTTTTTTGGTTAGACACAAGGGAGGCGAAACCACAAAAAATTTCTTGGGAAAAATTATTTTTTGGGAGCTTTTTGTGGTTATCTTTTGGGGGTGTTATGAAGACACACACACAGCCAGAAAAGGAGAGTTGGAAGCATGCAAAAATACTATCTTTTCAGAATCGGAAGGCGGCGAACAACGGCGGTGTTCGGGGTGTTCGTGACGCGCGACGGCGGTGCGGCGAGTGTTGATCTTTTCCGTACGCTCCAAATTGAAGAAAATATGGTGAAATCTGTTATGTTGGATTTAATTTTCAGAATGAACTAAATTTTTGAATTCTAGGAAAACGATGTAGCCAGTTTCGAACTATGCTTGCTCTTTGATACTAATCTGAAGTTGTTTACATTAATGTTTGTTTGAGTTATTCTGTGCCTAATGCTTTTAATTAACTGGCCATTAATTAAATGATTTTAGTCTTGTGATTTGCTACCGAAAGGGGGGATTATAGGATAGATCTTAGATAATTCAGCGTAGGTAAATATAGAGATCGAAAGACTTATATGAACCTACGTAGCATTAAAAATCGAGGGTCTTATTGCGTTTTTGCGTTATTAATTCGCATACTCTTATGTTAAATAATAAACAAGAATAGGTTTTGATTGACTATCGAAAGAGGCTTTTCGAAAAATTGGTGATTTGCTAACAAACAGAGAAAACGAAGTTGAATTAGCTAAATGAGTAAAGCATAGTGAGAAACTAGGTGAAATCGGTTTCCTAGAAGTTTTCACCATCATCAATTTGACACGCGGTATCCAGTTTTAAATTCTCTTGAATAGTTTATTTAAAGTAGCTTTGTTTAAATTTTGCAGTCTAAAATTATTAATTTTTCTAAATAAAATCAAGGTTAGTAAAATTTCGGTACTTGGTAAAATTAAGACATCAATCCCTGAGGACGATACTCTACACATCATTATATTATAAAACTACGATACTGTGCACTTGCAGTTTGCACCGGTCAAGTTTTTGGCGCCATTGCCGGGGATTGAGTTTATCTTATTTTTGCCAATATCGATACAAAGTAATGGTTTTAATTTAGAATTATCTTTTTATATTTTTATTTATTTATTTTCTTTATTTTATTTATTTTATTTTATTATTATTATTTTTTGTATTTCTAGTGTGTTTTTGTTTATGTTGGATGCGCAGGGCTAGAACACGTGACATTATTCATTTTGATCCGGAGATTGAAAGAACGCTCAGAGCACTAAGGAAAAAGAGGGTATTAGCCAGGGAGAACGGACAAGATAATGCGCAGCCACGCGCCTTGAAGGATTATGTGTGACCAGTTGTGAATGACAATTATTCAGGTATCAGACGCCAGCCCATTAATGCCAACAATTTTGAGCTCAAACCCGCATTAATCAGCATGGTGTAGCAGGCCCAATTCAGTGGATCGCCACTTGATGATCCCAATATCCATCTGGCGATGTTTTTGGAGATTTGTGATACTGTGAAGATCAATGGTGTTACTGCAGACACCATTAGACTAAGATTATTCCCTTTCTCTTTGAGGGACAAAGCAAGAGGTTGGCTACAGTCGCTACAACCTGGGAGTATTACTAGTTGGCAGGACATGGCAGAAAAATTTCTAGCTAAATTCTTTCCACCTGCAAAAACGGCTCAACTCAGGAGTGAGATTGGTCAATTCAAGCAGCATGATTTTGAGTCACTCTATGAAGCATGGGAAAGGTATAAAGATTTGATTCGATACTGCCCACAACATGGATTGCCTGGTTGGTTGCAAATTCAGATGTTCTATAATGGATTAAATGGGCAAACTCGGACTTTAGTTGATGCTGCATCTGGAGGAACTTTGATGTCAAAGACACCTAAGGGTGCTACTGCTCTTTTGGAAGAAATGGCCTCAAATAACTATCAATGGCCAACTGAAAGAACTATGGCTAAGAAATTTGCTGGAATTCATGAATTGGAGCCGTTTGCTGCACTTTCAGCTCAAGTCGCTTCTCTATCCCATCATATTTCAACTTTGACAACCCAGAGGATACCACAAGGTGCAGAATATGTGGCAGCTCCAAGTAGGACAGATTCGAGTATTGGAGCAAGTCAAGAACGGGTTCAATACATCAATAATCAGAACTACAATTATCGTGGTGATCCTTTGCCACAATATTACCATTCAGGGCTTCAAAATCATGAGAATTTGTCTTATGGAAATACAAGGAATGTGCTGCAACCTCCTGCAGGATTTGAGAGTCATCAAGGTGAGAAGAAGATGTCACTTGAGGATGCCATGATATATTTTGTTGAGGAGACAAAAGCAAGGTTTAAAAAGACAGATGCACGACTAGACAACATTGAGACTCATTGCAACAATATGGGAGCCACTATGAAGAACCTTGAAATGCAAATTGGGCAACTGGCCATGACTATAAATACCCAACAGAGAGGAACTTTTCCTAGCAACACAGAAGTGAATCCTAAGGAACAATGCAATGTCATCACACTTAGGAGTGGAAGAGAAATTGAGAAATCACTAGCAAAGGAAACCATGTCCACACCTACACCTGAAAAGAATGGCTGAAGCAAGAATAAAGTGGAAGAAGACTAGATGGTCGATGACACACCAAGAGAGACTGACACATCACCAACAATTTCATTTCCTAACAATCCTCCTATTCTCTCTACTCCACTTCCTTATCCTCAACGTTTTCAAAAACAAAAATTAGATAAGCAATTTTTCTAAGTTTTTGGATATTTTTAAGAAAATTCACATAAATATTCCTCTTACAGATGCCTTGGAACAAATGCCAAACTATGTCAAATACCTGAAGGACGTCATTTCAAAGAAAAGAAGGTTGGAGAAGTTCGAAACAATGAAGCTTACTGAGGAGTGTAGTGCTATTCTTCAAAATAAATTGCCTCAAAAATTAAAAGATCCAGGGAGTTTTACTTTGCCTTGCACTATTGGAAATTTATTTTTTAATAAAGTTTTATGTGATCTTGGAGCTAGCATTAATCTTATGCCACTTTTTGTTTGCAAGAAATTAGGACTTGGAGAGATGAAACAAACAACTATTTTGTTGCAACTAACAGACCGATCCATCAAGTATCCACGTGGAATCATAGAAGATGTATTGGTAAAAGTGGATAAATTTATTTTTCCTGTTGATTTTGTGGTGTTAGATATGGAGGAAGACCAAGAAGTCCCGCTAATTCTTGGCCGACCATTCTTGGCCACTGGAAGGGCTTTAATTGATGTTCAAAAGGGTGAGTTAACATTGAGAGTGGATAAGGAAGAGGTTATGTTCAACATCTACCAAGACATGAGATTCTCAGAAGATCCAAGCACTTGTTTTCGAGTAGATGTCATTCAGCAAGGTGTAGAAAAAGTCTTTCAAAAAGATGTACAAGCTGATCACCTAGAACGATCCTTGCAGCAAATTACAACACAGCAGCGTGTGGGGAGGCTAGAACCTATGGTAGCAAAGACGGATTCTATAATCTCTAAAGAAGAGATGCAGCAACCTATATCTCTAAAGTTGAAACAATTCCCTGAGCATCTTCACTATGCATTCTTGGGTGATGTGTATGAAAATGCAAAAATCTACAAAGAGCAGACGAAGAAGTGGCATGAAAAACATATTATCAGGCGTGAGTTTGCTCTAGGACAACAGGTTCTACTATTCAAATCAAGATTAAGACTCTTCCTAGGGAATATATTCAGAGTTAATGGTCAGAGATTGAAGCACTATTATGGAGAACAAATGGAGAGGAACTGTGCATTTATTCCTCTTAAAGATCCTGGTTGATGAAGATTGAAATGTCTGGCTGGAGACATTAAAACAAGCGCTTATGGGAGGCAACCCAAAGAGTTTTTCTTTTGTTTATTTCCTTTATCTTTATTATTTATTTATTTATCTATGCACTTTTGAATAATTTAGATTTTCGATGCAGGTTTATTTGGCATAAGTGCAGAGCTGAAAATTTAATTCCTCTACAGATTCACCAATAAGTCAGGGAAGTTTCTTTCTTTTCTTCAATCTTTCTCATTTTTGAATAAAATTGAAAAAAAAAATGTGTGAATATGGATGATTAGGCCATACGTGACACTACTTATGCCCTTTATATACTTGCATATAACTTAGGAGTATACACTGGGTCATTTATGTGTAGTTTCTATTTATATGCCTAAACTAGGAATCGTAACTCATTGAAAGTTGATTGGTAGTGCAATTGTGTTAATCAGGCTATATAAACTCTTGTATCTACATGGTATCTCTTGAGGCTAAAAAAAAAAAATACACGTTCACGTGACTTGTAGCACTTAGGGTTCCTTGTGAACACTAAGAGAACACCCGTGGAGACTTCAACACCTTGTGAGGTACTGTTGAACCATTTATCACTCGTTTGAGTTTTGACGTCAACTCAGAGTTCATGAAACTCAACTTTTCCTATTTTTTATGGATACTCTTTGTACACTACTCTTGGTTTTTGAATTGCTAGCCTAGAGGTGACATCTAGTGGGGAGATAAAAACTTAGGTCTTGTAGCCTACTCAAGATGTGAAGGCCGAACCACCCCTAGAAATAGACTTATTTCATGGACTTTTGTTCGAGCTTAATGCACATTTGTGGTATGAAAACAATAAAAGAAGTGTTATGATTGTCCTAATTGACCATGAAAAGAAAGAAATTGAAAAATGAGCAGAAGAAAGAAAAAGAGAAAGAAATACCCTAGAAGAGGTGAAAGATTAATACCTGCTCCACACAACTACAACAAAAGTTAAGGACAAGACAAATGTTATCTACATATGAAGGCTCTTCACCCACCTAATGCCTTAGATGTATTCACGACTAGTTTGTGAATAAGTTGATCTAGGATGGTCTCGGTTGGACATGGCGAGTAGGTGAGAAGATGCTAGGGTGAAGGACCCGATACCTCCTAAATAGGCTTGATCCTTTTCAGACTAGTCCACTCCATACATTTAGCGTTTGTCCTTGCAGTATGTGGGATGTTTGATCATGACACTCCTCCTCACATATGATGAGTGAACCCATCCTTTTTGAGTGTTTTTGAGGGTATACCAGTTAGGTCGAGTCAAAGCGACAGTTCTTTAGGTGTCCATGGATATCCTGGGTGTAACGAGTCACACACATTACACGTGCTTCAAGACTTCGCCTATTTATACTTGAATTTATATTGCTACATTAACTTTGAATTGTGCTCGCTGGTTAATTTTACGTGAGTTTACTATTTTTAATGGCTATATAATGATGAGATTTGCATGAATGACTTACTTCGGAATTGCGTGAATTGAGTATGAATGAGTTTGTGTGTAATTTGGTGATATTCCTGTATGTGAAAGGGTATGGTTGTGTTGCCTATGTATTCATTCATTGAAATTGGTATGACACCACCTTGAATTGCATTCCCGTTATTTGCTAGGGACTAGCAAAACTTTAGTTGGGGGGTGTGATTACGCGCATAAATTGAGTAATTAGGTGCATTAATTCATGCATTGGGAATCCTATTTTGTATTTAAATGCCTAATTACTCTCAATATTTTAACATTATTTCTATTTATAATATTTGATTTTTATTAAGTAATTTATGAAATTTTGGTATTTTTTCTTGTAGGGCAACTATCGGAAGCCAAAAACCGACGACACTTTTTAATCTATCGAAATCAGACATGAAGTTAGCATACGCCGTTTTATGGATTATTTAAACAATTCTTTGTAATCTTGGCGTAACTTTCTCATCCGAGCTCCAATCGAGACGATTCAAAATTTTGGAAAAAGTTGAAAAAGAGTTCTACATCTTTTGTGTTTAAAGCTTTGAGAGTTACGAGCTATAAGAGGGTCGAAAGTGGGCTTGAAAGAGGAGGGCAGTTCGTGTACCTTTGAAAAAAAAAAGAAAAAAAAATAAAAAAATGAGATGTGACCCAGCCATGCAGCTGGGTCATCTCAGAAGGGTGTGTGCTGGGTACATAAAAAGGAAAGACAAAAGAATGGAAAGAAAAAAAGAAAGGAAAGAAAAGCAAAGAAAGAAAGGACAAAAGGAAAGGAATGGAAAAGTAAAGAGGAGGGTTTCCTTGTGGAGAGAGCCGTGTGCAAGAAGAGAGGAGGGGGGGCAGTGTGCGCTGGGCTGGAGAGAAGGGAGAGGCCACACCATAGAAAAAAAAAAAAAGATTTTTCTTGGGAGACACACAAGGGAGGCGAAACCACAAAAATTTTCTTGGAAAAATTATCTTTTTGGGAGCTTTCTTGTGATTTTCTTTTGGGGTTGCTGCGAAGATACACACACAGCCAGCAAAGGAGAGTTGGAAGCACGCAAAAATACTATCTTGTCAGAATCGGAAGGCGGAGAACAATGGCGGTGTTCGGGGTGTTCGTGACGCGCGACGGCGGTGCGGCGAGTGTTGATCTTTTCCGTACGCTCCAAATTGAAGAAAATATGGTGAAACCTGTTATGTTGGATTTAATTTTCAGAATGAACTAAATTTTTGAATTCTGGGAAAACGATGTAGCCAGTTTCGAACTATGCTAGCTCTTTGATGCTAATCTGAAGTAGTTTTCATTAATGTTTGTTTGAGTTATTCTGTGCCTAATGCTTTTAATTAACTGGCCATTAATTAAATGATTTTAGTCTTGTGATTTGCTACCGAAAGGGGGGATTATAGGATAGATCTTAGATAATTCAGCGTAGGTAAATATAGAGATCGAAAGACTTATATGAACCTACGTAGCATTAAAAATCGAGGGTCTTATTGCGTTCTTGCGTTATTAATTCGCATACTCTTATGTTAAATAATAAACAAGAATAGGTTTTGATTGACTATCGAAAGAGGCTTTTCGAAAAATTGGTGATTTGCTAACAAACAGAGAAAACGAAGTTGAATTAGCTAAATGAGTAAAGCATAGTGAGAAACTAGGTGAAATCGGTTTCCTAGAAGTTTTCACCATCATCAATTTGACACGCGGTATCCAGTTTTAAATTCTCCTGAATAGTTTATTTAAAGTAGCTTTGTTTAAATTTTGCAGTCTAAAATTATTAATTTTTCTAAATAAAATCAAGGGTAGTAAAATTTCGGTACTTGGTAAAATTAAGACATCAATCCCTGAGGACGATACTCTACACATCATTATATTATAAAACTACGATACTGTGCACTTGTAGTTTGCACCGGTCACAATCTCACTGAGTTTATTAACTTATAAAGAATCTCACTCTTTTATGAATCAAAGTAATAAACACTACATGCACGTGTCCAATAATCATATCAAGATTAAGAGCATAAGCACTCATAATAATCATGCGGTATTAATTATTTTATATTGTCAGAATAAAAACAATTACACCAAGACGATTTTGTTCAATACATGCAAAGTGTACTAGCACTAGGAGTTGGAACTATACCATTCCCTATAGTCAAGACATACCTATTAAATCCTTGTGCGATAGTCTTACCAATGGTGTGTCTAATTTCATTTAAAACTATGAACAATAAACTTATATTCTATAAGAACTGATGATCTAATCTTCTGTGTGTAAGTCGTACTCTACACACTAGATCACCTACTATATAGAATAAAAGGCATGCATACATAATCATTACATACATAACGTCAGGAAAACATTGCTCACAAAGATTCTTATTAAAATGGAATAACTGAAGTTATTAATAAACAATAAAATTGTTTACATAAAGCATGTATTTCAGTATAAATCTCTAACAACATTCACTTCCTTGAGCATACCTTTAATTTAGCACATGACTATAAGCAAATGAGTAGAGCTCAAATGGGTAGGAAATTTGGAAACACCTCCAATGACACTTACCAAAGAAAAGCCACATCTTATGAGAAGACTAGACCTACCAACACGGGTCAAGTCACTTCAAGAGGTAGTAATTGTAGAGACCCAGAAAATATAATACATAAAAGAAAATGGGAAAAGTGGAATTTTGGCTGGAGGAGGAGAAAACCAGCGACGATTTTCTGAAGGGGGAAGAAAATTGGCGACGGTTTTGGGATTTAACCGCAGGATGGTAAATGGTAAATGGTAAATTTTGGGTTGGTTAATAGAAAACCGGTGAGGGTTTTCTAAGAATAAGAGAAAACCCTCACCGGTTTTCTATTAACCAACCCAGAATAAGAGGAAACCAACGACGGTTTTTGTTAACAGTGCTGAGGATATAAAAGAACCGATAGCTCATTTAAAAAATTAAAAATTTAAACACTCTCTCTTTCTCTCCTCCTAAACCCTATGAACCCCCTTCCAATTTTCTTCAATTCTAGCTCTGCTAAAGCCCAGATTGATGATCAAGAACCACCATGGGGTTCCTAGGAAGATTCTTTACAGCGTAGGCGGAGCAGAATTTTGGTTTGGGAAGTTCAGGCACCATTCCAAAATTGAGGTAAGGAAGTAATTTGGGTGTTTATGGATTGTTTATCTGAATTGTTGGATGTATAGGCCTAGAAATGTGAATATGAATATAGTTCTGGGGTTGTGAACTAAGGAATTGAAATTTTGTGAAATACAAGGCTATGGTGTAAAAGCTGCAGGCATGAGGTGGAGGTTCAGCGGGTATTTTTCCCAAGAAATAAGGTAAAAATGATAGTATTTTTCTGGTTGAGATAAATTAAGAGTATGTGGGTTCGGGAAAAATTTGAATACAATAATTTTGGGAAATTCAGTTGATTGACTAGAGTAAATACAAGTGTATAATTTCAGGGCATTGCAATTATGAACGCCGCAAGTGTGAAACAGGAAAATAATAAACGGTTTTCATATAGTTAGGTAAGGGAAATACGTTATGCCAGTTAAATAAGAAAATTTACCAGTAAGCATAATATTTGGTTATGAGTTACAAAGAATGATTTTTAAACAAATCAGAGCATGGAAATTATATAGTTTTACAAATTATATTTAATGAGTTTTATGTAATTGTATGGCATAAGAAATACTAGGATATTACATAATTTTATACAGATTTACAGAATTATGCTTATATAGTTTTTACAGAATTACGATATATAGATTATACAGTTTTATTTACAAGGCTATGGCTATATAGTATTTTACAAAATTATAGTTTACACATTTATACAGAATTATGATATACAGTTTGCAAAGTACCATGAAATTCATAATAAAGGATCATGAATATACAGTATATTACAAAAATTATGAATATACAGTGTTTTATAGAACCATGATTATATAGAGTTTTACAAAACAATGATTATACAAAGTTTATAGAACCATGATATATAGAGCGGTTTACAGAGCACGGTACCGTAGCTATACAGTATAGACATTGCAACCATACGTCTCAGATAGGGTATGGTATTGGAAGCCGATTGTGGCACACGTGAGGTAGAGGGCTCCTTGGCATTCAGACTAGGTGGAGCAGGCCTTTCGTGCTACAAGCATATACATAAATACAATTAGATTAGCACTGGTAGGACAACCAGTGTTTAGTCTCGCCTACGGGCCGCACAACCCTATAATGAGGGGTTAAATCATAACATACAACCATTCGGGGAAGTTTTTGGAATTTTATATATATATATATACAGTATATACAGAAAACAAAGATTATAGATTATAGATAAAAGTATGTTTGAATAAGTAACTCAGAATTACTATATTTTAAATGACATAGATGTGGGTTATGGTATAGATACCTTTACATAATATCTTATTTACAGTTTTAATAGAAGATTATGTTTTACGTATAAACTCATATGTCACACACTGGTATAACATGTTTCTCCTTACTGAGAGGTGCCTCACCCCCAGCATTATAAATATTTCATGAAACCTAGAAAGACATGCAGGGCCGGCTCAGAGATAGAGGAGACAGCTGAGTCGACATAGCTTTGGGATGAGTTTTGGGCTGAGTTGTAGAATTCTCAGCATTTTGGGATTCTTGGGAAAGGTGTATATATATGTATACAATGGATCTGTAGTACTCTGGTATTGTGTATTTTGAGAAATGGTTTGGATATTTATGTTTTCCGCTGCATGGTTAATATACTAGGAATGCACAGGTTACCACAGCACTTATTTTTGGGCCTGTAATGATATGACTATATGTACAAGATAACCGACTATGTTATATAGCTTAACAATAATTAAAAAAAAAATGGGTAGAAATTTTGGGTCGTTACAATAATCCCACCATCCTGCAACCCTTGGACAAAGGAAATGCACCCATGAATAGGTCCTCAAAACAAATTTCTAGGAATAATGTGTGCTACAAATGTCATCAAAAGGGCCACTTTGCTAAGTAATGTCCCACTAGGAACTTAGCAATTGAAAGAGATGATAAAGAAGAAGAGTTGGGGGAGGAACACCCTTATGTCTCAGAAGAAGTAGCAAGTGAGGATGAGTTATCCATTGAAGAAGAGGAAAATGCTACTGTGAATGTTATGCAATGTATCATGGTGACCCCTTGAGAACAAGAGGATTGGCGCTGAACTTCTATTTTTCAAACTTATATCAAGTGTGGAAATAAAAGTTGCAAGGTGATCATCGATGGTGGAATTTGTATGAATGTGAACTCAAAATTAGCTTCAAAAAAATTGGTTCTAAAAAATGAAGTCCATCCCAATCCCTATAAAGTTGCTTGGGTAAATGCAACAACCATGCCCGTAAGCCACATGAGCTTAGTCCCTATCAAGATTGCAGACTATGAAGACGAAATCTTGTGTGACATCCTTCCCATGGATGTTGCCCATATTCTATTAAGAAGACTTTGGCTATATGATCTTGATGTTGCACACAATGGTCATGCCAACACCTATAGCTTTAGGTGTAATGGAAAGAAGATTGTCTTGAGTCTTCTAGAGCCCAAAAAGGACAAACAAGACAAGGAAAAGAAAAACTTGAAAATAAGAGAGAAGGTTGGAACTTGTTTGCATGTTTTAAGCAAGAAGCAATTTGAGCAAAAGAGTAAGGAGACACAGGTTGTCTGAGTCATGGTAACCAAGGAAAATGACTCCTCTACTCTTAAAAATGAGACACCCCATGAAGTGTCACCTATACTTGCTGAATTTGATGATGTTATCTCTTAACCTCCGAATGAAATACCCCCAATGAGAGACATTCAGTGTGTTATAGATCTTGTTCAAGGATCCTTTTTACCCAATTTGCCACACTATAGGATGAATCCTAAAGAACATAAGGAACTAAAGAGTCAAGTTGATGAGTTGAGAAGTAAGGGATTTATTCAAGAAAGCATGAGCCCATGTACATGTCCCACCCTTGTTACTCCAAAGAAAGATGGAACTTAGAGAATGTGCATTGATAGTAGAGTCATTAGTAAAATCACATTCAAATATAGATTTCCCATACCCAGGTTGGATGATATGTTGGATCAAATGGTTGGTTCCAAGATCTTTTCCAAAATTGATCTTAAAAATGATACCACCATGTTAGAATAAGACCTAGAGATGAATGGAAGATTGCATTCAAAACTAAAGATGGCTTGTACAAATGGTTGGTGATGTCATTTGGTCTCACAAATGCACCAAGCACCTTCATGAGAATGATGACTCAAATTTTAAGACCTTTCATTGGGCGTTTCCTTGTTGTCTATTTTGATGACATCTTAATTTATATCCGAACAAGGAAAGAGCACCTAGATCACTTAAGAAGAGTGTTTAAAGTCCTAAGAGAGCAGAAATTGTATACAAATATGAAAAAGTATACCTTCGTGACTCCTTAGAAAATCTTTCTAGGATATGTTGTATCTAAGAGCGAAGTTTCTGTTGACCCTAAGAAGGTCAAGGCTATCCAAAATTGGCCTACTCCCATAAATATTCATGAAGCATGAAGTGTCCATGGGTTAGCCACATTCTATATAAGATTTATTAAAAATTTCAGTACCGTCATGGTACCTATTACAAATTGTCTTCAAAAAGGAGAGTTTATATGGCCCAAAGCTGCAACCAAAGCCTTCTTAGACATTAAAGATTGAATGACAAAAGCCCTTGTGCTACACCTCCCAGACTTTTCAAAACTATTTGAAGTAGCATGTGATACTTCTGGTGTTGGCATAGGAGGAGTGCTGAATTAAGAGGGTCATCCTGTTGCATTCTTCAGTGAAAAACTGAATGATGCCAAGCAGCGTTACTCTACCTATGATAAAGAATTCTATGCTATAGTCCAATATATGAGGCACTGGAGACATTACTTACTCCCATAGGAGTTTGTACTCTTTTCTAACCACCAGGCCCTTAGATATTTGAGTACACAGAAGAAATTAAATCATAGGCATGTCAAATGGGTTGAATATATTCACCAATATACCTTTGTGCTCAAACACCAGGCCAATATTGAAAATAAAGTTTCTAATGCTTTGAGCCGCGTTGTGGCAACTTTACAGACCTTGGAAGTAAAAGTCATAACCTTCGAGAGTATTAAGAAAGAATATTCTCAGTGTACTGATTTTGTGACATCTTTTCTGATTTTTTACAAGGATTTCCTATATCCCATCCAGACTTTGTGATCCATGGAGGATTTCTATTCAAAGGAACTAGGTTGTGTATACCCTCTACGTCCCTACGTGACCAGTTAATATGGGAATTGCATACAGGCGGTGCTGCAAGTCACTTTAGTAGGGATAAAATCATTGCTATGGTAGAGGATAGGTTCTCTTGGCCTAGTCTAAAAGGGGATGTTGCTAGAGTCGTATCTCATTGTGGAACATGTCAATCTGCAAAGGGTAGGAAGCAAAAAATTGGACTATACACTCCCTCACCTGTACCTCATACCCCTTGACAGGATATTAGCATGGATTTTGTTTTAGGACTCCTTAGGATTGCTAGAAAGAATGGTTTTGTGTTCGTTGTCGTGGATAGATTTTCCAAAATGTCTCATTTTATTCCATGTAACAAAACACATGATGCCTCAAAAATTGCATCCATATTTTTCAGAGAAATTGTAAGACTGCATGGTCTTGGCAAGACCATTGTTTCTTATTGGCATGTAAAGTTTGTAAGTTACTTTTGGAAAACATTGTGGGAAATGTTAGGTACTAAATTTCAGTTTTTTTTTTTTTTGTGCTTACCATCCCCAAACTAATGGGCAAACCAAGGCAATTAATAGAAACTTAGGTGACCTATTAAGATGTCTAGTAGGTGAGAACATAGGTTCATGGGATTTATGTCTTCCAATGGCTGAATTTGCGTTCAATAGCTCAATGAATAGAATCACAAGCCTTAGCCCATTTCAGGTTGTCACTGGTTATCAACCTACACTACAAGAAATAAGGTTTTTAGTGGCGGTTTTAAATCGTCACTAATACTTAAAAAATCATCACTAATACTATTAGTGATGGTTTCTCAATATTAGTGACGGTTCTAGCTTTGTTGCCATATCTATGGATACTAATCCTTATTAGTGACGAAATATTCAAACCATCACTAATAGTGGAGTATTAGTGACAGAAAGGAACTGTCACTAATAGCCTACAGCCATCACTATAAAATTGCACATATGGTCGACTCAACTTCGTCACTAAAGTGCATGTATTAGTGACAGATTTAATAACCGTCACTAATATGACTGTAGTAGTGACGATTATTAAATATGTTACTAATAATTGACTATTACTAATGATTATAGAACCGTCACTAATATTTGACCCCCATTAGGTTGATTTTATAGTGACGATTTTGGTCATTTAGTGACGGTTTCTAAACCATCACTAATACTTTAACTTCCCATTATTAGTAACAGTTTTACAAATTGTCACTAATGCTTTGATAAAATTAAAAAAAAAATTAAAATTCCTATAAAAACCTTTAATTATATTTTAAAATACATAAAATTGAACCAGAAGTACTAAAACATTCATAAATTATTTAAATTTAAAATATAAATTGTTCAAAATTAAAATACATACAAGTAGAAATTCAAATTAAAATATACAAATTAATTATGTTCAGTTAACAAGAAATATAGGAAAAGTAAAAAGTTGCGCACATTCGACCCGACTGAAGTGTTTGGCATCGTCGTAGTGTTATGGGAACCACAAACCCTACAAAATAATAATTTCAAAAAGCAAAGCACGTGATGCAAATAGGTTCTTCATGCTCTATTTCTAAGAATGGTGCTCAGCTCCTCTATATATGTTTTTATGAATGCATTTTCAATTTAAGATGAAGATCAATTCCTCCCCCTTAATGTATGCACTTTATGACCATTTTATCATATTTTATTTTGGGAAAAATCAACTAAAATTTCGGCAACATGCCATCTGTAAATAGAGCATTTTTCCATAACAAAACATACATACAAGCCTGAAGCAATTTCGTATACTCAACATTTCAGTAATAATCCATTCAACATAAATAGTTTAGTATACTCAATATTTGGTAATGTTCCATTCAACACAAGCCGTTCAATATGATCAGTCCAAACATTTCATACAAACAATCAAGTTAAGTAGGTCCTTTGAAGCATCAGTTAAGCATAATTGTTTTTCATTACAAAGTTAAAATAAATAAAAAAATACAAGATGATTTGCATCAATACACCAAAATAGATGCAAATAGTTAGTAACATCCTTAAGAGAAGCAAAGAAAAAACTTTCTTGACTTCCAAAAACATCATCAATTCAAGCACAAAAAAATGAACACCATCCTCATTATCATCCATTTCATCCCCTTTGCCATTATCAAAAATAGGAGGCTGTCACTGCTGATGATCTAAGAATGGTGCTCAGCTCCTCTATATATGTTCTTATGCATGCATTTTCAATTTAAGATGAAGATCATCAAAATAGATGCAAATAGTCAGTAACATCCTTAAGAGAAGCAACGAAAAAACTTTCTTGACTTCCGAAAACATCATCAGTTCAAGCACAAAAAACGAACACCATCCTCATTACCATCCATTTCTCCCCCTTTGCCATTATCAAAAACAAGGGATTGTCACTACTGATGATCTAAGAATGGTGCTCAGCTCCTCTATATATGTTCTTATGCATGCATTTTCAATTTAGGATGAAGATCAATCTTCATTTAGAAATCACTCATCCTTTCAATAACAATTTAAGCATGCATCATATTATAAACATTTAGCACTTGATTTTTGGGATTTGATTATTTTGGGAAAAATTTTAACAAAATTTCGGCAG